>NC_056741.1:520475487-520602987 GCF_019279795.1 Protopterus annectens
AGTTATGGACACTGTGGCGTGTGAACACCTATGGGGTTTCGACAGGTCCGCACCACATGCGGGATGTACGCATTCTGCCGACACATTCACATGCAGCCATTTGGATATCAGTACCTGAGGAGGGATGTTGACATGTGGGGTACATATTTGCATGTGGCACTGCCTAGACAATACTTCATACTACATTTGAGGTATACCCACTGTCTAGGTGTGCAGCGCAAGGCTGCTAGCTGGATTGGGTGGATGGTCGTACATGGGTGCGGGTTACGTGCTATGACGGGCTGTTGTGTATTACATTTGCATGCATGGGTTCTGCTTCTGGATATTCCGTTTCGGCATACGCCATCCTATGTGTATGCGACGGGTACGTTGCTGGGTGTAGTACATGTTGCTATGCACATGTTTGTCTGTGTTTAGGGTATCTGGTTTCCTTCTGGTTGTTATATAGACACGGCTGCCCGGCTGTGTACTCTCACTACCACTGTGGAACTGCTGGTGACCATGCCCATGGGGCTACTTGTGTGTAGGTGCGGCGCACTGACATGCTGCGGTACACCTTCACTGGGTATGCCCACTGACAGTGCATTGCGTGATGGACATGGTATTACGCGTATCCTTTGTTCCTTGGACGGGTACAATTTGGACTTCGTGGGTTAATGTTTGGTTCTCCGTTTTGTGTAGACGGGTACTATGTTGCATACTCTGCGTACGTTTCATTATCCATGGACACTGGCTGGTGCGGTTACTATTGCAGGTGGCCTGTGACAGTCAGCACTTTAGGTTGCTCCTCGCCTGCCGGCTTGACCACGCCTACGAGCGCATCCTACTTGGGCTCGCGCACGTGCCCTCTGCATGTGGTTGTGGTTGCGGCGCGCACTCATTACTATGTATGTGGTGCTGCTACGCCGGTTATACACTGCACTGCCGGCGCACGCCTTACACCGGCCTTGCGCCGAGCTTCATGAATCCGGGGGTTTCAGTTTCTGTTAGGCATGTTTTATATGTTTTTCCCACTTCTGCAAAATTCGTCAAGGCTAAATTCTGTTCTTTCTACCACATAATTGGTGACTCATTGCAGACAGTCTTGATGAAGATATGAAATCCGCAAGAAAAACAGATTAGCATCACTGCAGTATCACTGTAGAATCACTGTATTGCTGGAACTGAATTCATCCTCAGTCATGGTGAATACCTTCTTGAGGTGGACCCTGTTTTCACAAAATCTCACCAAGAGGACATTGATACATATAGACAGTATTTTATGTAGTATGTATCATGGAGAGAGGTAGGTTAAAAACAAGAAGACTGGATGCACAGGTCCCAAGATAAAAATGTGTCCACTCCTGGTGCATACAATGATGCCAGGATAGCAAAAAAAAAGTCAGTGCAGAATCTTAAGGACATGGAAACATTAGGGCTGCCTAGAAAACCAAAAGCTACAGAGTAAGTGTGAAAATATAAAGAACAAAACTCAGAGAATTTTGAAAGAGAAGGTATAAAAAAGATACATGGACATGGGAAAGAAAAGGAGATTTGGTATGGTGCAATATTTATGCAAAGGAGAAAGCCAATCTAATCAATATAAAAGTGCACCTTCAAAGATTTTGGAGAGAAATACAGACAATATCATCTGGGATAGAAAATTTCACAATACAAAAAATAAAAAATAAAAAAAAACAAATGAGGATGCTAAAAAGACAAAATTAGTAAGGTAGAAGTGAAATAAATAGAAAATGAGGACATGAGAGGAATAGTAGTGGATTGTCTGGAAAATGAAAGATTTAAGTTAGAAAATCCAGCTCATGCAATGTTGCAGGAGCATAGAACAATAGGTCCGCAGATTAAACAGAAGCAACTGGAGTGGGAGGCATCTGAAGATTTACCACATGTTGATGGTCTGGAGCCTTCTGTAGGAGACCAGTATGAAAGTCCTGCTGAGATTGCACAATAAAGTAAGTAGCAGGAAACAGTGGCAACTCTGACACAGGTAATGTTGCTCAGTAATGGAACAATGCATTCCCATGTGCAGCATATGAAACAGGGTGCATCTGAAGTAAATATGTTAGAGGACGATGTTCTACAATTTTCTGTTGAATACTTTTCAAGAATCACAGAGAAAAGAAAATCTTCTCAGTCCAGAAAAAAATGATGCAAGAGAAGACTTCCTTGATTTAACAGAGATGGAGAGACCTGTTAAGATACATGAAAGATTACAGAAAGTAAATAGATTCAAATATTAAAACAGAGGAACACAATAATCAAGACTAGAAAATCATGTGATATAACAAAAATAAATAGGCTATATTAATGTACAGCTGAAATAATAATAAATAAAGTGTTACCACAAAACACAGAATAATAAGAGAAAGGAAGGGAATATGTAAAATGCCACCATGGAAACATTGAAAAGAATAAACTGTAAGACAATTAAGACAAGAACTGCTAGAAGAATATAAAAAAGGGGACAGATTACCAAAAATACATAGAAAAATAAATGTGCTAAAAGCAACCCACACCATCAAAACAGACCAGAATCTAACATATACTGTTGCCAATAATTAACTAAAAATATCACCACAAGCAGAAAATCTTAGAAGATATGTAGATAAATCTAAATGAAAAGTGTAAAATAAGTAATTCACTGATGACCCACACAGGATTCATTGAGAACTAGGAAACAAATTAAAAGGAATTGAAACACCACCAAAAAAGAAGAAATAGACACATTTTGTAAAACTACTTATGAAGACTCTGTTTAACATAATAAAGATGTTGAACAAATAGAAGAATTAAAAGAAACAGTAAGGAGTTCTAATGTAGAAGATATGAACTAGGATGAAATAACAGCTACAGAAACTGAGACAAAATTAAATAAAACTCCTATGTGGAAAACCCCATGCCCAGATGCAGTACTTAATTTCTGGCTAAAAGCATTAACATCTTCACATAAAGATTTAGCCCTAAGTAAGAATTATTTATATGCATGTCCTGAAGGGACTCTATCCTAATTTGAAGAGGAAAAAATGATACTCCTCCTTAAGAGTGAACCTGCAGCCATGCTAAAAACTATAGACCAACAGCTTGCCTTCTGACAGTATACAAACCATATATTGGAAATGACCGAGTTTAAAGTCATTTAGAAAAAATCAGTTATGGCAATAGAATGAAATAGTAACAAAAGAAAGTCATGTGGAAGAAAGCATCACTTCTTGCTAAATAAAGCCGTAAATGAAATTTGTAAAAAGATGAAGACTCTAAGTATGGCATGAATAGATTACAAAAAACATTTGACAGCATTCCATGTTCATGCATATAAGAATGCTTTCAAATGCATTAGGTACACCCTACATTGATCAATTACATTGCAGTTACCATGAAACAGTGGCAAACCACATTTTATATGAGCCATGACAAAGAGCAAATTATTATCCCAGGGATAAAAATTCAAAGGGGGATATACCAGGGTAATTCTTTGTCACACCTGCTGTTTTGTCTTGCTCTTAATCCATTAAACTGTTTATTTAACAGATTAGGCTATAGTTACAATCTGGCTCCCAAAAAACAACGTTGTTTAAGGATTTCTCATTTACTTTTTGTGGATGTCTTAAACCTTTACAGTTAATCAGACGAGGAGTTGAAAGTATAACTACAAATGGTTAAAACTTTCCTATATGTTACAAGAATGACATTTGGTCTTGATAAATGTACAAAAACAAACCCCAGGATTCAGCAAGCTCTGCATGGCATGCAGGAATAGCGCAAGAGTTGCTGCAGACAATATGGCTGCCCTGTGATCCAGGAATAATCTCTCAGGATGTGAACGAGTGCTCCTGCACTATTCCTGCACTGACACAGCCCCTGTATGCTAATTACCTCATCTGCTGGTGAAACACATGCAAATGAGGTGAATTAGCAATCCAGGAAGCAGGCAGACATCCATGCAGGAATAGTGTAGACTGTAGAAATGTATTCAGCCAGTAGCTGAATACATTTCTTCAAACTACAAAATGGAGGCATGACAGCTAGTAAAAATGCATGTATTAGAAGGATTAGGCATGACAAAGGCCAAATATATGATCATAGGCATGAAAATTAGTTTCAAAATTATAAAAATTAACTTTTTTTTGGCCAATTTCAGCCGCTTAAGAAGCTGGAAATAAGCTTTTAAACCCAAATCATAATTCTGCTATAATAGTCAATGGCAATCATAATGCAACAAGACCATGGAATAGTGGTTGCTAAGGGGGAAGGCTGAGTGTCGGATTTATAACCATGCATTAGCAGTCAATCCTATGCTAATGAGGGCAATGATACTGAATCACAGATTTCCACTCAGTGCTAGCTTGCACCCAACCATGTAGGTGCATTAAGACCACGATGTAAGCCTAAGAGCTAGATGACTTCATAAGTGTGTGTCGTGCATGCTGTAAGCTTATTGGAGCCCCGTGGCCTGTGTTTGCGCTTAGCTAAGCACAGCTAAGGCAGGGGGGTGTCTAAGGCTGTATTGTCTTCCACTAAGAAATGCAGAGTGTGATTGTGTCCAGGGAGGGCCAGTTTCTGCTAAATGGTGTTTACATTAACTAAATGGGTGTGCACAGTGCGCACCAGGTTTAAAAAAAAAAAAAACAGGAAACAGCAGCTCCGTTCACATCTGAGGACTAGGTTTGCTCTGCGCACCTTGGGGCTTAAACAGGAAGGCAATGGGAAGGGAAAATAGCAGTAGGAAGGTAATCAAGGAGAACTAGCATAGCTGGCAGGTGAAATGTATCAGAACCAGCCAATTACACAGGCAGCAGCCCAGCCCAAAACACTACTATAAACTATGCAAACACCTTTTCCTCTATTTTTTCCCCACAAACTCTACACCACTGGTGTACACAAACGGGGAAATTTTATCAAACAAAAGCAACAAAATGATAGGGGCTGCTTTCACTCTCATCAATCAACATGTGGAAGAGGCTGAGGGTGGTGAGGATGACAATGCTGATGACCAACCCATAGTGAGGAGAAGGAGAAGAGTGTACAGACCCAGGGTAACCTAGCAGGGACTACATGAGTTGGAGATAGTGGAGCACTATGGGGTGGACAGGAACCTCCTACAGGAAATTGTTGCCGGCCATGACTCACACACAGAACCAACAGAGGGGAACCCATCCCAGTGGATATCAAGGTATGTGTAGGCTTAAGAATACTAGCCACAGGTACCTTCCAAAGGCCAACTGGAGATATCATGGGGATCTCACAGGCATCACCATCCAGGGTTCTCCACCAGTTCCTGGATGCCATGTCAGCACATGCCGGTGATCACATATATTTCCACACCTGACCAGCAATATGCGTCTCTTCCACCAAATAGCGGAATACCCTGAGGTAGTGGGTGCTATAGACTGCATACACATACACATCAAAGCACCACCCGGTGAGCGGGGTAGGGTCTACATACACCACAAGGGCTTCCCCTCCATCAACTGTCAGGTTGTGTGTGATGCCCAGGGCATTATAAAGAATATGTGTGCTGGCAGTCCTGGAAGCTATCATGACTCCCACATCTGGCATATGACGCAGCTATACCAGAGATTTGCCAATGGGGACATACCATATGGCCACCTAGTGGGGGATGCTGGTTATGCACTGGAGCCATGGCTGATGACACCCGTCAGAAATGCACACACACTCTAACAAAAACTCCATAATGAGGCACATGCACAGACCAGAATCATAATAGAGCATGTGTTTTGGATGCTCAAGTCATGGTTCCAGTGCCTGGACATATCCGGTGGAGCCTTACAGTACTCACCAGCTACATGAACCCAAATTGTCATTGTATGTGCCATGCTACACAATATAATCCTGCAGAAACAGCTG
The DNA here is from genome assembly GCF_019279795.1 of Protopterus annectens. NCBI lineage: Eukaryota > Metazoa > Chordata > Ceratodontiformes > Protopteridae > Protopterus > Protopterus annectens. Next base: position 520,481,353 of record NC_056741.1, read on the forward strand.
CAGCAGGACCGGCATGGGGCAGGGCCACACAGCTCCCCACCATTGCCAAGGCCAGCGCAGGCACAGAGTGACTCTGAGGAGGAACAACCTGAGCCTGCCCCTGAAGGCAGAAGGATGTGTGCCCAGTATGTCCAGGCCTTGGCAAAGAGGCAACACATAGCACATACACTGAAACAGTAGGAACCCAGGGAATGACACCTCTCTCAGTCTCACACATACAGTAAAAGGGGATGCCAAACATGACACTACCATATATAGGGAGTGTACTATGTACATCCGACATAGTCAGGCCTCTAGCACCATCCTCAGTACTAGCACAGCAACAAGGTAAGTCACTCTCACTATCAATTGCTGAATGGAGTAGTATGTTCTGCTACTTGTATCTATGGTATAGATGTGAGCATGCAAAGGAATCAGGTGGCTGAATGGGATGGCAGCAAATAGTAGACACCTATATCGGCAGCGTGAAATCCATAACACATACATGTGTCAACATAGTAGGCAGTACTAGACAAGGTGACAAAACCCACTGCAGGACATGCGGTGGGCCAAATGTGTGTCCATAGTACACACACATATGCATGTCAGTGAGGCTTACATACCCAACAACAGTCTCAGCAAGCAGGACAGGTATAGACAAACACAAACAAAGGCTATGCTAAGGCCTCCAATTGATGGAAATGGAGAACAGCCCCCCCTCCAGACCTACACAGACAGACTACAACAGGTCAGGCAGTAGGATGTTAGTTCTGAAGTGTAAGAAGTCTGAAACTGAAATGTAGGTCAATAAAACCTAAGAACTGTACTACACTGATATGCCTCTAGTCTGCATGATAGGGCAGAATACATAATGAAATGGAAGCCAACAGAGTACCTGAAATACCAGTACGGTCATAGCAAGTGTTTACAGTTGTCAGGTGTGCCTCTCCCACAATCCTATGTAGAAATGTAGTAACATGTACATGTGGGTATAATAACAGTGGAGCACAGATTACCTGAGCTGGCCAAATTAGCAGGATAGATTGTTGCACATGTACAATATGCAGGGCTCTGTGTGTTAGGTTGTTGTGTGTTGTATATTGTGTGAAAGTGGTCAGCATGTAGGCATGGAGGGTTGTGTCCCGGTGGACAATTGTCAGTACTGTTGATGACAGGGCCAAGTTCTCACAACTGTAGTGCCAAACACAATGCATCCCAGCAAGACACAATCCAGAAGTAATCCATACTAATTGTTCAGATGTAATATCTGTCACCATCTGAAAGATGGACATGGCATGAATGTGGCCCAGACATACAAACAGTACACAGGTGGAAGTACCCTAGACAGAGAGTGTATAAAATGTTACTGTCAAATGGATACACCTTTGGAATTGTACATACACATTAGCAGCACATTAGTTGGTTGTGTAGTATGGAATACTAATGTAGTCTGGCCAAACACTGGCAGACTGCAAAAGGCACAGGTATAAAGTACTGAGAAACTGCTGATGTCCCCGCACAAGCCAGCATAAGGGGAATGCCCCATGTATATCTGTGAGTCAGCTGCAAGTAGCTTCCCTAGCACACATGCACTCAGCTCACCCCACCATCAGCCACAGGTACCTCACAAGTCATATCCCTGCTGTTGGAAATGAGTACAATATGACCCCCACTTCTGGATGGGAATGCTCACAGAATGCAGCATGCTGAAGAGGTGTCCCATGAAGGTGTGTCCCTAGCTGTAAGCAGCACCCTGCCAGCATCCACACCAATGGATTAATAAGGACATAAACTATTGCCATTAACACCTTGCACACATACCCTGTCACCCCAGGGAAATACAGTGGCTTGCAGCCTGGGACTGCAGGAGTGACAGAATGCACTGGCCTGCTACAGATGGCCTGCATCACTACCAAATGCCCTACAGTCCTCTGTCAAAGGCCTGTGTCTCGCCCATACTGGCAATGTATGTTATCTCATGGACTCATGGACATAACACAGTCCACAGAACACAAATTTAAGGCCATGTCGACAAATCCCAGTAGCATGTCCACCATGTCCTAATGCATGAACTGTGGACCAACCCCTAAATACTGCTGGGATGAAGTATAACTATAGGGATACTTATCAGATATCATTTGCATAATATTAAGAAGAGGATAGAATAACAGGAGGGCGTAGAAGCATGGACGCCATGGAGTGCGTGAAGTCTGAAACTCTGATGTGTGCACTTACTATCCCTGCCTGCAAACACAGGAATGGATGGCTACAAACCTGCTCATAAAACACAATGTGAAGGGGAACTGACCAGATATATGAGCCCTGCCTCTTGGTAACATGTGTGAATCAGTACAGCTGAGAGGTATGGCCACAACAGGATATGGCCATTCTGTCACGTCGATAGATGTACAAGCATGGGATCCTCAGCCACCACAGTACCAAGGTGCTGGACCATTTACACAGACCCATCAGCAATTGTCTGCAGCTCCCCCTCCAGAATGGCATGATTGTGCAAGAATATGTAGGCTGCAGACCACAATACTGGACACAGCTTCATTCATCTTGTATTCCCCAGGAAATTATTGCGAGCAAATATGTATATCTGTCAGTAGTTGATGGCATAAAACATCACAGTGTAAAACAGTACATATGTCTGAATATCTCTGTTAACACCAAAACCATGTAGCAGAAGCAGCACAGACACAATTATTTACAATATCAAACTATCCTTTGCCCAATGTGACCCCATATTGTCAACATATCTACAGATATCCTGCAGAAACAGGTTGCTAGCTGTAGATGTAGAACACAAATGTCTGCACTGGAGTGCAGCCTACCTGGAATGGATTCACACATTCAATACAGAAGGTCATACTGGGCATGCTCCCACACACAGAGAAACAAAGCCCATGTCTGACAACAAAATACGGAAGGGTCATACTGGGTATGTTCCCACACTTAAAATGAAGCCCATGTCTGGCAACAAGAGTGGACTATACATATCTGTCAGTCACAGATGTCTGTGCACACACTCCACATTGCACACCAGTTATGCTTTGCACACACACATTAGATAGGAATATACACATATATTCAAGGACAACACGCTATAATAGGTCAAACATACACATACATAAATGTGGGGAAGAGAGTGACAGACAGTGGCAAAGAGTTTCCCATCATGAGGCCTGTCCCACCCAGCACACATCCATTTGGCCAATATCACATGACGTGCAAATGTCTATCACTGTAGACATTTGCTTCTGGCAGCCCTCATCACTATAGTGTCTGGTGCTTGTGACAACTGTGTAACATGAAAGCACAAGTCATTATTCATGTAACAGTTGTATGCACAGCCCTGTCAAATGTAAAGTTGTGTGTGACTGTTGTATGTGTGCTTCCAGAGGAATGGTTTATGGCCCAGTCACAAACACTGCACTCCCCATTGCCCTACTTTAGCTAGCCTGCTGATCTCATTCACCTTGAAATACACCTTTGGAGAAGGGTTAGCTCTAAAAGCTCTGTGGTGCATGCTATAACAGTGTAATGCTATAGTGTGGTGTATTAGTTAGGTAGGAGTTCTAATCCCAGACATGGCAACTGTGTATGTGTGTGTAGGGATAAATGCTTCTGAGGTCATTCACAGGCACGACACTTTCCATTGCCCTACTTTAGCAAGCCTGCTGATATAATTCACTTTGAAATACACCTTTGGAGTAGGGCTAGCCCTATAAGCTCCATGACATGTGCTATAACTGCGTAATGATGTAGTGTGATGTACTAGTTAGGTAGGAATTCTAATCCCAGACATGGAAACTGCATGTGTGTGTGTAGGGATCAATGATTTTGAGGCCATTCACAGTCACTACACTTTCCATTGCCCTACTTTGGCAAGCCTGCTGATGTCATTCACCTTGAAATACACCTTTGGAGAAAGATTAGCCCTATAAGCTCCATGGTGTGTGCTATAACTGCATAATGATGTAGTCTAATGTACTAGTTAAGTAGGAGTTCTATTCCCAGACATGGCAATTGTGAAACTCTGTGTGTGTGTTTGTGTGTGTAGGGATCAATGATTTTGAGGCCATTCACAGTCAGTACACTTTCCATTGCCCCACTTTGGCAAGCCTGCTGATGTCATTCACCTTGAAATACACCTTTGGAGAAGCACTATCCATATAAGCTGCGTGGTGTGTGCCATAGATGCGGAGCAATGTAGTAGCAGTAGCTACACAGCTATGGATTTGAATCCCATCTATGGCAAGTGTTTGTGTATGTATATCAAAGTTTTTATCCTTATTTACAGCCTGTACACATCTCCGAGCCTGACTTTAGCAGTCCTGCAGATATCACCCCACCTTACAAGTATCTGTTGTGAAGCCTGTACTATGTTAGATCAGTAGTGCATGTGGTAAATGTGTAACATAATGGTCAGTAAAGGTTGTTAGATAGAGGTTTGAACCTCACCCCTAGCAAATGTAAATGTGTGATTAGGGTGAAATTAATTTTGGGATCTCTCACCCATTACATTACCCAATGCCAGTATTTACAAGGGCTGATGATGCTCCTCACATTAGAAGTACCTTGGGGCAACATTCATCCAATAAGCTCCGTGGAGCATGTGATAAATGTGGTACAATGTAGTAGCAATACATAGCTTGGTAGGGGTTTGACTCTCAGTACTGGCATGTGTGTGGGTGTGTGTGTGTTTATCATCAGTATCTTGTGTGGAGGTAGCTGTGATTGTGTAATAACAGGGCTCATTGTGGGGCAGGTTTTGCAAAATTCTTATACTGAGGACCTACTATATGTCACAATGTCCACCTTACAAGGACAACAGACATCAAACAGCAGAGAGGCTGGTGTAGACAATCCATACCCCCACATGTGACATTATGGATCGGAGAACAATATAGACAACCCTTGTATTACCCAGAGAAGACTCTCCACCCATGTCTCATACACAAACACACTTGGCTAGACAACAACCACTATATTGGTAGTTCCTGGCATATTGCCCACAGCAACCACGGTGTGATTGCAGTGGACTACAGAGGACAAGGCCCCCTGTTCCATCCTTACAATAGGCAAATAATTGCTTACATTGGTCCTTTGCTATTTCCCCACTGGACAACTGCAACAACTGTACAGTCTGCAAATGTAACCCACAAAGGGAATACCATGCCTTATACACATGCCCTATATGGACAGATGTCACTGACACCAGTGAATGCCTGTATCATACTGTCAATGTAGGTGCAGGCACAACCTCAGTTCCATAGCCAATTCTCACCACATGAGGTCAGGAATGCCACATCAGATGATAAAAATCTGTCCACACAACATGCCCCAGAGACCCCAGGTATACTTCCACATGTCACAGAACATGCATGTGGGACATGTGCACAACCCAGACACTGTCCAACTTATGGAATATAGAACACATACATGGCAAGCATTGCACAGGACTGGCTACCCACAATAATAACTCAGATGAGTGGATGGTGAATACAATACCCACCTGTGTAGGCCAATCCAGGGACTACACCCCTGAGCCACACTGGAGACCATTGTCATGTGGCCTCATGCCAAGGTATACCCTTTGCCTAGCCTTATACAGCCTTCTGGCACAGTCATCTACTACACACCTGTGAAGCAATGAACCCATGCATGTCAGTACTGGTAAATGTGTGTGTGTGTGTGTGTGTGTGTGTGTGTGTGTGTGTGTGTGTGTGTGTGTGTGTGTGTGTGTGTGTGTGTGTGTGTGGAGATTAATGATTTTGAAGTAATTCACACTCACTACACCTCCCATTGCCATACTGTAGCCTTCTGATGTCAGTCACCTTGAAATACCCTTTGGCCATGTATCAGCCTGGTAAGCTCTGTGGTGCATGTGATACCTATGTAATACTGTAGTGTAACAAACTAGTTAGTTAGGAGTTCTAATCCTGACCCTGCCAACTGTGATTGTGTGTGAGTCCCTGAGAGACTGTGGTTGTGTTTTCCTTGACACCTGCTTTTATAGACAGCCACATGTACTACACTCACCTTATCCCTCCTTTATCACTGTTGCTGATGTCACTACCTTCAAAGATACCTTTGGATAGCTCTCCCACATGTGAGCTCTGTGGCACATGCAATAACTGCATAACAATGTAATAGCAATACATAGTCAGATAGGGGGTTGAAACCCCGTACTGGTAAGTGTGTGTTTGTGTGTATTATCAGTGGGTGTTGGGATGACTGTGTAATGACAGCGTCCATTGCAGTGTAGGTTTTGCCACCTCATCATATTGAGGAGCTATATGTCCCACTGTCAACATTACAAGGCCAAGATTTTCCAAACATTGTAGAGCTTCTAGTCGACAATCGTCAGCCATAAATGTGTACAGCCATGTGCAATTACCATGTGACAGTATGGATTAGTACACAATATAGGCAACCATCATAATGTCCAGATACCACTCTCCATCCATGGATCAGACACAAACATGCTTATCTCTTAATCTCCTACCCCCTTCCTTTCTTACTTTGTCTCTGTCTGTGTCTCTCTCACTCCCTCTCTGGTGGATGTGGAAAAGTACACCTGCTTTGCTTAGGCAGCAGCTTGTGTTTTGTAAGTCATGCTCATGATCAGCCGATGGCCTGTGCATGAATTGCAGTCTCCCACTAGCTGACTGCATGTGGAGCAACTGTGGTATCATTACTATAGTCAGTTTCATGGAAACACACTCCTATAACTAAGAACATCATCTGGGTGTTGGCCCTTTTCATTCATTGTCAGCAGGACTTCATGTGGGTGTTTAACAAACAGTATCACAGCGGGTAGTTGGAAATACCTCTTTCAACATACAATATGGAGACAGGCCACCAAACAGGAGGGGGATGTTCCAGACATGAGGACAGAACATAAGTATTGCTCTTCCACATTTGAAGTAATGTTGGTTTAACAGGGTTTGTGTGCATATGGCTGGTCTACTTGATTTAATATATGTCATGACAATGTTATGTGGTTGGGGAAACTCCTACCTGTAGAGTTATTTGCAGACTGGCCAGTGTTTGGATTCTTACATGTGTTGTGTTACTCACACATTTCATATCTTTAGAAATGCAGTAGCATACTCTGAGGATTGCAGTCAGTACATGATGACAGCCATGTGAGTTACTGGCTTCATATCCCTCAGTAGACATATGTCACAACAAACCCTGTTACACCAGTAAATGTATGGGTTTATCACAGCAACATGTCAATACTGGCCCTGTGTTAGTGCATCCAACCACAACTCTGTCAACCTTTATACATATGTCATGCAGTAAGAGGTGCATATGTCCAGTACATCCTTATTTACTGACATCATACCTGATAACAAGCCAGTGAGATACCAGACTGCTAGACATATGTATAGTAGGCCTTATATCTGAGGACAAAACCCGGATATTCTGTTGTAGTGTGTACAGTAGTGAGGTCTGTGTACTTATAGTGATTGTCGACAGAGTGTGTAATGTGAATATGTACCTTGGCCTGTGTACGGACTGTGATAGATGTCATTGTTCCTGGTCCTGTGCTATGTGATGTTGCATGCTGCTGCAGTGTATGGTACCCTATCGGCATACATGTTTGTAGGGCCAGACTGACACATGTCCCATACCACAGTCAGGCATCAGAATACACTGTGTATTGGCCCAGTATATATAGGGTTGGTGTGTGAGTGGTACATATGAGGATGGTGTTGTTCACACAGCCCATATACTGTAATATTAAGTACGCTTACCATATGTGACTGTGTCTGTGTTCAGATTAGTTGTGGGTGTGCACTTTCATACAGGTTTCTGTTACTCCATGCTGTTACATGCCTGTAGAGCCTGCTATATTTGCAGGTACATGTGTATTCCCCCATAAGAAATGTAGGCCAGTGTTGTGGCAGTCTGCCTGTAGTTTGCACAGTACTTTGTGACATGCCTAGCAGCTCAGTGTATTTACCCAGTGTGATGTTATGTCCACATATTTGTCACATGTACTGTTGCCGGGCCACCATAACTGATGTGTATTTTTGACAAATCAGTGGGATGCTGTACAGATGTATGTCACTAACTAGTGGGTAGTATGTGGGCTTGTGAACTCTGCTCCTCTGGTTATTATATGTCAAGACAAACAGGTGTGTGTGTGAATGCATAAACTGTGTGAGCTTATCTATTCCAGTATTTTCATGATATCCCCATTTACATGGCTGTAAACATCCACTTTGTCGGGGTTGGTCCACACGTCTTGCACTAAGGGATGCTGTATATACCTCTGGACTGACCAGAGTGTGCCAGACTGTCCACATTTATTGGTCATATCTCTGCTGTATTCCACAGGATCATTACTGTGATTTGTGAGGTACTGTACTATGATGATCTTATGATGTTTGTCAGTAACTGATGGCATACATGTAAAAATCAGATGTGACTTCCTACACATTTCTGTTAAGACAACCCCTGTTACAGTAGCAAAAGTTTACATGTATACCTGCAATATGTACTTGACATCCCCTTGCACTAAGAAGTTGTGACTATTGGTGCTGAGGTATGACTCCACTACATGTTATGGACATATGTATACATATATGTATCTATATATATATATATATATATATATATATATATATATATATATATATATATATACACACACACACATATATGTATGTATGGCTCCACTAAGTCTCCTCTTCAGATTTTCCCTTGAATCTAGTGTAACTCTCAACATAAACACTCAAAAAGCATCTTACTGCCCAGCACTTGCTCAGACCTAATAGCAAGCACTAATATACCCTGACACTGATTGCCCAGCAGGGCAAGGCTCTTTATTCACCCCTCACCAACCAAGCGACTAAGCAGCTGACCCTACTATTCAGGCATGACCAAAGGGCAACTTCAGGTGCACTCTCCAGTCCAGCTGATGAATCTGGGTATCCTGAGGCAATGTTACAACTGCCTCATGTACACAGACAACCCTCTCCTCTTACCACAAAACACTAACATATGCAGCCAAACTGGACGCTAAATTGTCTCCACCCAAGACTGGAACAGACAGTCAAGAGGAGAAGGTTAACACTTGCACCACACCTCCAGCCACACAGACCTACTAAAACAGCACTGGCAAAAAATTCACATAAATACACAAAATCATACTCTGAGGCTCTAAATAAAAACCTGCAAAAGCATCAGAGATCTCCAAAGCAGACACCCAAACAACCTGCACTTCCCATCACAAACCAGACAACACATAAAACACAAAATCAGTGTGCCGCACAATCACAGTCCTTAAGGAGAAATAACATACCTAACACGCTAGTAATAGGTGACTCTATAGTCAGGTACACTGATGTCCCACTCACTAGGCTGGACAAGCAGAAGGTTACTTAGCTGCCTGTCGGAAGCAGAATCTGCCACATATCACAAGCACTCAGGTCACTCCAGAACAAGTACAAATATGACTCTGTCATTGTTCATGTTGGTGTGAATGACCTGAGACATACCTCCCTGGACTACATAAAAAGAGACATGGAAGAGCTCTCTGATCACACAGCCCAGGCTGGTATGACCCTGACCCTGAGTAGCATCCTGCCCTCATCAAGAATGATACCTCAGTATAAAGAAAAAATGATCAATTTCAACAATTGGCTAAGCTTCAGGTGTCATTCAAAGGGGATCCAGTGTCTGTCAGCCTGGGACGACATGCTCGACAAGCCACGTTGCTTTGCAAGAGACAGTTTGCACCTGTCACCCCTAGGCTTTCAAATACTAGCCAAGGCTCTTGCTGCCCCCATAGTGCCTTTTTTAGCAAGGCTCAAAAGTCAAACCCACCTCCATAAACAGTACAATTAACAAAAAACTGAGGATTATGCTACTCAACGCCAGGAGTTTAAATCTCAAAATGCACGCGCTTGAAGCACTCCTCAGTATGGAGAACGTCAACATCTGTACAGTAACTGAAACCTGGTTCAAGGCTCCAGAGAGCACCCCAGCACTACTGGGCTACAACTCATACCACACGTTTTGGCCACAGAACACGGACGAAACACAAAAGGAGGGGGTGTATCCATATTCATCAAGGATACCTATACCTCCAGGTTAGTGGCGCAGCATGATACCTCTGAGATCATCCATGTGCAACTAACATTGGGAAAATCTGCAATGCCTGTCACAGATCAATCTCCATGATCCAGGACCACCACTTCACCTTTCTGGAGACACTGGAAAACATGAAGGTCCTACCAAACACCCTGATATTGGGCAATTTTAAAACACCCTACCATTCACTGGGAAAACTACTCGAGTACAAATTCCCAGGTCAAGCACTTCCTAAAATTCATCAACTCAAACACCCTGGATCAGCTGGTAAACTCCCCTACCAGAGGTGAAAATATATTGGACCTGGTCATCACCAACATGGCAACAGGTGTTCCACAGCAGAGGTCAACCTGTCACTGGTTAGATCAGACCATAAACTAATCACTGTGGATGTCCACACCCCACCACTACCCCAACTAAGGAAACCACAGTAAAAAACTTTTCTAAAGCAAATTTCACCTTACTTAAGACAGAGGTGGTAAGTTTCACAGCCCCACGCTAAAGGATAACGTTGCCCAAGATGCAGAAACCTTTACAAATGCACTCTATGAGCACCTACAAGGATGCATGGATCATGCCATCCCTAGCAAAATCAAGATTCACTCCTCTAAGAGAAGGAAACCAGTTTGGTGGACCCCTGCAATAAACAGGCTATGCAATAGAAGGAGGAAACTAGTTCAGAAAAAAAAAAGCAAATTCCAAGAATGAAAGACATCCCTGATCAGCATCAGTAAGAAACTAAGGTCCCTCATGAAATCATCCAAGGCGAACTTTGAAAGAAAAATAGCCAAGGATTCAAAAGATAACCACAAAGCATTCTTTAGCTATATTAAGAATTTAAGTGGCAACTTGCAGATATGCACTGAACTACTGCAAAATATCACAAAATATACTGAACCTACTTATACTGCCAACATCCTCACAGATAGATTCAGTGCAAACTTCACCCCCCCTCACCTCCAAAAGGGCCCACAACAATACCGAAAAAGTGTAGTGTCCCAAAAATCACAGACGCACAAGTGAAAGCAGCCCTTTCAAAAGCCAAAAACACAGCGACAATGGGACCAGATGGTGTCCCAGGCTGCATCTTGCACGAACTACAGAAAGAACTAAACCCCCACCTAAACAAGCTGTTCAGCTTCAGCCTCTCTACAGGCTATGTGCCCACAGAATGGCACACAGCAACAGTTATTCCTTTCCACAATGGAGGGGGCCACAACTGACCCTGGTAACTATCTCCCCATAAGCCTGACTAGCCTCATCTGCAAGGCTTTGGAGTGTTTCATCATGGAACTCATTAACAAAGACATTGGGAACCTCCAAACACTTAACCCGACCCAGCTTTGTTAAGGGCAGATCATGCCTACTAAACCTGGTTGACTTTTTCGAGACAGTCAACAAGGCCATAGATGAGGAAAAGGTGGTTCACACACCCTACCTTGACTTCAACAAGAATTTCAACACCATTCCCCACTCGGGTATTACAGAAAAACTCACCAGCCTGAACATAAACCCCTACGTCATGAGATGGGTTGCCAAATGGCTTACAGACAGAACTCACATGGTAAGAATAGTGGGATCCAGGTCCGCCTCTAAAGCAGTCACAAGTGGTGTCCTGCAATGCTCGGTCCTGGGACCCCTACTGTTTGGCATATACTTCTCAGAAGTACAGACAAACACAGGAGGACTATGGCTAACCAAGTTCTCTGATGACTGCAAACTGGGAGCCATATCTGACTGTCTGGCTGACATGGACATCCTCCAAAAGGACCTTACTGAGATGGACACCTGGTGTCAAAGACATGGCCTCAAGCTAAATGCCAAAAAATGCATAGTCATCCCATTTGGGAAAAACAAAGCACTCACGAATTACCACACACACACACACACACACACACACACACACACATATATATATATATATATATATATATATATATATATAAAATATATATATATATATATATATATATATATATATATATATATATATATATATATATATATATATATATATATATATATATATATATATATATATATAGATATATATATATATATATATATATATATATATATATATATAATATATATATATATATATGTGTGTATATATGTGTATATACATATATATATATATATATATATATATATATATATATATATGCAGATAGATCTGTATCTGTCCATATATATAACGCAATATACAGATGTATAGCAACACATATATATAAATATGTATGTGTGTACATGTATATATGTACCTACTTATGTATATATATATATATATATATATATATATATATATCCATGTCCTTGTTATGTGTACACATGACTGCTGCATATACCTTCCTAGATGTATCACACCGTATTTATCTGATATGTGTACATTTAGATACAATAACATACTTGATTAACACTAATATCACTTACAAGTACTATACAATTGTAGAAGTCAAAGTAGTTGTTCACTACTATTCAGTATGTGTAGTGACAGATATATTGGAAAAAACATCAAACATCTTCACAGCTTTGGTGACTTAGTGATTAAGTTCTGTGACTATAGTGTACAGGGTCCTAGGTTCAAGCCCTGCCAGGGCTGTTTATCTTGTTGCTAGGCAGAACAAGGGCTGTTGGATACAGAGTGGCTAAGGCAGTTATGAGCAGTTTGATCACATTCCAGTGTGATAAAATAGCAGGGTAATGACATTTTTAATAAGTGTATTTAATTCCATGTACATAACATGCGTCTGTGTGCTGTCATTACAGTAGCAAGGGGTGTATGTCTACTGTTTGGGACACCTGAGTATATATGGCTTGTACAACACTCTTTTCTTTTTGAATGTGTTACATACATGGGTAGTATCCCAGGTTACCTGCAGTCACTCTGGCATGAAGCATATCATTATGTTACTACTGTTGACAGTGCTTTCCCAAGTAAGAGTGGATTGAAGATTGTAGTACTGGAACCAAACACCCCTGCATGCAAAGATGGACTCTGAGTCCTCACTATCGTGTTCCTGGTGTGTGAGCTGTGTGTCATTAAGTATTTCCTACTGGATATTGATCTGACATGTGGATATTAACTGTAGACTACTGTGTATATAGGACATGTCATTGAGGGCTTCTGTCATGTAGTAATGGCATATCTATCAGTGTCAGACATCTATCTGTCAACACAGTCATCCTACTGCATAACTAGTTGGCTAGCTGATGTCTGTCTTTCCTCTGTACAGATGTGCAGATGTCGGGAATCCATCTTGGCTGCTTACAGGCAATCTATGCTTGAGTGACACTGACATGTCTGCCCAGCTGTGTTATGAATGCCACAACTAGGAATCCACACCCTGTATGCATCACATGCCATGGATACCTCAACTACACTACCACAGTCAACAGAACATGCTTGGGGACACTGAACATATTATGTAATACATGTTGCATACATATCAACTGGAGCACCTCATTGGCCCTCTGCAAGAAGCAACCAGATGAATGGATGTTGCATGTAACTCTCACCCTGAGGATCACCCCCGTGGCATCTGTTGATAGATGGCCTGCTGGCAAATGGCAGGTTGCATGATACCACTGTACACACATCCTATACTCTTCCCATTTCTCCATGGACAATATCCTCATACACACCTATGAATGCCTGCACCCATGGACCCCAGTACTGACAAATGTGTGCATGTGCATTACTGAGAATAACAGTGTCTGCGTGTTTGTAGACCTGTAGTGGATAATACCCTAAGGCCTTCACACCCACTGCACCCCCCATTCCCATAGTTAGATATGGCTGCTGCTGTAATGGACATTACATGTACCTTGTTACATTCTTCACCCTATGGGCTACCTGGAGCTTGCAGTACCAGCACAACACTGTTGTACAAATGGGTTGATAGGCATGGGTTACCCTCTGTGTTTGGGCATGTGTGTGTATGTGTGAAAGGGTGTATATTTGTAGGATACAGCATTCTGAGGCCACATTCTCCTAATACAATACACCTTGCCACCCAGTATTAGGGATAGTGATGTTGCTGACTGTAGGAGAACCATGACAGTGCATCACCCTACTATCCCTGTGGCATGTGCAATAGATGCGTATCCCTGTAGTAGCACTCTTGAGATAGACAATGGATTGTATTGCAGTCCTGGTCAATGTATGATGGTGGGTATGTCAGAGTATTATCATGGGTTTCATTGAGTAGAATATCCAATATGGGGTGTGGGTGCTGGGTATACTGTCTTTACACCATGGTACCCCCAGTACATGTCCCATGTTCCACTGTATGGGGACCACTGTCACCATCAACCATACAGGTAACTGATAACACTATCCAGCCAAGTGACGTATGTGCTGTGTGCAACTTATCTCTAACAGAATGGACACACTGACAAGGTAGTTAGCACTGATAATCCCAGGTCTCCCAGATGTGTGTATGACTGTTATGTTTGTCAATGTGTATATGACAGTATGTCACACTATGCATTGTTCATAAACAACCAGTACATCCCCCATTACTATACTGTACAGGGCCTGGTAATGTTCTTCACTTAACATGTAACCTGGAACATACCTCATCCTAAAAGCTGTGGGGTGTGTGTAATTAAGGTCACACACATCAGTAGCACTACATACCTAGGTAGAGGTTCTAATCCCTGTGTTGCCAATTAAGAATGCATGTGTGTGTGAAGGGATTTACATCAGTTTGCAGAATATACATGTTCCAGTAGGTCATCTGTCAGAGAACTGCCTGGCAAATGCTAACATTTCACAGGTATCATCCTGTGGAAATTCATTCCATCACAACTAGTAGTAGATGTGTAAATGCCCTCTTTTCCACTGTATAGCTGTACAGCAGTACTGGGCTTGATATATATAGCTGGGTGTGGATCTTGTGGACACAGCCACCATCATTGCAGTGATTGTTGAGTGTAACCCCCGCTTTGTTGGCTGTAATACTGTACAGTTCATGTTAACAGGTTAAGTAGTTGTCAATCACAATATCTATGGTTCTGCACCACCTCGCACCCTCCAAAGGGTAGGGCTGTGCCACACACACCAGCACACCTATGTTTACCAAGTTGAGGATTGCACTACATTGGGGAAGGGGACATATACGCTGCCAGTACCATCGTCAATGACATTAAACTAGCAGACTGCTTATTTCTGAATGTGTTGTTGTGCCTATTCTGTCTTGGTGGAATTACATAGGCTAAAATGGGTTCCTTGCAAAAGTACATACATCCATGTGTACAGTATTCTCTGTGTATTGCATCAACACCAAAGCCTCTGTGTGTGTTATACACAAACATGTGGTGTCTACCACCCAGTACACTTACAATTGTCCACTGTAGAAGGGCTGCTGACATCAGCCACTATGCACTCACCTGTATACACCTCCAGACCTATCAGGCATGTGGAACATGCAGTAACTGTTATACAGACCTGTGACATGTGTTCAGCTGAACCCAGGATATGGCACAGTCAAGATGTCACCACAGTGCCATACCTCTTGTAGGAAGCAACAGCATACCAACATCCTGCTGACACATGGACACCTACAACACAAACGGAATGCATTATGGAGACCACAATCACTCAGTGTTAATAACAGCTATAATGCATCATGGCTGGACAGCTACACATTCTGACATGTAAGCATTAAACTTTAGTGCTGAAAACATGTTACACAGAATTACATTGGTACACCGTAGTACAGTCACCCTGTGCATCAGAACCATATTAGCCTATCCCTGCATCAATGTTATGGATGACAGGGATGTGGCACAGGTATCATCATATGCACAGGGTGTGTTGTTGGTTTGCCAGAGACCTAGGCTGAGCCATACATTTGACATCATGTGTGTGCATTAGGGGGTTTCATTATTAATTGGGCTGCTGCGATGTGAAGTGTGTAGGTATGAGGTTGCCCTAGCTGTGTTGGTGATGTGTGTGTGTATGCATGCATGCAGTTTTCCCATGTGGCTTCCCTATACAGGGGTTTGTTGGACAGCTGCAGACTGTACCTGACAGGGTGTGAGATCAATGTCTCCGGCCACTGACTCGAGAAATGTGCCTGGCAGTGGTTCCACGGGCACCACCAGGTACAAGCCATGATATGGTACTCTCCCCTGATGATGGCATATGTCCACTGGATCCAGGTTCCTCTTGGGACTAGCCAGGGCCACATGCACATGGCATGCTGTGTTGTGGTGTGGACGGCACCCCCCTGCAGTGCTGGGGCTGGTACTGCCACTACGGGAGTGGATCTGACTTCTTGCACGTCCACGTCGACCTCCAGCTGTTGGTGTTGCTGGCCTACGTCCACATCACCATTGCTCTACTCCCACCATATGCTCAAGCACAGACGTTCCACAGTCAAGGATTCCCACCATCTCACCCAACCGTCTATCCATGACCTCTGCAAAATAACAGTGGGCACCTGCAAGATCACGGATGTTGTCAATTACAGCAGAATGAGTAGCCCTCTGCAGCCTCAGACCCTGTCTGGTATACTGTTCCATACATGCCTGCACCTCCATGATGGCCTGAAATATGCATCTGGTGACAACAGATGTGGCACTTCTGCCAGGAGCATGATGACCAGCAACCCTCCTATGAGCACCCCTGTACATCTCCCTGAGTGGTATCCTGCCGGACATCCGGCTATGGCTGCTGTGTCCAGACACACATATGCCATAGACACCACACTGTCCTTTCCCATGCCACCACCCCCCAACTGTACCTCATCTATGGCCACTGGTGATGGGGTATTTATAGGCAATGTGACTGTGTGCGGGATGGGGTGGATAACAGTGGGATATTGGGATGTCAATCGATGGTGCAGCTTCAGCCCCTGACAACCCTGCCTGTGCCTCAACACACCTATCATCATTGTCAGTGTCTGTATGGACACTAACATCAATTTGCCTGCAGGCGGGACCCTGAACCTCCTCGCCACCTGTTAGGGGAAAACAAGAAATGCACTTTAAGACCTGTACATTGTTGCTTAATAGTATACACACACACACACACACACACACACACACACACACACACACACACACACACACACACACACACACACACACACACACACTTACTTACAGGTGAGGTTGCACAAAATTATTACACACAGACCTCTCATTACCCATCTGTCAACATGCATCACATATGGCACTCAACAGCATGGAGTGTAGCTATAGTCAATCCCTGTTACCAGCATTATACATCTCTGTGATGCATGGGTTGTGTTAGTAGGTGATACCCCTTCCCCTGGAACACACTGCACCCATGTACACAGTATTGCTGTGCACCTGTTCAGCACCCTGGCATGTACTGTGCACTATACCTCACAGGTGTACATGCCATTGCTGAATGTGTATATGTGTGTCAGTTATGCTTGCTCTGCTGCTCACAGCCCTTATATGTTTTTCCGACACATACATGGGATGATATGTGGACAAATATCATTAGTGAATGCCTGATGTCTGATTTACAGATCTCATCATCAGTGGTACATGTATGGCCAATAAAATACAATTACACTGACAGCCTTCAAACCTGTGGCTATGAGGAGTGTACACACCCTTACATGGCACCTTTTTCCCTGATATGCCATGGGGCCACATTACTGCATATGTTAACATTACACGAACCTGATATGTGACATATGACCTGTGCAATCAAATGCAGTATCAAACAAACATGTTAGTTGTGCAGATGCTGATTGAGATGCATGCAATTTGTGGGTGCGTAAGTGTGCACACCCTTATCATGATGGCTTGTTGCACCAACTATTAAGTGTACTACAGCAGGCACTATTCCTGGAAGGGATATACTAGCATGGGTCATCTGCATTTGCCAGTATTTAGTCACTCTGCCCTGCAAATGTCCCTTAACTCTGCATGATTGCAATGTCAACTCAAGTGCACAGCCCTTGGAGGTCACACAGTGCCGTCACTATTGCTGTGGAGTGAGGGTCATGTCTGCCACAATTTATAACCTTGATTGTGTGCAGATACAGCCATTCTTAGTGAGATTTGGATGTCTACTTCAGTTCACTGTTGTGTTTCAGGATGACACCCCCTCCCCATCCTCAGCCTTTTTGCAGATGCTTGACAACTATGGGCTACACATGTGTGTCATTTTGCAATGTCCCAAATTCAGAACACCATGTGTACTAGCCTAGTGCATGCTAATGACTGGCAAACATACAGGTGTACACTGGCAACAGCAAGGTACAGATGGGGATGGTGGGCCTGAGGTGGGGTGAGGTGTTGCTTGTGCAGCACATGTATCTTAATTTTGTCTGTAGGTTTCCAACTTGGTCTTGGTACACCATTACACATTGCAACACATGCCTTTGGGGGACTTTTGATGTTATGCATGTGCTACCTGTAGAGAGCCCTTGCTTATGTTTCCTGTGGGACAACAGTCCCATCTGATTATCCTAACCCGTGGGCCACACTTATGCTGAGTCCAGGCAATTTTCAACACAGGTACTGCACAGCCAGTACTTGCTAGACATTCCTGCAACTCCCTCAGTGTTGCGGCATGTTACTAGGCAGCCTGTATGACCTGTTTGCAACATGTGTCATCATCTGTTTTGGATGGCCATCTGTTTATTGTCTACATTAATCTTGTCCCATACATCTTTGCCACATACATGATTGTCTGCACTGTTTGCCATGGTATATGCAATGGTGAGGTAAGGCTACATGTCCCACTCCTGTGTGCTATCTGTTTGGTATGGGATCCATTCCATGGCTTGTAAGATGTGTGCAAGCTATCGCTGCCTCTGTTGCAGATAAGTGGTCACATTTGATGGACAAACGTCTTGGACAGCAGACCATTTCTTAGTGTGAAACTGAGGACCTGTACTCACTAGAAGGTCCATACTCATGAAGAGTGAATACTGTCAGTACCTCAAAAGCTGCTTCCACAATATGTCATTTGGAGTGTATGCGCACATATGCTTCCAGTGTTTGTTAAGGTATGTATTCCCCATATTTGCTGTCCTAACATAGGATTCCATATTACACATTCATTGCTTATGTTAGGACCACATTACAGGTTGTAAGGGTTGTGGAATGCAGTATTGTGATATGCTGTTGTGTAGATCTATAACAGTTGCCATTGTAATAGTGGCATAGACACTGTTGTAGCACTGTATAAGGATGATGTTTCAGACATGTTCCTACTGTAGGCCATTTGTCCCACCATTATGTTCTTCTCTTTGTATATATCTTGCAATGACAGGTTGTTAGTTATATTGCAGGTGTCTTACATAGCAAAAAACAGAGCCAGCATACAGTGTTCCAAGATTTATTGCAATGAGAATTAAATCATTACAAAAGTAAAAAACAAACTGGTTTCGGCAGGAACAAACACAGCCTTCCTCAGTGTTAGTTACATACATAGTGGTGAACAAGGATATATATACCCACACACTCATCATTAATCAATTTGGTTCAATCAAAGATTTTCATTAAGACCAGGTGGGAATAATCCACCCAGTTTGATTATCCACTTTTTTTCTTTGGTGTTAAGAATGGAGTGAAACCCAGTTTTGTTGTGCTTATTGCCAACAATCCTATCAATTATAATAAAGGTGAATTTGGCAGAAGCATGTACTAAATGGTGTTTGTACAGTGCATTATTCTGTCTCTTGTTTTTAATATTGCTGATATGTTCTGAAATCCTGATTTTAAGTGGTCTGGATGTTTGTCCTACATAAAATGAACCACAATGGCAGGTGGCCAAATAAATGACCCAGTCAGTGCTGCAGTTTGCAAAGAACCTGAGATCATAAACTACTGGACAGTTTCTACTTGAGAATTGTTTGGACTTATTAATCTTGTCACAGTTTGTGCAGTGTCCACAAGGGTAGCAACCTATCAGTGGGTCCCCTGTCAAGTGTTGTTTGAATGAAATTGGGGTCATCATGCCTATACCCATGTTTAAAGTGGTTAAAAAAAAGAGCCCAAGTTTTTTCCTTTGCGAAATTAAAAGAGGCATTTGTCTGGTATGAGGCTGGATACATCTGGATCATATTTAAGAATGTTCCAGTGTCTGTGCACACCATCAATCAAATGATTAGAATTTCTAGCATACGTAGTCGTAAATCTTAAAGTAGAATCTCTATTTGGTTTGTGCTTATTGTATTTCAATAGGTTATCCCTATCAAAGGAATCAACCATGTTACTGGCAGCTAGGACATAGCCCATGCCATAACCCCTGGACTTAAATCTGTTGGTGAGGACTCTCCTGTAAATCTGAAAAGAGGAATCATTAGAACAGATGCGTTTAATTCTGATGAATTGAGATTTTGGAATGTTGCGTATAACATGTGGGGAGTGAAAACTAGAGGCATGAAGGATGGTGTTATACTCAGGATATTTTCTGAAAACCTCAGTGGATAAGGTGTTGTCAGCCAACTTGGTAACAGCAACATCCAAAAAAGTAATATTCTGACGGTCATACTGGACAGTAAATTCCAGTCCCCAGATGTTGTTGTTCAAGTATGTGAGAAATTCATGTAACATGTGTATTTCACCTGTCCAAACCAACCAGCAATCGTCAAGGTAGCGTGTCCAGATGTCAATGTATGGTAGAAATGTATTATTAATGGAATCATAAATAATGTGGTGTTCAACAAAAGCCATAAAGAGATCCGCATAAATGGGGGCAAAGGATGCCCCCATGGCTGTCCCCTTGACCTGCCAATAACATAAGACATTGCTGGTAAGAACCAGTTTGGCTAGCTCCATCAAAAAAGAATTGAAAGTGGATGGATATAGATCAGCCTTGTCCAACCAAAAAGACAAGGCCTCAAGACCAGATTGGTGTGGAATATTGGTGTATAAAGAACAGACATCCAGGGTACATAATAACCAATTTTCTTCAAGCTGGCTGTCAGAAACAATCTGAAGGAAACTAGTGGTACCATGTAATCTTGAACGTATCATGCCCAGTAAAGGTTTAAGATGTTTGGTAAGGAACAGTGAAAGGGGTTCTGTAATGTAGCCCCTTCCTGAAACAATTGGTCTGCCCGGAGGATTTGAGGGATCCTTGTGGATCTTGGGCAAGAAGTAAATGTATTGAGTAGATGGATCCTTGACAATAAGTTGTTGTGCAATGTCATTGGTTATGATACATTCATCTCTGGCCCAATGTATAAATTCCTCTGTGTGTTTTTGAAACCTAAATGTAGGATCAATACTCATCAAGGAATAGTATTTAGGATTAGACAACTGTCTGTTTGCCTCTTTGTCATAAGCACTCCAATTTAAGATCACAACAGCACCCCCCTTGTCAGCCGGAATAATGACAATATTTTCATTATTCTGTAACTCAAAAATTGCTTCATGTTCAGCTCGAGATATGTTATTTGATTTAAAATGAATATCAGAACCAGAAAAATGAAGATCATTGAGAATATTCCTCTGAAACTGTTGTACCAGTGGATGCATAGGTGGAACAAATGTGGATTTATGATATATGAATCTTTCATTACCATCATGCCCAGAGTCACCAAAAAATAGTTTGAGGTTCAAAGTTCTACAAAAAGAAACAACATCTTGGGCCAACAAATCCTCAGAGACCATGAAACCTGGTACAAAAGACAACCCTTTATTAAGGACCAACAGATGTGTGGGGGATAATACAAAATCAGATAGATTTAACACATTAATACTTGGTGAAGTGCCTAATTCTCCATGACCATTTTCAGTAAACTTTCTATATTGGTGATTCCTCCTGTGTTTCCTCCCCCCTCTTTTGTATTTGAACCTAAAGGGATGGTGTTTGGATTGCGTTTGGGGGAAGGTGACCTGGATGTACATTGAAATTCACTGTCTGTGCCAGATGATATCTCCTCTGTAGAAGATGCAGGTGTTGTACCTGTCTTTTTCAGAATGGAACGAGGTATTTTCCTCTTAGGGGTTATCTGTGCCCTTGGTGTAAATCTAACCTGTTTGATATTGTTTGCAAATGGGTTATTGCTTTGATAATCCCCCTCATCCCTCTGAAATTTCTTCAACTTCCTTATCCGTAATTGATCCTCTAGAGTTTTGAGGTCATTAGCTACTTTATTCAACTGTGTTTTGAAAAATGTTTCACCCTCAAAAGGTTTGAGTTCACCCACCAGCCTTGAAACTGTTTGAATCTCAGAATCTATGATTCTATCATGAAATTTTGATAAGGTTTCAACAAAAGATGTAGGGGCTTGCTGCTGAATGGTGGACCACTGGTCCATAAGTTCCTGATCGGGATTGGACACCAGAGGTTGGATCCGTACTCTCAACCCTCTGGGAGTGATACCTTTGGCCAAATAGGCCTTGAATAATTTAGAATGCCAGATATTTGATCTGAGTGTTTTTAGATGGCCAAAAAGGTTTTGGAATGCTGCTGTGCATTTAGTTTCAGAGTCACTCTGATCTATAGTCTGGGTTTTATCAGTTGAAATAGGGCCAAGACCAAATATCCTCAGGTCCTCTCTATCAGCAGATAGGCCTGTTATGAAAGAGGTTAAATCCATGCTTGTTAATAATAGCTGACAATATCAGTCAAAAAAATTATTGAGTCAGCTGAGAAATGGGGACAAATACAGCCCAAATAATTGAAAAAATAGATAATGCTGGCTGTGACCCCTAGAGAATTGTACTGAGATTAAGTCAGTAGTGCCAGGCTATACCTAGGTGTCCACCAAGCAGCAGACAAGACAATATTCAAAAGTATACAACCAAAAGAAATTATTCCAAACTTGGTGAGGTGAACAAAAATATAACCCTTAGAGAAGAAAACACATGAAAAACACATGAGGGACATACACAGAAATTTTGACCACACTAGTCAAACTTCCAAGTACATAGGCTGTAAATATAGTGTAGGTCAGCAGAAACTGATATTCATTGATATATAATTAAATAGTTTCACTGTATAGTAACACAATCAATTGTTGGTGGACTATGTGATGAGTCCACTGAAAAATATACAGCTGCCTGTCGCTGACCTGACTACATAGATATAATATTTGTAAATGGGTCAAAACATTGTTGACTGGAGGAATCAATTAATATTTATGAATACAAGTAAAAAATATCCATACACAACAGAAATTGTTTTAGTTGTAAATAATTACTTGTATTCTAAATGGTATGTGAAAAAACGTCATGAAAACACCTCAACTACATATACAAAATCCAAAAAATATAATATGACAGCATAATATAGCAATATGGCAAGAATTGGAGAGTCAAAATGGTAGTGCACTCGATATATAAATGCCTCAAAATGCTGAGGAAAGTTGAAAAAGTACCTGTGTATAGAGATTTCTTGAATGGAAATATTAATCCATGGTAAAGAAAGAACCAAAATAAAGTCCAAAAATGTCCAGCGTGCACTTAATCCGAGAGGAATTGAAGAAAACACTGTTACAATGTAGAATGTCTCCAAAACGAAAAGATACAAGTGGGTAAAGTTTTATTCTTCTTTTCCGAATTTGTACTTGTCAGCAAAATGTAGCACAGGGTTGATTCACAGCAAACTTCCGGACAGCAAAGGAGTTATATAGCTGGTAGCAGGTGTCTTACATACCCTTCAGATATGCCACCATGGTGACCACTGTTATGCAGTGCAGTTAACAGCAGCAATAAGTGAATGTGTACAGCATGCATTATGGGTAGGTGTGTTAAATGTGTGCATGGCAAATACCATGGCCATAAGATGGCCGGTGTATTGGAAAACCTGAACAAACAACCCTATACTCACCAGCTACAGGCTGCTGCCTCAGAGGTATACCAGAGGGACCTACATAGTTGTGTGAGAGATGTGATGTCAGTAGCCACACCTGTGACATTGGTACAGGGTGGGAAAAGCATTACAGTACATCAACAGTACAATCCCACAATACTTCAGATTATGCACATCTGTTTATTACTACAATGCAGCAGCAGACCACATATATTTTATCTCACATATGCATGATTAAACTCTACAGATGCAGATGGATAAGCAACAGTTGTCTACTGATGTGCCATGTGGCCTTACCTGCACACTCCTCATCCATTGTGTGGGTAGCACCCACCTCCACAATGCTCTCCACAGGGTCTTGTGTTTGCGGGCAGGCAGGTGCCCCGAGGCTGACAAGGAGCTCTTTAGCATGTGTCAGTGGGGGAATGGATGGCATGACTACCCCCCCAGTGGCTAGCTGGTCCCTCCTAAATGCAGCAGCATGCTGACAGGCATGGCAGAATAGGTCAGTGAACCGATGTCGGATCTGCTCATAACTGCATTTATGCCAGCTGACATAATTTACCCTGTGAATGAGAATGTTCCACAGTGTGGTCCTCTCCTGCAGATCATGGGCTGTACATCCAAACAGGGTGTGGTAGTGTTGCACCAGGTGGTGTATAATAACCTCATTCTCCTGGGGGAGTTGACCGACAAGCGCTCCAATGACATGGTGCCTGAAAGACATAAAGAAGAAAAAAGGTCTGAGGGCCTCATACTGCAAGGATATAATAGTTGTTAATATACATCTCTGCCCCCTCCATATATGTAACAATAATCTGAACACACAACTCAATGGGTATGTTTACAGCAAGCCTACTGTTGGGACATATATCGTATTGAACAACAATTTGTGTATGTGTTTCTAGTCATGTTCCATGTTTTAACACTATAATTGGTGGCCTGTTGTGAACAATGTCACCTGTATGCCATTGTAAGGGCCACTATTGTTCCATATATGCATGTGTTTTGTTTGCTATGTGACTGCTCCAAATCTGGTGTTTTTTTGTTAATGGGGATATCTATGGATGCTGTTTGACATAATCCTGGAATATGTGGACTATTACTACCCATATAAGTTCTATAACTGTGACACAACAGCATGTTTGGGAAGGCAGTTCCCAGCAGAACCACCTCTCCCAGCTCATCTAGCCATGTTACCAGGCCACAGCAAATCTGGGACCCACCCCGGGACCTCATCATCTGCTGGTCCTGCACTACCTTCAGTTGGAATCACCTCATGTGATGGTGTTCAACCCCCCATGGGAGCACACACAGACAGGATCCTGTTACCTGAAGTCAGGTCCAGGGTCTGGTGCGTAGGGAGCACCACAGAGACTTGGGGGATGTGCTACACCACCTTGAGCCCCTTAGCACACAATCACAGGGTCTACAGGCTCCTCCTGCTCAGCCCCCAGCCAGGCACCTTCAGGGCCATGAAGGTGCAGTTGTGACTCCCCATGGGTGGGGAACTTGGTTCCATTGTTTCCATATGGGGGCTCATGGGCTTCCACATTCCAAACACCACTCACCATCCAAGGTGTTTACTCACCACATGTGTCATATACCGCCCCTGTATGCTGTCTTGTCTGTCTTCCAACTCAATCTACCTCCCCAAATATACCTACTGTCTTTCCCCAATATACCAATCTCACCTTCACAATCAAGGGCAATGTGTTCCCAACAGGGATGTCACGCAAGACATAGCTGTTCATTTTTCACCCGCATAGTACTGTATATATATATATATATATATATATATATATATATATATATATATATATATATATATATACATATATGTGTGTGTGTGTGTGTGTGTGTGTGTGTGTGTGTGTGTGTATAGATATGTGTGATGTTCTCTCACACATATCGTGCAGCACTGTCATTCAACAGTAGGGGAAATGTATTTATATATATATATGTGTATATATATATATATATATATATATATATATATATATATATATATATATATATATATATCTATATATATAATATATATATATATATATATATATATATATATATATATATATATATATATATATATCTATGTTGACATACGTATATATATATATATATATATATATATATATATATATATATATATACTTTGAGTTTATATATATATATATATATATATATATATATATATATATATATATATATATATATATATATATATATATATATATATATATATATATATATATATATATATATATATACCTCTATATCTGTAGACATACATGTGTATATATATATATATATATATATATATATATATATATATATATATATATATGGGGTGCATTCAGACATCAGGTCCACACTCTCTAACTCTCCTTCCTCCACAGCTGCACTGTTCTGCCATGCTAAAAAACAGACAGGTGTCACATGTGGACACAGCCTAACATTAGGGGAGTATATATAGAGACAGATTGCAGGTAAGGCTATTACACACCTATGGCGTTTATGCATGCTACATTTCACTTTAACATGACTGTCCTGCAAGTGGTGGGGTCTGAAACTCATGTGTCTATCACAACGACATTACTTCCACCGCCAACTATTTGCCACACTAATATACATGTCTTGAGGTACAGAACACACATTATGATGGCTTACATCTTGTCATTCAGTGCTGATCTGCACAGTTGGCATGTATGGCCCATTGCCCACAGGGCCAGATGCTATGTCTATAGCAGTTGTTCAGCAGGACATCATTACAACTCCTGATGGCACATATAAATCTTTCCACTCTCTCTCTCCCTCTCTCTCTCTGTAGGTGATGCACATGATCAGGTGATGGCCTCTGCACCAAACAGTGTTCACCATTTGCTAATTGCATGCAGCCAGCTGTGTAGTACTTCCAATTACCACTGTCATGGCAACCCACTACTATAAATTACTACATCATATGGGCGTTGTCCCTTTTCTGTCTGGAAGACATCCTTCCTGTGTGGGGGCAGCAGTGTTACAGACAGCAGGTAGCAATACCTCTTACAACAGGACTTGCAGACACAGGGCAACTAGATATTTGTATAAGGTTCCAGACCTATGGACAATGTGAGTAGTGTTGTTATATGCATTGTATACCACTAGTATTACAGGGTTTGTGTGTACATGCTAGTTTAGCATAGAATGCAGTCTGTCTGCATAGCTCTCATCTGTGGGCCTATCCACATGATGGCCAGAGGATTGGCTGTTATTTGTTGTCTGTTCACCACACAGGTCTTGTCTCTGACATATCAGTGGCATTCTGTCTGTTGAGTGCTCTTAGTACATGACTACATCCATTTGTGTTTCTAACTTCATATTCCTGAGTAAGAGTATGTTGCAACCAATCGTGTAACACCAGCAAATTTCACAGTGTATATCAACAATATTGAAAATATGGCCCTGTGTTCCAGCCTCTGTCCTCCACCTATATACCAGCCTTTGTCCATATGTAACAACTGCATCTGCAACAACTGGAAAGGCCTCAGAAATACCTCACTAAAAGATGCCCTACGCTGACCGCCTTAAAAAACTCCAGCTATACTCTGTCGCATATCTTCTACTCAGAGGTGATCTCTGCTTAACATACAAGGCCATGTCAAACCTAGAGCTGTTGGACATGCTACACTTAAAGAAATCCCAATCCCTCAGAGCTACACGCTCCAGGGATCTAAACCTTGTCATCACAATAAACAAAACATGCTGGAGGGATAGGTTCCTGACCCAGAGACTCCCCAGACTCTGGAATAGATTGCCCATACATGTCAAGCAGAGTGCCTCTTTGGACCTCTTCAAGAGGAACCTTGACGATTGGATGGGAGAAAGGAAATTCACCCCAGGGATCATGTCAGTCGCCCTGCTAGACAGGGGTCCAGGAAAGTAAATAATGTGGGAAGAAATAGCCAGGGAATTGTTATGGCTAGGCTTGTATAGGCCCTAGGGCCGATAGCCTAGTATCAACCTATGAACCTATGAACCTATGTCATGCAGTAAGAGGTTAAGTAGTGGCCTATCATTATGTTGTGCTGACATTCCTGCCATCATTCCAGTGATGTTGTGGACTCCCACAAATATTGTGGGTAGGGTCCATATATATGTGGGCTACAGTTGGACACAACGTGTGTGACCTTGTACAGTCCAGAGGTCAGTATATGTAACACTGTTCTATGCCCTTGTAAGTCATTCAATGAGGGAGGCATATGCACCATTTATAACCTAGGCTGTTACAACATGTGTGGGATATCAGTAGTAAGACACATTAAGGTATATGACTGTACATTTTCATACATTTCATCATGGTAACAGTGGTGGGCTAGTGCTTACTGTCTTACAGACAATTCTGTTTGTCATTGTGATAGTGATGTCTTAAGTTAAGCATTGTTATGTAACAGATACATTTTCATTGTGACAACTTAATTCTTTTCCTCCTTGGGGTTGAGTACAGAGTGCAATTGGAGGCTGCTGAACTACATCTGTATTAATTAGTGTTGATTGATTCTTATCTTCCAGGCCAGTGTTTTTTTACTGTTGTACTACTTGAAGGCCTTGGCCTGGACAGCAACATATGTTATGCTTTCATATTACTGTATAAAATGTTTTGCTTGAGAGTTGCATTACTCAGTTATTATGAATTTCAAACACCTAACTGCTATATGAAATGGCATATACAACTGAAATAGTACACATATAAACATTTCTATATATGCAAACCGGTGTGAGGTGTCATATCCTGTGACTTCTCTGTGGGTACATGTTTCATGCAATAATTGTCTTTTGTATAAGAGAATCAAATGCTGCCCATTTTACAAGGTGGCAACTGTTGGAATACTGGCTGTTCAATATGCTGTGCACCCTCTAAATATGCATCTTCCTATACATATCTATACGTAGTAATATATGTATATGTGTATGTATGTGTCTATACATATATATCTATATATGCGTATATATCTATATATATATGTGTGTGTGTGTGTGTGTGTGTGTGTGTGTGTGTGTGTGTGTGTGTGTGTGTGTGTGTGTGTGTGTGTGTGTGTGTGTGTGTGCATATATGTGTGTATGTACATATGTATCACTGGAATGTTTACTGCTTCCACACTGTACATTCCCTATGGTAGAAAGACTGTTCTTCATGATATGTTATTGATATCATCCTGACATCGTACAGCTGAGGTGGATTACTGTTAACTTCTTGTGGCCATGTTGTGTAGGGTCCTGGGTATGAGACTTGCAAGTGTTGGTATTGTGTTGCAAGGCAAATCTGTTCGGCTGTGGAGGAGGGGATGATATTAATAATTACAAGAGGTAATTAATTTCGGCCCCCTAACTCTCATTAATGGTGCCTTTGGTTATATATTTATTTGTTGTGTTATTTTATATATATATATATATATATATATATATATATATATATATATATATATATATAGGGTCTATATTAGAACAATCAAGTTTCAGAACTTCGAATGTTCTAATATCGAACCCAATTCAGCGAAAGCTGAAAATATCGAAGCAACAGAAAACCAAATTTTTTCCTAGGGAAAGAATTTGGTTGTCCATTTCTGTTGCTTCAGTATTTTCAGCACTGTGGTGGAAAGTTACGGGTTGGGTTCAGGTAAAAAATTGAGTGTGGGTTAGGTTAGTTAGGGTTAGAGTGCAGGTTAGGTATGTGTGCAATTGTGTGGACGTGAGGGTTAGGATGGGTTAGGTGAGTTAGGGTAAGTGCGCAGGTTAGGTATGTGTGATTGTGTGGACGTGAGGGTTATGGTGGGTTAGGTGAGTTAGGGTTAGAGCGTGGGTCAGGAAAGTGTGTGATTGTGTGGACGTGAGGGTTAGGACGGGGTAGGTGAGTTAGGGTTAGGGCGTGGGTGAGGTGAGTGTGCGATAGTGACGGACCTTAGGGTTAGGGTTTGGGTTAAGGTAAGCGGATAGTTAGTGGTGTGTGTATAGTTTAGTGTAGGGTTAGGTGTAAGATTTTAGGTGTATGTGTGTGGATTGCTGTTTGTTTGGTGTGCTTGTGTTGTGTGTATGTGTTTTGGAAAAGCACATTTTTTCCCTTGGAAAAAATTTGCTGCTCTGTATGTTCGATGTTTTCAGCTTTCGTTGAATATGGTTCGATATTAGAACATTCGAAGTTTTGAAACTTCGATGTTCTAATATACACCCATATATATATATATATATATACATATATATATATATATATATATATATATATGTAGACATATTTATATCTATATATTTATATATATATATATATATATATATATATACATATCTATATATACATATCCATACATCTATATATACACACACATATATATATATATATATATATATATATATATATATATATATATATATATATATATGACACTACTAAATCTCGAACTTTTGAAATCTCAAATTTCAAAGCTCGAGACCATGTAGCCGAAACCCCACATTACCGAAAGACCAGAAGCGCGAAATTCAAAATCCCGATGTTAAGGGATTTTGAGTTAGCGCATCTGGTGTTGCGATTCAGGTAAGTATGTGTGTGTAAGTGTGTTTGTGAGGGGCTTTACTGTGTGTAAGTGTGTGTTGTGACTGTGGTGTGTGTGTGTGTGTGTGTGTGTGTGTGTGTGTGTGTGTGTGTGTGAGGGGCTATAATGTGTGGGTGTGAGTTTGCCTTGTGTGTATGTTTGTGCAATCTCGGAGTTAGAATATTAAAGTAGGGGGGTGTGGGGGGCACAGGGGTGCAAAGCCCCCCTGCTTATCTTTAGTGTAGAGTGGTTTGTTTGGTTATAGGGGGAGTCTGTGTGTATGTTTGTGTGCGTGCTGTATGTATGTAGTACTTTCGTGATTTTGAATTTCACGGTTTTAACATTTCAGTAATGTGGGGTTTCGGGCTTATAGTCTTTGTATTTTGGGCTTTGGGATTGCGTAATTTTGGGATTCAGTAGTGAATCCGTCTACATATATATATATATATATATATATATATATATATATATATATATATATCATAATGGTTAAGGTGTTTATCTTACAAACACAAGGTGCAGGGTTTGATTCTCGCATGGGGTAAATGGCTAGGCTGAAAATGGCCCACAAGGGCAGTTAGCCTAGTACTAATCTATGAATCTATGAACATACATACATACAGGCATGTACATATATAAATACATTTCCCCTACTGTTGATTGACTGAGCTGGATGATATGTTTGAGAGAACATTAGATTTTTTTATACCTGACAGGGGTTAGTGGTAAATCACTTTGGCTACAATGTGCAGGGTCTTGGGTTTGAGACATGTACAGGCTGATTATTTTGTTGCTGGGCAGAACAGGGGCTGTAGGAGACAGAGTGATTAAGGCACTTTAAAGCAGTTGTAAGTGGGTTTGTGCGGTGCTAAGTGATGCTTATGTGAGCTTAGCTTCGCTTACACCTGCTTATTGCCGCTTACATCCACTTAAACCTGCGCTAATTTCAAATAAAGAAAAGAAAAAAGGGCGATAGGAAAGTGGTGAAATTGGGGCAAGCAGGGGGACAAACAAGAGGAGAAACAAGTAGGGATGTGCAGGAGAGGTGTAGGAAAGGACCATAGCTCTGCTTTTCTTTGGCAGCAACAGCTGCTTTCAATGTGTGGAATTTAGAATTTGGAGCCTCACACCCTACAGGGAGGTGTGTGGGCATCATACAATGTGGATGATTGGTAGGGTTAGATTGTATGCTGAGTACATGTCTCTGGGTGAAATGCAGAGCTGTGTATGGGACGTGTTTTTTTATGGGACAGATACCCTTTTTTTTTTAAGGTGAGAGTGGGATGTTAAGGAAGGATTATTGGTAAGTGTGGTGAGGGAGGTTTGATAGGAGAGGTTGCATTTGCAGACAGACAAGACAGCAGACAGGGGTGGTGTATGACACATGGGAGGGTAAACACCTTGACAGGGAGGATGGTTGGGAATCTGAGGCTCATGAGCCTCCCAGATAATAGTAGTGGCACTGATGTCCCAACCTGATGGGAGTCACCACTACTCCTTCACGGCCCCAAAGGTGGCTGTGCTAGCTGCTAAGCTGGAGAGGCTGCCTGACCCTCTAGCTGCAACAGCCTGCCCTCTACCTGGCACAGGCGGTCATCCAGCTCTGTCTGGAGGACACTGAGCACCATGCCACAGATCTCATCCTGGGTGACAATGTCCTCACCGTGCCCACTTGCAGGGGGGGTGATCCCCATCTCCTGCAGTTGTTCCACCCAAGGCTGGTGCAGGACTAGCAGATGTGGGAGGTCTAGGTTGGGTCCCAGACTTGCTGGGACCCAGTGCCTTGGCCAGGTTGGGTGAGAGAGGCAGATCCGCTGGGATCTGCCTTCCCATATGTGCTGTGGTGTGGAAATTAACAATGAATATTGGTTAGTCATGCACAACACATTACAACATTAGTCACAATAGCATGCATGGATATTCCCATTAACCCAAAACAGTGCAATTATAACAGTACCATAGCAAACAGAGCCCATGCATATATGGAATGACATTCAGGTTTGCAACAGCATGCCAATTAGTGGTATGTCAGGTAGACAATAAGATGATTATTCAACAGGGGATATTACTATGCACATAGTTTAAATAATGATAAACCAAATGGAACAACGGTCCCAACAGTAGAGGTTTATTTAGGAACATACCCATGTTGGTTTCAGTGTGATGGTTGGATCAGTTGAGTGGTCGGGGAAAGGAAGAGATTCAATTAACAACTGCTATCAAGTATATTTGTCAGTACACTACTATTCACTACTCTACATTCTGGCCATATTTACACTCTACCTGGGCCATGGGGCTGCTACAGCACACCAACAGCTGTAGATATCAACAGAGCAATTATACCCTTATTTTAGTTATACACATCAGACCTGTTTCTATACCAATTTCTTTACCTGTGGGCCTGTCCAGATAAGCTGTGTGCACATTACATTGCTGTTTCTGCACATATTTCAGATTCACATATTAGTTGCAGGCCCTGGAGTGTGTGTTGTGTCTTTCACATACATCTACTGAGACATTCTCTGTGTGCAGGTTTCTTGTCAACTGGGGACACTATCCATGACAGCATGACACTTGAGGGGCTTGTCTGGGACAGACTGCAGAGTGTGGATATCTAGCTTGCATCTCTTTGTAGGACTGGGGTTGACCAGCACAGCAATTGTACACCTTTCATAGTTATACACATCATACTAGTATTTCTATTCAGATTGCTTAAGCCTGTGTGCCCTGTGTGGAAAATGCATGTGCTGCAGTACATTATTTTTTCTATTCAGATTGCAGTTTAAAGCTGTAGAACCAGACTGAGATGTTAGTGGTGGTCCCTGGATTCGAACCGTGCTGTGTGTTCAAAATTGAGCTACAAACCTAGTCTTTATCAGACTGAGCTAATGGTGAAGTGTTTCGTTTTGCTTGTGACATTTCTATCTAGTACATATTTTTGTGCACAGTACTTTTATTATTACGTTGCATTATTTGTTTCCCATTTTCAGTACAATTTATGCATACACAACAGATATTGGTGTCACTGTTTGTGAAACATGTGCACATTAGCTGGATTGCACATTTGACTGTTTTATAACTACATACTGCAATTTAGATTCCTGAGTACACAGTGTAGGTTTTAGGTCTGCACCTGTTAGCCTTATACATTTCTTAGTACATTCACAGCAACATACGGCTGAAATTGAAAGGTTAACACAGGACAATGCTGGCAGACAAACAAATAAAACACATTCTGATGGGAATATGTACTGTTGCTTTTTTTTCAGTTATTTGACATGCCCATTCTAAATTATGCAGACAAGCAGTGCTAAATCAGTTCACCTCAGTTGATGCATTCGGCAGGATATACACATTTCTGTTTATCAGGTACAAGTGAGATGACACACACCAGTGTTTGGGATCACCTTTATTAGTTTTGACATACATATCTGTGTACGACTCAGAACTCCACAATTACTATTCCTGCATGATCTGCAGAGGGGAATGCTTTTCATTTCTAATTGATACAGTAGCCCTGACATGGCACTTTCTTGGCAGGTTCACTCAGACACACTCATACATATTCCAATATTCCTCTCCTGCATATTGTACCTTGTTTGCTACTGATATCTGTCTTACACAGCAGCTGGGAATACTCCATTGTAACACTGGCAGCCTGACACAGGCATTTATTCCTGACTTTACAGCACAATTATATATATATATATATATATATATATATATATATATATATATATATATATATACATACAGGCAGTACTACCATTACTATCATTTTGATTCCTTACTGCTAATAGTAGGGGGTATTCTGTACTCACCATACTGCCATTGCAGTTGGGCCAGTCACTGTGCATGAGCCTGCGCATTCTGGGACCTCTCTGCAGCAGCTGTCTGGGGAGACATCACACATTAATCATAACTACACAGTCACAAGTTGAACTTTTTCCATACTTAGAAATACATAAGGCTGCATAGTTACAGGCAGGTGGGACATCCTGCACTTGGGCTTCTTGGATCCACTGGTCCAAGAGGGCACCCCTCCTCTGCTTCAGGTCATTATAGTGATGATGTACCTGATCACCAGTTCGGGATATGCCAGTGGCACTGGTGAGATCATGTGCAAGCTGGTCCCAGGCCTCCGCTTTGTACTGTGAGCTCTGGTACTGGCCCTGCAGCAGCCTGCCATCATGGTTTTTAACTAGAAGCCCAACCATGACCCTGGGCTCCTGGATGCCCCAACATTGCTCTCAGAAGTGCACACCTTCTCCGACGCCAGCCATTTTGGTCCCTGCTGTGTGCAGTCCCAAATGATTATGACTATATTCTCACCTGTGTGGTTTAAATAGGGCAGCTTTCCCCGCACTCTTTCATGATTGGCCAGTTTTAATATGCTGCACTGTGCTTAGCTCTGCACAAATTCGCATAGCAATGCTTACACCAGCTAAGCAGACCTGAATGCAGGTAAGCAATGCTTACACTGGCACAGCATTGCTTAAATCTATTTTTTTTCATTAAAGTTATAAATTGTTTTTTACATTTATATTTTACATATTTCCACCCCTACTGTGCTATACATGAGCCATATGATTGACATCTAACATTCACATTCCTTAAATATTTATTAAATAATTTGGCAGAAGGGGAATTGAACCGAGCATGTTCTACATACTATATCATACCAGTACTGTTATGCTGCAGCAGCGCGATGATGTTTTCTATCACAGTAGCACTTCTCTATCATTTTCAGGATTTCAGCCAGGCTAAGCATAGTAGCACGGCACACAAACAAGCTGTGTGGCACTTAAACTTTAGATTTATTTCATGAAAAAAAATATTATTACATTTTTTATGTTTTATTCCTTTCCTCTTGCCCTAATGCTTCCATGCCTGTAGGGCAAGAGTACATACATTTGGGGATGTGCACTTGAAGGCTGATGACTTCTATAGATTTTGTGGTATTTTTATTTGTTTCAGTGTCCGCAGACACTGAAATGTTAGCTATTTACATTTCAGTGCCTGCGGACACTCGTTTACTATATAATATTAGAGCCAGGCTCTAATATTATATAGTTTGACACTCATGCATGTCAGAAAGTGCCATATGGCACTTTCAGAGCGAAGGAGGTGTGTTTCAGGTACTGGGACTGCTGACACATGCCCCCTGTGCCCATTCCTGGTTCGTGTCTATTTAGTTTAGATAGTAGCGCACCTTCATGCATATGTAAGGCGCGTTGCTATCCTAAATGGACATGCACTACTCCATGCAATAATAGCCTTATTCTTGCATGGAGCTTTGTGAATCCAGGGGGACATGTAAAATAAGGAAGCTGCAAGACCTAGAAAATATCAACTTGGGACAGAAATATGATATAAAGGAACTTGAGTAGGAGGGAGTGTATAAACATTTGGGAATAGATGAAGGATCACCAATGAAACATAAACAGATGTGAATAAAACTCACTAAGGAATGCTTCAGAAGATTGAAACTGATATTAATAGGTACCTTGACATCTAGGAATAAAGTCTAAGGTATAGCTCAATTTGCTCTTTCTAATCTAACTTACAGTTTTGGTGTGATCAATTGGCCCCAAAAGTATTGAATCAATTGGACATGAAAACAAGAAGATTATTTCTTGCTTATCAAATGATATATAAAAATCTGTCTATATCAAAATTATATATTTCTCACTCTGAAGGAGGTATTGGCCTACTCAAAACTGAATACATGTATAGATAGGTCTGCAATTGTGGAACTGCATACATGTCTGATGACTTCATCAGATCCAAGTCTAAGATGACATATTTGCTTAGTTCAACAGAAAGATTTTTATGTCAAGAAGGAATGGAAATCAAGCAAATTGTCAAAAGTCAGACAGCAACCGAACATACCAAAAAAACAAAAGAAAGAATGCAAGGAGAAGGATCAGATGAACAGGAAAGAAAAGTGGAAAATCCATATTTATAGTGGCAAGTACAGGGATCTCCTGGAGCAACCTCATGTTGGCCAAGATTTGATGCAGGAATGGTTCAGAAAAGGTGAATTGAAACCAAAAGATGATAGGCTAATAATGGCAGCCCAAAATAGTAGACTGTCTACACATTGGTTGACAAAATCCATTGAAAAGGAAGAATAAACAGACAAGTGCAAGTTCTGTAAAACAAAACTAGAAACAGTCGCATCTTGTTGCTAGGTGTGATCCACTCATGGAAGAGGGTCTGTATATTGAAAGGCACAATAATGTGGCAAGACTGTTGGATTAGGGAAAGTGCAAACACTACTATGTAAAAGTGGCTTTGAAACACTGGAAACATGAACCTCAAAGCATTTTTGTTAATGATGAAGCATATATCACATGAAATCACCAGTTATCAACAGTTAAAAAAATACACGCAAGATAAGTAGATATAGTAGTCCATGAAAAAGAGATAAAAGTTACCACTGATTATTGAAATTGCTGCATTCATTAATTACAGTGTATTATGTACAGAGAAACAAAAATATATCAGGATTTGCGAGCAGAAATTAGAGCAATTTGGAAGAATGGTACCCAAGCAGTTCCAATAGTAGGGAGAGCAATGTGTCCAATAAACAAGAATTTAGTCATACTTAGATATTTTACCAATATGATTTACTATCAGATGTTCATCGCTGCCTCTACCAAATCAGGCAAAATTGATTACACTATACTGGAATCTCCAACACTGAAATTTACATCAAACATAAAACACTGAATCCCAAAAATCACTACCACTCCAGACCCAGGAGCAAGCATGGACATGGGTCTTTGAGGTGGGGTGGCAAGTCCAGGAGTTCAGCATACTGAGTTTTGACATTGCAAGTTTTGGTATAGGGTAGTCGATGTTGCCTGATTCAGTAGAGTCAGATTTGAATATTTAATAGTTAACCTGCCAATACATGTAATCCCATATGAATTACAGAAGGAAGCAATATTGAGGAGATTGCAGGTGCTGAGAAGATCACTCTTTGCTAACATAAAAGCCTGAAACAGTACTAATTTCAAGCATAATAATCATACCCATGCTGATGATAGATTGTGGAGGACTAAGATGGTATAAAAAACTGATCTTTGGCAATGAGATCATTTACAACCTGTTCAAGGCAGTTTCAGCATATTAGTAGAAACCTAAAATATTTGGAAAAATTGAAACCCGACATTCTCCAAATCAGACATGTTTTGCTTTCAATTTTTTTTGGCATGCAAAGCTGATCACTTGTCGGGTACTGTACAAGATTTTGCAAGAATTTTTTAAGAACGTGAAATGCATTTTATTCCACTGGATTCTTTTACATCACTGACATCTTGGAATAAGCTATTATTTTGCCTGGTACAAGTATATGTTGGTAAACATGTCATGAGGCCTTCTGAGATTATATGACATTTTCCAAACATGGTGTATCTTTTATTTATTCATGTATTTATGTACGTATCTATGTATCTATGTATGTATGTATGGATGGATTTATTTATTTTTTATTTTTTGCAGCTTACTTTCTGCCATGTGTATAACTTCAGTCATTATTCTGTGCAAAAATGCCCATAGATCTTATGGGATATGTTTAAGAATCTTCATCACCCTTACATTGTATCACCTTGCTTGATTCTCCAAATGAACATTGTATATAATCCTAAATCTGGAAAAGAATGTTAATAATGGAGACTGTGCTGCAGTTTGTCTACATCTTTGCTGTTGATTGTTCACACATAGCTTACTCTCTTCTCTTTTGTTGTTTATTATTTAAGGCCTTTAGCCATGTCTGCAAAATGTACAATGTAAATAAGGCATTTCTGCATTGCAATAGCTCTGGTTAGATGTTCTTAAGTTTCAAGATATTTTACTTCTTTTCTATCTGATTTAATAGTTAAGGCAGCACAGTGGTACAGCGGATAGTGTTGGCACCTTACAGCTAGAGGTTCCTCAATTTGATTTTTGGCTGGGGTACCTTCTGTGCAGAGTCTGCATGCCATCCCTTTGTTTGCATGGGTCTCCTCCTGGTGTTCTGGTTTCCTCATTCATTCCAAAGATATGCAGTAAGTGGACTGGACACTCTAAATTGGCCATAGGTGCAAGTATCCCGGATGGAAGAATGACCATGGGAGGGCTAGCCACCTAGCAGTGTAAACCTTGAATCTAGATAATTGTCATTGTTGAAGTGGCACCCTGACCCATGTGCAAAAGGGAGAAAAAGGGGTCATGGATGGATGGAAAGGTGGCGGTATGACTTCTTACTCATTGCTGTACCATGCAGTTTTTGTCTTCTAACCATTAACTATCTGCAATGTTCTTATTAGACTTGTACTCCTCTTTCTTATTCTAATCTTTTGTAAACTTAAGTTATGTGTTTTGTGAGGAACTATCCTCTGTGGTCATCTGCTGAAAAGGGGCTTTGAGCATAGTCAGACTATCACAGTAAGCAAACGCTAATAAATAAATAAATAAATAATATTTTTAAATTCTGTAATCTGTACTGCATATCCAAATATTTCAACTTTTTTTCATCCACGGAAGTTCTATGTCTTTTTCTGTTTTGCAGTCAAGAAGTTAAGTATTTTTATTTTCTCATCAACTGACCTAATTTTTTTCCTGATGCTGCTGAGATGTTTAATTATTTAATTATGCTCACTTCACTATCAGTGTCAGCTATTCAAATTGCAAAACTAGTATTTCAATATTTGCATTTCTAAAGATTGTCAGCGCTGCTGGTTTGCTTTTTCTAAAATTGGACCCTGAACAATTCTACAATACTATAAATAAAATATAGATTCTTTCAACCCTGAACAGACCTTTGGAAATTACCTGAAAGGTATTATATAAACAAACCTATGACAATGCTGGAAAACTACAGAAAGATTTTAGATATTCAATCCATAGCCCATGATCAACAGTATCAAATGCTGATGATAGATTGTGGAGGACTAAGATGGTATAAAAAAGCTGATCTTTGGCAATGAGATCATTTACAACCTGTTCAAGGCAGTTTCAGCAGTATCTTGATTGTGAAACCCAGAGTGAAATGGTCTATGAATTCATTTCTTAATGATGAGTCTGTAGCTGCTTAAAAACAATCTTCTCAATAACCTTAATGAAAAGGGAAGGTTACAAGTTGGGCAGAAATTGTCAAGTACGTTAGGGTCTAGAGTTGGTTCTTAAGAGTAAGGATGGCCATTGCTTCCTTCAAAGCTATTGGAAAAATTCCAGAACTCAGTGACAGACTTATCTGATGAATCACTGTTCCCAGTATATGAAAACTAGCTTTAATTAATCCTGGTGGATAATGATTCATTCTGCAGGTTATTGGTTGCAATCCCAACAACAGAGAGGTAAACTCATCATAGTCAGGTATACTGAAATCCATCTAAGATACAATAGAAGAACAATCAGGAATTACAATAGCACCCATGGGGTCTATAGACAGCAAGGAGATCTGATAGTGCAACCTTATTGGAGAAAAAGTGAGCAATGGACTCAAATTCTAGAGTATAAAGAGCTCTTTGTGTGACCAGCTAGGTTTAGATGCAAAACCCCACAACAGCACAAAAGAGTGTCTCCAGTCAATTTGATGTTGCAGAGACCTCTCTAAATAGAAAATCTGACTTTTTGGAGTGACCACTGCTTTAATAATTGTGTAGTGCTCCTGGAACTCAAGTTTGTCACTCCACAGACCCACTCACCCATCACTTTTCAGTAGCATAACAAGATTAGGGTGAAAGGGCAGTTGCCCCGAGTATAAAGTGTAAGGGTCTGCAATCAAGAGCTCTAAGTCCTATGTAGTGCATATGTTTTTTTTTGTACTGAAATGCTGGTACGGAAGGGAACTTGACTTGATTTTTTTTTTTGTTATTTTTTTTTCCTCTTCACTTTGAAGAGCTGGCGGCTGTGGATTGGATTCTGTACTGTAAGTAGCAAATCTCAAAGTAAGCCAAAGACCTTTTTTCTCTTCTCTTGAGAGAGCTGGGTGGTGGTGTGGAACTGGCAAGGCATTCAATGTAATGTATGAAGCCAACTTGCTATCTTCGGTAAGTGGGTGCACAATTTTGAGGGGCCGGCACAGAGCATTAGACAAACCAGATACTGTTCTACCACTACTGATGCTCCAACCTCTGCCCTTTACTATAAAGGAGGCAAAGATCATAGTCAAACAATAGCTCACATCTCCTAGTAGGAATTGGGAAGATCCAGCTTGGGGACAAAGAGTCCAGGACTGAGGCTAGAGGCCTAGTAGTTAATGTAGAGTTAAACCTATGCTCCAGACAGATCTAAGGGACCATAGAAGAAAAGAGCTTTGGAGTAAAATGTCTCATCAAATGGTTCAATCTTTGCTTCTGAACAGTGTGTGTGTGTGTGTGTGTGTGTGTGTGTGTGTGTGTGTGTGTGTGTGTGTGTGTGTGTGTGTGTGTGTGTCGGGGGGGTGTAAACTCACGGCCAAAATGGACCAGGAAATTATCAGATCATGAGACTGAATTTACCATCAAATCTCATGACTTCAAGAAGAAAAGAAATGCAAAATTCAAACTACAACCAAATCTATGAGTTTGCAGGGGTAATTTTCTGTTTGTATAACAAGTTTTACTCATTTAAAAAGCTGGGTAATATTGATTAGTTAACCATTTTCATTTAAAATGTCATTGGCTTCCCTCCAACTCGTTGAGCTTAAACTGGATGATGTATCAGCTGATCAAGTTCATCTCAAAGAGCACAAGCTCCCAAATCTGTTTTCTACAGGAAATCACTGCTAATGAGCTTTCTAAGAATGCATGCCAAATCAAGCATTTCTTTTGGATGATTTCTCCTTTCTTCATATGTTTTGTGACCATGGAGTTGGTATATGCAAGTTATGGGGTGTGAGGGCTTGTTGCCTCACACACTAGGGATGCAGGTGATCAGGTTTGTGAGAGGCTTGTGACCACATGGGTTTTCATCCAGGCAAAGTTACGGCTGGCAGTTTTCACTTGGTTGAAACCTGGTCCACATGTAACTTGACAAGTCATAGTGTAAACATTAAAATTCCCAAACGTATGTCCAAAGTACTGCAATGCAGGTTATGAAAATCACAGCCATCTCAAAATATACCTTAGCCATTGCACTTAGATTACTTAAGCAGCACCCAGATGTAATTTTGTTTTTTTGGGCTGTGCTTCTCCTAACAGAAAAATGGAAACACAAAGAACAGAAAGTAAAAAAATGGAAATGCGCTGACTATTCTAAATGGAATTGTAAGCTTCTTGAATATATGTCAGTCAGTACATCCTGAAACTGAAACAATTTCACATCTGTAAGATTGCTACTTTGTGTTGCATAACTTCTTCATTTATATTATTTCTAATTTAATGGTCCAGCTACACTGACATAAATAAAACACATCTCCCTCTCCCTCACTCTCTCTTTTGCTTAATCTCTTTCTATCCGGTGAATGATGTCACATGTCAGTGCACACATTAGGATATGTAGGAGCCCCAGCCCCCCTTTGCTATTTAATCTGTTTTCCCATTACCCTTATTAACCCAGTCCTCTATGTTGTTTTGCATTTGCTGTAGCCTTTTGTCCCTTGGGTCTATTTATATGCCGCAGAGCTGGTGGGGGATTATTGGTCGCATCATCATCCTTGCCGTATTAATTCTCTCAGGCAATGTAGAAGTTTTCTCATCCCCTCTGTGAAGAGTATTCTTTAGCTTTTTTCTAACTTCTTCTAGGTTTCTCTCAGCTGACAATATAGAGCCCTAGGTACCTAAGGAACTCTACATCATTTATCTCACATATTCCCCCTTCCTCTTCCCTTTTTCCTAAGCTCACTATCATGGTCTTGTTGTTGTTGTTTTTGTCATACACAAGTTACACCATTTCCATAAACTTCTCAAATGTCTCTTTTATAGCTTCCATTATTGCAGCCACATCTTCTGACATTAATTTGCAGGCATTTGCATATAACATAAAATGAGATTTTTTTTCCCCTTTTAATTCAAGAATTCAAGAAATACTAAATCTTTGTCTTACTTCTACTGCTAGCTCATTGATGACAACTGTGAACAAATATAGAGATAGTGGGCATTCCTCTCTGGTCCCTTTTTCTAACCTTACCATCAAATATATGCCTCCATTTATGATTATTTCAATTTATGGGTCTTTGTACATGGCCTGTGTCTAATGTATGAGCTAGCCCTACCTGCCTTTGCTGCAGTGCCTTCCACAGGAGCTCCTAACTCACTATATTAAAGTCCTTCTGCAGGTCAGAAAGCACAGCCTCACTTTTTCCACCCTGCATCTGTTCCTACCTGTTCGTAAATTTCACCAGGTGCTACCAGTGTTTTTTTTTTTTTGTCTTCCTTTCCTTCATTTGTATTATTTTTGGAATACTTCTTTCAGTCTTCCTGCCAATACCTTTGTCAAAATTTTGAAGTCTGTATTAATGAAAGTGATAGACCTATACTGTCCCATGTCCTCCCTTTCTCTTCACCCTTTACGTATCAAGATTATACTGGCCTTCCCATACTTTTAGATCTTTTTGTCTGAGTCCTGTATTCTCTTGTATTCCTCCTGTAGGATTTTCTATTTCATTTTCTCCCCATTTGTAGAATTCTAGGGGAAATCCATCTGGCCCTCCAGCTTTCTTCTCTTCATGTTGTACATGACTTTCTTTATCGCACCCCTTGTCTTCTTTCCAGTCAGCTTCTCTCATTGCTCATACTCCAGTATGTATCATTCTACATTCTTTCCTCAGTTCCATTCTGAGAACTCTGTCTCTTCCTTTTATTTGCAAATTTCCTTGCAATATTCTTTGAATCTTTACATGATCAGCACATGCCTTCTAAATAGTCTCTATCTCCTCCCAATCCCCTCTGTAACTCTCCGTCTCTCTCTCTCTCTCTCTCTGCTGCTTCTTCTTGTATTTCTTCTGTGCCTTCCCCACTACCCACCAGTAGTCCCTATACAATTGTTGAATGTTATGGTCTGTAATATTTTTACTCTCCAATTCCATTTTTATTGCTTCTTCTCTGATCTGTAATTCTTACCTTCTACTGGCTTCCTTATACACTACATCTATCTGTTTCTCTAGCTTGTCAGTCATGCTTCTTTCTCTGTTTCCTCTTCTTTTTATGTTCACTCATCCCTCCCCTTGAGAATGACCTTGATCCCATCCCATCAGCGCTCTTCAAGTTTATCTCTGTATTTCATATTCTCATGTATTGATTCATTTGCAGATCCTTGCAGTGTTCTTTTGTCCCAGTTTCCTTCCATTTAAAGCCAGCCAGTCTCCACACCTTTTTCACTGTTTTCCAATCCAGCATACTTACCTTAAGTCACACTGATGCATAATTTGGGATGTGTTGCTCCTATATTTTGATCTCTTCCATCATTTATGTTAGGTTTTCCTGCTCTAAGAACCTGTTCATAGGTTCATAGGTTAGTACTAGGCTAATTGCCCCTTGTGGGCCATTTTAAGCCTAGCCAATTATCCCACGTGAGAATCAAACTTTGCACCTTGTGTTTGCCAGGTAAACACCTTAACCATTATGCCATCCTCCCACCCTTGTCTAACCTAATTTCCTGTACAAAATAATTTCCTGTGACGGTATGGTCCCTCTCAGTTGGATACCTTTCCCTTCATATGTCTGTTTATCCTGTTTCTTTCATTCCTTAGGCCAGTTCTTGTCTCATGGTTTTGTTATAGTCTCTCCTTCTACATAACCTGTCTTTTTTTTCTGGTTCTGTGATAACATTGTAATCCATTCTTTCCTTGTCAATGCCCAGATAGCAAGAAGGTTATTGTAGAATTCTACTTCATCACTGCTTGGTGCATTTGTATTTTTTTTTGTCCAACATGCATCTTCCACTCCTCCCTGTCAGATGATCCAGCTGCCTTTCTCAGTCTTTATTACTTTTTCTGTGATTGTATGAAGTCCTCTAAGAAGTCAGTTGTTGCTACCCTTTTTAATTCTTCATGCCTTGTTGCCAATTTCTCCCTTGGGTAGTCACAACAAAGTATTTTTTCTCAATCTCTCCGACTTTCAATTTATTCTCTTGTAATGAAACAATGTCATTTCCTCCTTCTTCATCTTTTCCTGTATTCTTCTTCTTAGCACAACATTCCTTATACTCAATAACCTACAGGTTGCTGAGAAGTGACCTGTGTCTCACTTTTCAAGCTACGAAAAAAAAACAGTCCTATTTGACCTCCTATTTCTTCACAAAACCTGTGGCTCTACACAC
The DNA here is from genome assembly GCF_019279795.1 of Protopterus annectens. Classification (NCBI taxonomy): domain Eukaryota; kingdom Metazoa; phylum Chordata; order Ceratodontiformes; family Protopteridae; genus Protopterus; species Protopterus annectens. The sequence goes on from NC_056741.1 coordinate 520,526,002, forward strand.
ACCCGCATCAAGAACTTTAATCTACACCAACAAATAAATTGTAGAGATATGTTCTTAACTCAACAAATTCCTAGTCTATGGAATAAATAACCACTACAGGTCAAACAGAGTACCACACCGACTACCTTTAATGTTAGTCGAACTGAAATTGAGAATTGTTCTGCTTGTAATTACCTCTGTCTTCTTTAATCATTGTATTAGATAACAATTTGTATGTTCCTATGTAATAATATAAACCTGATGTATATTAAAACTTGTATATGTGGAGCTTTTCTCCCCAGGCCTCCGCTGAAAATGGACATGTATCCAGACGGATTATCCCAGTCAACAAATGTAAAATAAAATAAATAAATAAATAAATAAATAATAGTCTTGATGACTGGATGGATAGAGACAACTTTATACCAGGGTTATCATATACTGCCCTACTTGATTTGGTAGGCAAGTACTAATAAGTGCCTGAAAAGGGTGGCAGAAATGTCTGTGTTTGCCTTCCTAAAGGTGTATATGGCTAGACAGCTTATGGTCCCAGTGATTACTTACCTAATATGTCCCTGTGTTCCTTTTTTCTTTCTTCTGGCAGGATTTAATGAATCATCAATATTCTACATAATTATCCATATTTTACTTGTTTTTTGTCCATCCCTCCCTTTCTTCCCATGTACTGCCATCTGAGATAACCCTTTCTCTGGGCACCTTCTTAGCTGAACATTGGGTTCTTTGACAGCTGCCTCTGGTCGGATCCATCTTTCAATTATTATTTATTTTTTCTTAGACTAAAATGTTAAACTAATGTTTACTGCAGTTTATTGTACATAATTCTGTAGTAAAGAAACTGTATTACTTACCTAGGTAACTTGTCCATATGCCCCCCTTGGCTGCATCATCCATCATTACCGAGGTAACTTGTCCATATGCCCCCCTTGGCTGCATCATCCATCATTACCGAGGTAACTTGTCCATATGCCCCCCCTTGGCTGCATCATCCATCATTACCAAGGTAACTTGTCCATATGCCCCCCTTGGCTGCATCATCCATCATTACCGAGTTAACTTGTCCATATGCCCCCCTGGGCTGCATCATCCATCATTACTGAGGTAACTTGTCCATATGCCCCCCTTGGCTGCATCATCCATCATTACTGAGGTAACTTGTCCATATGCCCCCCTTGGCTGCATCATCCATCATTACCGAGGTAACTTGTCCTTATGCCCCCCTTGGCTGCATCATCCATCATTGTCCTGGGAATTGATTCAGTTATTCTCTCATTGCTTCCCTGTTCCTAAGGTCACTTTCACCCCTGCCTTCCACCTCTTAGACACTGCCATCCATCATAAATGGATTATCCAGCTTGTTTCACCTCTCATTTGTCAAACATGTCACATCTGCATCACCTGAAATATCAAACACACCATCCTTCCATCTCTAGAGAACTCTCCCTTGTCTGTCTGGAGAAGTGCTTATTGCATGAAAGTGCTAATCTCTTGTTAATAAAAGACATTTTTATCCTTGGAATCTTCATGGTGGCTTTCCTTCCATTATTTCTGCTTTATACGAATCTACCTCCACCAGAGGACAAACTCTAGTAACTGAGTTGAAAAGGTTTGTAATGCAAGCTGTTATAAAATTCTTTATTTTTACATGTTATACAGAAAGTCATTTGGGCATGACTATAGAAGATGGTAAGAGACTGACTCTGAAATGAGAGAGTTAATGTGACAGTTTGACATCATGTAGAAAAGGAAAAAGGTGAGTTGATGAAGATGTATGGGTAACAACATTCTTAATTATTTTGTCTGCATCTGTCACCAGATAGCTTTGTGATGGATCTGTGTAGAGGTAATTTACATATGTTTGCTTTGGAATATAAATGACTCATAAGTCATGTTATTACTCATATGCTTTCTATGCTGGTGATATATCTTGGGAGAAATGCTACATATTGCCCAGTTCTCCTGGTTGCATCACTGTCACAACTATCCACACAATATTGGTATAATTATGCAACAGGGATGCTGTTTGTCTATCTGACATATAAACTTACCACACAGGAACACAGCTTCAGAAATGGCTGCCCTTTGTTATACTGTTTAACTGGAACTTACAAGATTAATGGATGACATGTATCAGAGACTGCTTTTATCTACAACAGCCATACAAAAAAGGTAAAAAAAAAAAAAAAAAGATCAAAGGTCAAATGGTGTAGTTATGGATACATATGAATGGGCAGTGTGGTGTAGCTCTATATGTTGTACTGTGTGTTGTACTTGACAGCCAGCAGAGACCATCACATAAATGTTGGCATTTATGGTGATAAAGTACCTGAATACAGCTGTCACTTCACTGCTGCTACTGCTGTTATAAACACATGCAAAACCTATAATGGCATATTTATCTACCCAACAATCTGTCTTTTACCATAGCAATTTTTTTATATGCAAGACAGTGTCTTCCACTAGTCATCTGATTGCCTTTTTTATAATTTTAAGCTTCAGGACATCTTTCTATTCTATCTGTCCCATGTTATCATTTCTTTTCATTGTCTCCTACACACCTCATGACACGTGACTCTGTACCATGGTCTGCACATGTTCATTTATACCATGCAATTATCATCTTTCTAAAGACTGCTTATAATAAAGACAATGCAATGCTGCAGCGTATGTGCTTTTCAGTTTACATTAGCTATCTTGGATAAGGTGGTATACGTGAAATTCATTTACTTGCTTACCTAGTATGTTTCAGAAATCAAATTTATTTTTAAACAGTTCACAGACAGGCATACATGCTTAATTGGTAATGGAATATTTAGCTTTGTACTACAGAAAAGCAACAGAACAAAACACAAAAGATAACACAAAAATCATAATTAACAAAAAAAAAATAATTATGATTTCCCCCTATTAAACGTGCATAATATGCTCCAAAGAGCAAATATGTTTTTTTTTAACAGATGAAGAATAATGTAATATGCTAAAGGCATTTCAAGACTGTCTCTATCAAATAGACTATATAATGACTACAGTCAGCAATTGTTGCTATTAGCTCAATAATACTTTTTATTCTAGCCTCAGCTTGCAGTACATCTATGAAGAATGGCAGATGCTGCTGATGACATGAGTATAGATAGCACTGCCATTTCATGCTAAACACTTGTTGTTGTCTTTCGGCTTTTCCCGGTTAGGGGTTGCCACAGTGGAACTCTGGTCCACTAATGATTGGCAGTAGATTTTGACGAATACTGAGGTGCCAGCTCGACATTGAACCTTCAACTAAAGCACGCCCATTTACGCATGTCTTTCGAATGCCCACCCAACCGTGGGGAGGACATGCAGACTCCACACAGAAGGCACTCCCCACACTCCAGCCGAGAATCGAACGGGAGAACCTCTTGCTGTGAGGCAACAACGCTACCGCTGCACCACTGCGGCTTCATTTCATGCTAAACACTACAGTCTTAAAAAAGCTAAATGAGCAAGTGAAACATTGTGAAGGATGACCCTGCAATCTGATGAGCCATCCCTATGAGCAACATGCACAGATTTAACGGCTGTGTTTGAATATTGCTCCTTACACATAACTGATGACACATGCAGTTGAAGCTATGAACTTGTTTAACAGTGATAAGCACAGATGCTGAGTTGAATGAGCTCAGGGAACTCTATAACCCAAAAATATTTGGAAAGCTGGAACACAGGCTTATCAAAAATAATTGTATGTTTATTCATAAATATGTAGTTATAATCATTATTTAAGTTGTATGTATTATTTGAATACTTTTTTAAAAAAATGTTAAGCTAGTTGTTTGCCATGCTTCTTTTTCAAAATGTGTTAAAAAAGCTTACTCCTTCAGCAGCTCAGGAAATGATCAATGCATGTTATTCAGCTTTCCAAGTAGCTGTTTGCAAGGTCAGGAAGCCTCTACAGTCAATAGAAGAGAAAGAATTTGTACAGAAGACAGATGGATATTTTGTTCTGTTAACCTTGGTAGGAATCTGGGCTCTATACTCTAATGAAAAATGAAATATGAAAAAGTTACTGAGTACAGTTTGTGATCTTCAGAATGCCATTGTTTTCAATGAGTGTGATTAAAACTAGAGTGTAAGTCAATGCCATAGTTACAGCTGCACCAGTAGGCAGCATTTAGGAAAGGCGCATTTGATGTCAGCACTTGATCTTGTAAGTCAAAGTGTTGAGAGAAGCATGCATAACTGCATTGTGTAAAGTTGTAAACTAGATTGCTCTACCCTTTCTGATTTATAGTATCCTATAATGGAGCTTAAAAAACAAACATATTATCCATTCAAAGTCCTAATGTGTAGCTAGGGTTTTATTTAGTTACTTACTGGAATTTGATAATTGGGTAGGTGAACTGGTCTGAAGAGCATTTTCAGCCATGACCCTGGCCCCAGAGGAACAGTAAACAAAAATTATGTAAAATACTAAATATGGCAGTTATACAATGTATATTAGAATACTACTTAATAATATGTAATGTACTGCAGGAAATGTGCAGTAATATACAGTAATATATAATATTCTTCAAGCAAGAAGTTGTTTACAGTCTTTACATCACTGACTATGTCTGCAACATTAGATTCTGAGCAGATGAAATATGCAAGAAGAGAGAAAGAAGTCAATGGCTACTGAATTGTAAGCTGGCTTAAATCTTTGAAACAGTTACAGTTGTTTCATTTGTTTTAGATTCTCATTTGCCTTGAAGTCCTATATAGAAATGTGTGATCTTACCTCAGAGATGAGGTGATTCTAGGTAGTTAGGATAACTTTTGTTAAAGCACTTTTGCTGGGCATTGTTATACTCAAATAATTGTGACAAACCCTAGGTGTGCTAAGGTTTGCTTGGTCACTAGCACTGATGGATCCTAACTTTACCATGCAAAAAAACTACTTGTCAGTATACAGAGTAGTGTATACAAAATGACTGCATTAAAAGAAAAAAATATTGAGTGTTGTGCAATGTTAACGTAAGAGCACAGTCACAAGAAATGAAAAGACACAGGGCAGGATTCACGAAGGCTTGCACGGAGTCTAAGAGACGTGTAACACTCCATGCAAGCCTCGCGATCCAGGAACAGCCCTAAACTCCGTGTAAGAGACCAGCTAAAACGTCTCTTACACGGACTGGGCGTGGACATGCTAAATACCTCACTTGCAGCCGAAAGGTATGCAAATGAGGTATATTAGCAATCCACGAAGCAGAAACCAGCCCGTGTAAGAGACGTTTTAGCTGCAGAAATGTACTCAGTTGACAAATTTCACAACAGAGCCATGTCAGCTCCAAATAAAGGGTGCATATGTGTCAGGCAGCATGCCAATGGCCAAATATGTGGCCATTGGCAAGGTAACCCGATGCAAAAATAATAAAAATATAATTTTTTTTCGGCGATGTTTAAACCCAGTGCAGCCCCGCGCAAACGGGCTGCGCTGTATAAAACATAAAAATGAAGGTTATAAACCCACAAACATGGGTTTTATGCAATACATGGAATGACAATGCAGGGACCAGCAGACCAAAACAACATGGCCACCATGTAGTGGTTGCTAAGGGAGGAAGCTGAGTGTAAGAAATGTAACTAAGCATTAGTAGGCAATCTCATGTAAATGAGGGTTAGGATACTGAATCTCACAGTCACATAGCAAATGAGCACAGTCTGAGTAGTGTAAGAGATACATAAGGGGGAGGAATAGAGTAGGAGATAGGTGACATCACAGGGGGGGATGGTAGAAAGAAATGCAGTTCATTGGAGGTCAGTGTAACATGACAGATGACAGACACAGATCAGGGAAAGAGGAGTGCCACAAGATAAGTCTGGGAAAGTCAAGAAATGGAAGGTGTACACTGTTACTTACACTAAAGTTTCTTGCTGGTTGTGCATGCACACGTGTGTGCGCCATGAAGCGCGAGTAGGGCAGTGTGCATGCGTGTAAGGCAGACTGAGCATGTGGGAGCGTGTTGGTAGATGTTTAACACTGTTTGCGCTGGTGTGTGCGCGTGTAGGGCAGGCTGAGCATGTAGGAGGCTGTTGGCAGACTTGTAACACTGTTTGCATGGGTGTGCGCGTGTTTTAACCCAAATAAGTAGATTCTGAACCGTGTAAGCACGTGTGCACATGTGTAAGCCACTGTGAGCTTGTTTCTGCTGGTATGCACGTTGCTCCCCCATGAGGAAACAGAAAGGAAAAAGGAAGCAACAGAATTATTAGGAAGCTAGCAGGGAATACTGCTGAAGCTAGCAGGTGAAAACAATTAGAAGCAGGCAATTACACAGGCAGAATAGTAGCCCAGCCCAGCACTTAAAACTCTGCAAACAGCAGTGCAGGATGTTTCTCTCAAGAGACACTGCAAGACAGGACTAAGCTAATAGAAGTGAAAACTGAAAAAGCTTCACTCAGAGCAGAAATGTTAGGGGCTGCCATAGCTGTCATAATGAGACATAGGCGACTTGCTGAGGGTGGTGACAATGCAGATGGTGCCAGACAACCCACAGTGAGGAGACGGAGAAGAGTGTACAGGCCCAGGGTCACCTACCACGGGTTACATGAGCTGGAGATAGTAGAGCTATAGAGTGGACAGAGAGCTCCTGCAGCAAATAGTTGAGCTGTGCAGGCCACGCCTCACACACAGAACCAACAGAGGGAAACACATCCCAGTGGAAACCAAGGTATGTGTTGGCCTAAGAATACTAGCAACAGGTACCTTCCAGAGACCAACTGGTGATATAATGGGGATATCACAGGCATCAGCCTCCAGGGTACTGCACCAGTTCCTGGATGCCATGTCAGCACATGTCGGTGATCATGTATATTTCCCCAATGCCCGTGAGGTATTGGCCAGCAATATGCGTCTCTTCCAGCAAATAGCGGAATACCCTGAGGTAGTGGATGCAATAGACTGCACGCACATACGCATCAAAAAACCAGCCGGTGAGTAGGGTAGGGCCTACATTAACCTCAAGGGCTTCCCCTCCATCAACTGCCAGGTCGTGTGTGATGCCCAGGGCATAATAATGAATGTGTGTGCTGGATGCCCTGGGAGTTACCATGATTCCCACATCTGGCATTTGACGCAGCTGTACCAGGCATTTGCCAATGGGGACATCCCACACGGACACCTAGTGGGGGATGCAGGTTATGCACTGGAGCCGTGGCTGATGACACCCATCAGAAACGCACACACACCTGAACAGGAATGCCATAATGAGGCACATGCACAAACACGTAATGTAATAGAGCGTGTGTTTGGGCTGCTCAAGTCATGGTTCCGGTGTCTGGACACATCTGGTGGAGCCTTGCAGTACACACCAACTTCATGTACCCAAATTGTCATGGTATGTGCTATGCTACATAATATGATCTTGCGAAAACAGCTGCAGCAGGACCAGCATAGGGCTGGGCCAAACAGCCCACCACCATTGCCAAGGCCATCACAGGCAGAGCGTGACTGGGAGGAGGAACAACCTGAGCCTGCCCCAGTAGGCAGAAGGAGGCGTGCCCAGTATGCCCTGGCCTTGGCAAAGAGGCAACGCATAGCACATACACTGGCTCAGTAGGAACCCTGGGAATGATACCCCCTCTGACTCACTCAAATAATAACATGGATGCCTAAAATGACATGACCTGCTCACAAACATGTACAGGGAGTGTAATATGCGCATCCGACAGAGGCAGCCCTGCAGCACCACCTGAGGCATGAATGCCATGTGTTAAGTAATGTAACATCATGTACTATATGCACACCTGAGCACCCTGACTAACATCCACCCTCACCAAGCATGAAGCCACAAAATGACAATGGGATGATCAAGTGCAATAACTGGCTGAAGTAATGCAGTTAGTCAAAGGGGAGCCATTGTGTTTCAGGCTGGGAAGACATGCGGAGCATGACATGATGCACCACCTGCTAGGGGTGGCGTGCACCTATCGGCCCATGCCCCATGGATACTGGCAAAGGCTGTCAGTACCCACAGCATGCTCTGAATAGGTAAGTCTCAAAACACAAACCCACCTTCATAGGTACCACAAGGGATAGGAACCTAGATGTAATGCTACCCAATGCCAGAAGTCTAAACAGCAAGATGTGTGCAGTGTAAACACACACAGTATGGATAATGTAGATATCAGCACCCTAACACTACCAGGTCACACCTCATACTGTGCTGTACAGCTGCAAAACATGGAACAAGCTACAAAAGGAGGGTGACTAGCAATAAATGTCAAGGATAACCACACCCCCATGTTGGTACCACAACAAGAAGCAGCATGGATTAGCCATGGTCAAATACCAATGGCTAAAACCGCCTCCCAGTATATAGCCTGCTGCAGACTAATGTCCTAATACCAGGAACTGCACCTGGCCTATGTTGGAATACATGAATATATCAAGCCCCCCAAACCACATTATATTGCTTGACTGAAAATACCCAGACATACACCGGGAGCATTATACTAGCACCAACACAGTCGGAGAAATTTTCCCAGAATCCATAAACCAAAATGCCCAGGAACAATGTACCACTCCCACAAGAGGGGTAAGCATACTGGATGTGATAATCAGCAACATGTGTACTGGATGGCAAGATGAGAAGTGTATCCTTCACTGGTAAGACCAGACCATAGAGTAATCACACTGGATATACACATCCCGACCCCAGTCCCTGGCCAGAATACCACAGTGAAAACATGTGTAAAGCATAGGTTGCACAACTCCAAACCGATGTGGAATCCACGAAAGGCCCTGTGCAAGTGCAGAATATGGGACACACCACAGAACATGTTATACAGGCATTCCATGAACACAGCCAGGAATGCTTGGAGTATGCAATCACAAATAACAACAAGACACAATGCCATACACACAGGCATCTGGCATGCTGGACTACAGCCATTACCAAACCATGCAAGAGAATGAGGAAGCTACCACATGATAGAGCAAACATAAAAAGGGAAGTAATCACTGATCAGTAGTATGGCAATAACATATGTCCACACATACAATCCACTAAGGCCAGCCACAACAAGTAGAATCTGTGAATCCAGAGGCAATGAGACACCTGTCCCAAGTACACAGACAACCACAACTCCCCCCAATAAATACAAATATATGTGATAGATATAACCATGTATCCAAACCGGAGGCTGAGCTTACCCAACTCAGTACTGTCAAAACTAGTCAGGAGGAGAAGGTAACCACATACACCACAAACCCAGTCCCACATAGACCTACCACAACTGTAAACCAAACACATAAACACAGAAAAACATTCCCGGAGGCCCTAATTACAAACACACCACACCAACAGAAGCCTCCAAAGCAGATCACAAGCAACCACAACCTCCAAACATAGCACATGCAACACATAGTACACAAAGCTGGTGTGCCAAACAGTCACAGGCCAGAAGGAGAAACAACATGCCTGATACAGTTATAATAGGTGTCTGTATAGGCAGACACACTGCTGTCCCACTCACCAGACTGAACAAGGGAAAGGATACAGTAAGCTGCCTGTAGGCTGCCACAATATGCCACATAACACAAGTACGCAGGTGACCCCAAAGCAAGCAGAAATATGATGCACTCAATGTCCATGCTGGTGTGAATGACCTGAGATGCACCTCTCTGGTCTACATGAAAAGAGACATGGATGAGCTCTCTGAGTATGTACCCCAGGCCGGTATGACACTGGCCATGTGCAGCATCCAGCCCTCACCAAGAATGATGCCACAGTACAAACACAGAATGATCATGTTTAACAGGTGGCACAGTTACAGCTGTCAGTCCAAGAGGATCTAATGTCTGTCTGCTTGAGATGTCAAGCATGACAAGCCATGCTGCTGTTCCAGGGATGGCTTGCACCTGTTACCCCTGTGCGTCTGGATACTGGATAAGGCCTTTGCCACCTCCATAGAGCCGTATGTAGGCAAGGCCAAAAAGACTACCCACCAACCTAGAAAACATAAGTGGTAAGAAACATAAGGGTAATGCTGACCAATGCCAGATGTGTAAACTGCAATATTCATGCCCCTGAGGCACTTCCCAGTATGGAGAACATCGATGTCTGTGCAGTGACAGAAGCCTGCTGCAAGCCTAGTGATAGCACACCAGCACTACCAGGTTATACCACATATCATGCGTTATGGCCCCAACACCTGGACCAAAACATCAAAGGAGGGGAGTATCCATATGCAGCACAGACACCCATACCCATACTAAAGGGGTGGCGTAAGCCAAAAAACTATGGGGGGCTTGTATGCCCTCGGCAGATAGGGCCAGGTAACTGACAATGCACAAAGCAGCGGAGACCACCCATGTGCACCTAAGTGTAGTCAAAACTGCTGTACAGTCTGTAGCATGTGACAGACCACACTCTCACACACAAGAACTCCACCCAGACATCCTGAAGACACTGGACAGTATGAATGTCCCACCAAATACCAGACAAGGTACACACAAATTACCACATAGGTGGCAAACCATTATGTATGCAAGGAGTAATCAGGGACCTAGGGACACAAGTCGACAGTAATCTGTCATGTGACACTCACAATGCCAATGTGGCTAGGAAGATTGTCGATATTGGACACCGTATCATGAAAGGATTCACATCTACATCAACAGAGGTCACTGTGCCGCTGTACTGTTCCCTTATCAGACCCATAATCTAGTACAATGACTCATATGGGATGTACCATACGTGACACCTGCAGCGGTTCGAAGACCTCATAGTTACCCCACCAAGAGGATAAAGGGTGTGAAATATATGTCATATGCTGCCTGGCTGTAGACACCCCAGCTGAATGCAGTCACAGACTGCCTACACAGAGGCATTGTATGTCTGTTGTACAAGGCCATGTCCAACACAGGAGTAATGGACATGCTCCACCACAGGAAATCAAAGCCATTGGAGCTGTGAGAGTGACAGATGTCAGCCTCAACACATAATGAAATAGGATGTGCTGGAGGGACAGATACATAACCCAGAGGCTCCCCACACCCAGAAACAGGATCCCAATCCATGTTAGGCAGAGCCCCTCACTGACACCCCTCAACAGGAATATTGCCAAGTGGATGGATGATCGTACATGTATACTGGGGGTCTTCACTGTGTCACGACCAGACAGAGGCACAGTAAAGAAATTCATAAATGGCCATAATAGTCACATAGCAAGAGGTGGCGAAAGACACACACACTCTGGCTAGGCTTACTAATGCCCTAGGGTGGATAGCCTAGTATGAACCCATGAACCTATGAAGATACAAATTGTACAGGACACTAAGGATAATCACAAGGCTTACTTAACTGATGGTAGGAACCATGTTGGGCATCCACAGATATGCTCCGAATCACACAGATATTACAAACAACATACCAAACACACACACATATTGCTAACATACAACCTGACAGGTGCAGTGCAACCCCCCCCCAGAATGCAAAATATCTATCCCAGCAGACTGCTGGTCCCCTGACATTGCAGATGCTGAGGTAACAGCCATCATCTGCAAAGCAAAACACACAGCAGCAAAGGTATGTGATGGTGTCCTGGGCTGAGGCCAACATGGACTCCAAGAATAATGGAATGCCAAATCACACTACTACCCAATGTCAGCCTTACCACAGGATATGTACCCAAAGAGCAGTGTACAACAACAGTGGTCCTTCACAACAAAGGTGTTGCCTGAATGGATACTGCAAACTACCACCCCAGGATCCTGACAAGCTTGGTCTGCACAGCTATGGAAAGGATCAGTATGTACCGCAGACATAAAGCTATTGTGGACCTACTGATACTGGACCCTACACAGTGTGGCTGTTGTAACTGCAGATCCTGCCCCTAAACATGTTTGACCCATTTGAAGCAGTCATTAAGGTCATTGATGAGGGCAATGTGGTCCACACAGCGTAGCTGGACCGTGCATATGCTTCTAGACAATACCCTACGAGTTCAGTATGGATATGTTCACCAGCTTAAATATATACCCCTATGTCAGTAGAGGGGTTGCAAACCAGACCAAGGACAGAACTGACATGGTCAGACATGCTGCATCCATGTCAGACTACAAAGCAGATATGAGTGGCATCCCACAAGGCCTGGTCCTGCCCCCCCCCCGTTCTGTATATATGTCCCATAGGTATAGGCCAACATGGAAGGACTGTGACTGAACATGTATGCAGAGGAGTACAAACAGCCCACCATATCCGACCCCCAGCTGACACAAGCAACCCACAAAAGGGCCACCTACAAACAGACAACTGGAGCCATAGCCATGTCAGCAAGCTAATTGCAGAACTGTGTATAGACAACCACCGTGGATATACAGTAAGTGCCCACAAATTACCACACAGGTGTCAACCCATTACGTACCTAACATGTAATGAGAGACCTGGGGACAAAAGGTGATAGATATCCTGCACTGGACAAACATGTGGCTGTAGTGTTCGCAGAAACATACTATATACCCACCCAATCATGAAGGTTGTCAGATGTAGATAAGGGGAGGTCACTGTGGCTCTGCAGTCATCCTTCATCAGCGTCACAATTGACTACAATAGCCCCTGTGGGATATACCTCAGCAGACACCTCCATCAACTGTAAAGTCCACAACAGTACCCCACCAGGAGTAGCAAAGAGCATGAACAGATGCCATGTGTTGCCTGAGTAAACAAACTGCAGCCCCACACACTGCCATACTGCCCAGCTACAGGCAAGCTGTGCCTGATGTATGAAGCCATGTCCAACCTGGAATCAATGAACATGCTGCACCTTGTACAATCTGAATGGCAGTGAGCTATGCACATGAGAGACCTGAACCCCAGCACTGACATACATAGGACAAGCTGTACAGAATGATCCATAACACAGAAGGCACCCCACTCTTCAGTAAACTCCCGGTACAGGTCAGCCAGAGAGTCACCTATCGACACCCCTCAAGAGGAATCCTGATGAGTGGATGGGAGATGGTAGGCTAACCCTGGGTATCACTGTTATGTCAGAGGTAGACGGAGGCACAGTATACTAACCATGACATATGTCATGGCAAACTCCAGTTACAATGTGTGTCGAAGGACAAACACACCCTGTGACTAGCATCAGAAATGGCCTAGGGAACATCGCTAGTGTTTGCCAATGTCCACCCATGTTGTGGAATACACTACCAATGTTGGACGAGCCTGGTGTAGGTAGTCCATATCTGAACATAATGCAACATGGTCATATGTGCACAACTGGCCCCTACACAGTCTGTTGTGCTCACTATGAAGATGTCAAGCAGTGATAGGACTAAAGCCCAGGATACTGTCCACCACAGTGAAAGTACTGAACCAGTACACTATACGGTACTACAGTGTTAGGTCATTATGAAAGTATGTTGACAACTGTCTGCAAAGTATCCCATGCAATCCCTGCAGGCACAGTATAATCCCTGTTGTGGCAGACATGAAGCAGTTGGCCAGTTAGTACACAACATGACACCCAACACACAACCATAAATGTGAGATATTGTTGAACTTCACACACACCCAAATATGTGGTGGACTTCAGAGTGCAACATATGGAAAGCTCACACTGGGCATGCTCGCACACTTTGATAAATGAGGCATATGTCAGACAACATGCCATGGAAAGGCTGAACTGGGCATGCTCACACACGTAGGCCATATCCCCATTTAGCAGTTGGCCACACATATCTGGTATTTGTACGTGTCATTCCAGGAACCAACCACAACACAGCAATCTGCCCAGTGCACACAGTAAATGACTACAGAGACATAAGTGATATAGTGGATCGCCGTCATATGCAAACATCTTCCACAGATACACACATTGGTCATAGGAACAGGGAATGCTATGGCAATAAAGACCTGCAAACAGTAGAACAGCACAACAAATATTGTGCATCTGACAATTGAACATATGGGTGTAGAGGTCAATACTAGGCTTGTTGCCCTAGGGAATGACAGCTCAGCCAGAGTGTGCTTGGCATCTGCATCCCCAGTACAGTAGGCTACTGTGCCACTGTAAAGTAGGTCACATAAGGCAACGTGTGAGGCTAGTGAGCTGTGCCTCTGTCAAGCAGGGGCACAGTGGAGATCCCAGGGTTTGAATGTGCTAAGCCACAGCCATGTTGTCGGTGTGTGCTGGAAGAGGGTTGCTGAGGATCTCTAACAGTAAGTGGCCATCAATAACAGACTGAGGGGAGCCCTATCTGCATTCTCTGGACAATTCCACTGTCAACACTGTGTTGTGATGATTATGTGTGAATGAAGTGCCTTGCCGGAACTGTTCACAGATGTCCTCCCTCTGTGGGCTACAGCTCTGCAATGTATTAGCTCACTCTGTCTGTTGTACGGCTCATATATGGCTGGTGTACACCTGACAGGTGTCTTGTTGTGGAGCAGTCATGGGTATATGTGGGATAGCATGATCAATGCAAACCGTACACATGCTCATAGAATGCAATTGTCAAGGATTATGCTGAGTGGCCAGTATAGTCCCCAGCATGGGTCCTTTGAAGTCGTCCACCCCAGTCTTCACAAGTGTAGAGTCTGCTTGTGCTAAATACAGTTTGTGTGCAGTGACAACCTTGCCTGGGGTGGAGATGGGATATGGATGTCCAGGGAAAGGTGGGTATGGTCAGATATCAACAATGGTGGTCTACCTCTGGTGTGGAACAGTGAGTACCCATGTTGCAGATGGACAGGTGCAATATGTATTCCCCATGTGGCTGTGGTGTGTGGTTCTGCCATAGCACATGGACCCACAAATTGTAGTGGCTGTAGGGTAAAGTGGTAGAGGCCTGAGTAGTTCTCACACACAATATGCCTGTACCTGATGTTAACAACTGGAATGGTGTATGTGAACACATGCATATCCGGCACTGTTCCCAGGAAGCTAAGTGTGTGTCCTGGATGTGGGTGTGGTGTTCTGGACTGGTTGTGTTGTGTGTTACAGGTCCTGTGGTCACGAAGCATGGTATAGAACATAACCTGCCAGTGCGATGTGCATATCTGACCCTGACGTAGGTGGCTGCAAATGCATATATATGCTATCCCCCACCTGACAGGTAGTACTAGATGTACATACCTCTGTAGAAATAAAGATGTCAGCACCCTATAAATACTGCAGGTGCAGACCAGATGCCCAGTAATTCGGTTAGCGCACTCTGCTAATGCGTCTCCCTCAAGTGTCATAATATAGGTAGGTAGGTTTGAATCCTGCAACTGCCCAGTGTGTGTGGAGGGGGTTGTGTGTGTGCAAGTCTGTGTGAATGAGATGTCCCTTTTGGCAACTGTGAAAGCACTCTACAGGATGCACATTCCCCTATCTCAGCACGGATGATGTCAGCACCCTATAAGTACAGCAGGAGAAGAGAAACCTCCCAGTAATTCGAATAGTGCGCTCTGCTAATAATGCGTCTGTCACGAGTGCCATAACATAGTTAGCTAGGGGTTTGAATCCTATAACTGCCCAGTGTGTGTGGAAGGGGGTTAGTGTGTGTGCCAGTCTGTGTGAGGAAGGTGTCCCTTTTGGCAACTGTGAAAGCACTCTACAGGATGCACATTCCACTATCTCAGCACGGATGATGTCAGCACCCTATAAGTACAGCAGGAGAAGAGAAACCTCCCAGTAATTCAAATAGTGCTCTGCTAATGTGTCTGTCACGAGTGTCATAACATAGTTAGGTAGGGGTTTGAATCCTGCAACTGCCCAGTGTGTGTGGAGGGGGTTAGTGTGTGTGCAAGTCTGTGTGAGGGAGATGTCCCTTTTGGCAACTGTGAAAGCACTCTACAGGATGCACATTCCCCTATCTCAGCACGGATGATGTCAGCACCCTATAAGTACAGCAGGAGAAAAGAAACCTCCCAGTAATTTGAATAGCGCGCTCTGCTAATGCGTCTGTCACGAGTGTCATAACATAGTTAGGTAGGGGTTTGAATCCTGCAACTGCCCAGTGTGGGTGGAGGGGTTTAGTGTGTGTGTGAGGGAGATGTCCCTTTTGGCAACTGTGAAAGCACTCTACAGGATGCACATTCCCCTATCTCAGCACGGATGATGTCAGCACCCTATAAGTACAGCAGGAGAAGGGAAACCTCCCAGTAATTCGAATAGCACTCTGCTAATGCGTCTCTCTCGAGTGTCATAATATAGTTAGGTAGGAGTTTGAAACCTGCAAATGGCATGTGTGTGTGTTTGGATGTGGGGACTTTGTGTGTGTGCAATTCTGTATGAAAAACATGTGCTTTTTTGCAATCAGGAGATCACACTACATGATGCACATTACCCTTTCCAAACAGTGATGATGTCAGCACCCTATACATACAGCTGGAGAAGAGACATCTACCAGTAATCCGAATAGCGCAATCTGCTACAGCGTCACTCTCAAGTGTCATAACATAGTTAGGTAGGGTTTGAAACCTGCAAGTGTGTGTGTGTTTGGATGTGGGGAGTTTGTGTGTGTGCAATTCTGTATGAAAAACATGTTAGTTTTGGCAATCAGGAGATCACACTACCTGATGCACATTACCCTTTCAAAACACTGATGATGTCAGCACCCTATAAGTACAGCCAGAGAAGAAGAACCATCTAGTAATCCGAATAGTGCACTTCGCGTCTCTCACGTGTCGTTAGGTAGGGGTATGAATCCTGCAAATGGCAAGTGTGTGTGGGGGTAGTAGGGTGTGTGTAAATGCAAGTGTGAGAGAACAGATCCTTTTGGCAAATACTACAATACACCAGATGCTGCATATTCCCCAGTAAACACAGGGGATGTCACCACACTATCAGCACAGCCAAACAGGGCTAGTTGGCCAGTAATGCCAATAGTGCGCTCTGCTACTGGGTCTATTACCATTGTCAGAGTACAGATAGGTATGTTTTGGTAACCCACAACTGCCACGTGTGGTTGTGTCACACATTATGACCTTGTGTGGGTCTTTGTGCATAACAATGCATGCCATTGCCTAAACCAGCAATGGCATTGCACACATGATGTATGTGTGTGACACATACACATAAATACCTGTGACCTGCAGTAGTTACCATGTCTGACACATGCCTCGAGTGGATAAATGGTATTTGCAATGCATAACAATATGACTGTGTCTTACTGTGCAGGGGCCGCACGCGGTATGTGTCTATACAGTGTGGGTGTATATGGTAAAATACCTACAGCAGGGGATACACATCTGGTCTGGGCCATATAGTCTACATGTAGTCGATGTACAGGTGCTGCATGTTCCCACCTGTTGTGGGAGTGGTAACATGTCATTCCACTGCAATTCAGTGACCACATGCTGGGAACCCTTCAACTAGTGTGTTGTAGCTACAGTAATGCTCACGCACAATGTTTGGCTGGATGCAGTCCAGCCATATAAAGACAGTTCTTGAGACTGTCATATTGCCAGTGTTGTTATGGAGGATAGGTGGTTTTCCTGTGTATGGGAGGGTTGTGTGTGCCAGGCTATGAACCAGATGGCAGTCCGACACACTGTTAGCTGCACATGAATAGGCCCTGATGCTTTGTGCTGTGCCAACAACCTGGAGGTGTGTGTATCTGTGGTGCCTTGGGATACCACCCTCCTGTCCATGTGTGTTACATGTGTAGGGGATGACAGGCATGGTATGAGGCATAACCTGGCAGTGATGGGTTGCACCTGTGAGCCATGAATCAGGACTCTGGTACTGCACAGACATTGCAGTTCACCGTGCTGAGGACAGTGTCCAGTGCATGCATCTTGCGGTGTACACTGCTGGTGTTGTGTAGCAGCACTGTTAGTGTCCTAACCTGTGTGAT
Organism: Protopterus annectens; assembly: GCF_019279795.1. NCBI lineage: Eukaryota > Metazoa > Chordata > Ceratodontiformes > Protopteridae > Protopterus > Protopterus annectens. The sequence goes on from NC_056741.1 coordinate 520,543,814, forward strand.
ACCCGCGGAGGTGGCTATGTAATCCATGTCCTGCAGCATAAGGCAGTATGTGTGTATCAAGGAGCTTCACCAATATACATTGGGCCATGGGTGTCATGTGCAAGCTGCCCCTTGCACATCATTGTGGCTTCCCTAGCATGTAAGCACACGTTGACAGCCAGCGGATACCCTATGAATGACATTGGAGACTGAGCAGAATGTAGACATACAACACCCTTCCTACATATAGTGGTAGCATACCTGGTGAGGGTATGATGGCAACCAAGATCAGGCTCATACTGGCCCATGCCACATGCTGAGAGATCCCTTCTATGTTCCCTATCATGTAGTCCAGGGAGGTATGTCTCAGGTCATCCATAGTGGCATGGTCAATGACTGAGTCATATGTGTCCATGCCTCTGACTGACCTGTATGCATGTGTTTTGTGGTGGACCATAGTGCCCCTGAGGCATATCACTGTGACCTTCACCATGTACAGCCTGTTGAGCGGGACCCCACTGCAGCAGCCAAGACAGGTACCTGACACATCTGTAGCAGGTGTGTTGTGTAGCCCTACAGGCTGTGAGTGTGTGGCACACGGGATGTGTGTGCCATGTGTGGTATTTGCACGTAACATATGCCTGTGTGCCAGCTGCGGAGGTGTGTGATGCTCAGGCAGGATGCTATTCTGAGTCCCCACGTATGCCCCAGTGTGTTCAGCTTGCTGTCAGTGCGTGTCTATGTCTGACTGGTATTGTAGTCACTGTAGTATGACATGCCACCTGACAGGGTATGGCATTACTGGGTTCAGAGTGCTCAGTCCCCAGATTGGCTATGTGGTGGCATCCCACACATGTGTTGTACATTCCTGGCCAAGGGTGATGGTTGACTGCATACATGTGGCAGCTGTGACATTGCCACATGACTCACATAAACCACAACTGGACCATAGAGGTGATTCACAGGTTACCTTTGCACATGCTACCCTAGTAGTGTGATTGCCATGGTGAGTACCAACACATAGGGCCAATGGGGAACAACATACTGAAGGTGTGTATGTGTGGGTGTACTGCTACTGTTTCATAGCACTGGCATATATGACTGCACATGGGTAAATGCCAGGTAAGACATGTGCAATGTGTCACAGGCAACGTACATGCGAACAGGACAGACAGTGACGTTCTGTCATGTGTAAACTTGACATACGTATCGTACGCTATGCAGATGTCACTAGGAGTCCACAGAAGCACTGTAACTCTGCATTGCAGGTGGAAGCAGTGTTCCAGGAACCCCAAGCGAACATGCATGCAAACAAAGCTACAGTAAGCAGGGCTGGAAGTAGTCCATTGTACAACAAAGAAGGGGTAACACTAACAGTAGGTAACAGTGCAAATATGTAGGCACTATCAACATGTACCCAGGAATGCACAGCGCAGATGCCCATGGTAGAACTGATATTATGTCATAGTTAATTGTGATTTGGATTACATTGGTACTGCACACATATCAACATGCGCAAACATCCACATTGCATAGTCGTTGTGGGCAACTTGACACCATTACTGTACATGTCCATCATTGCATATCACTACTTGCATTAGCTTCCCCCCTGTGCTACCCATGTATGTGGCTATCTGTTGACATCCTTACCACCGGCATGCAATAATGTGCAGCTGTTACACTTTGGTACGTACTATGGGTGCAGATAACAATTCAGGACAGTCATACGGTTACTGCATCAGGCATGCTGGGATATACACACAGTCATATCAGCACACTGTACTGTTACCAACATGATACTACTAATACACTTCTATGTAGTCACCCTGTGCATCAGCAACATGTTTACCTGTTCCCGCAATGATGTTGGAGATTGCAGGAGGTGGCACAGTGTCATCATATGCACAGGGTGTGAATTAGGTATGCCTGAGTCTGCCACTGATACCACCAATTGACATGTGTGTGTATGTGTGTTGGTGAGGGACAGCAGTACAGGGTGGGGCACTGTTGGTGCAGTGTGTGCGTGTATGTGGTAGCCCTAGGTGTTAACATTTTGCATGTGTGTATGCACGCACACAGTTCCACCTCATGGCTGCCATATACAGGGGTTTGTGGACAGCCACAGACTGCACCTGGCAGGTCATACAGATCAGTGTCTGTGGGCACGGACACGGTACCTGTGCCTGGCAGGGGTGCTACGGACCATATCCAGTACTAAGCCAGACTGGGTACTGTCATCAGAAGCGGGAGTGTGTTGACTGGACACAGGTCCCTGTTGGGACTGTCCAGAGCCACGTGCACGTGGTCTCCTGGGGCGTTCTGATGACAGCACAGACCCAGCATTGCTGGGGCTGCTGCTGGCACTATGGGGGAGTGTGCGGGCCTGTTGTCATCCACGCCGACTGCCAGCTGCTGCTGTTGCTGGCATACGGCCACGTCGACGCCGCAACCACCCACCATTGCCCTGGCTCATGGACATTTGGTTGTGGAACTGCTGTAATATGTCCCCACAACGTCTGTCTATGACATCGGTGAAATTACGGATAGCATCCGCGATGTCACGCATACTGTCAGTCATGGCTGTGCGACATGCTCTCAGCTCCCTCAGACCCTGTCTGGTGTACCTTTCCATACGCGACTGTGCCTGCATGACAGCCCAAAACATAGCTGAGGTTGACAGACCTCTTTGGGCACGTCTGCCAGAGGCAGTATGCCCACAGATGCTCCCACGAGAACCCATGGGCAACTGTCTGTGTGGTACCATCGCAGGACCCTGCCCATGGCTGCTGTGTGGGAAGCATGTGCCACAGATACCACATTACCCTGGTCAATGCCCACTGTATCCTGTCCATCACCTAGGGACAATGGTGACAAAGGATGTACTGGCAGGATGACTGTGCGCAATGATGGGGTTGACAGCTGTGTACTGTCAATTGGCTGACCAATGGCGGACCCTGACACACCTTCCTGTACCATTACACAGATATCATCATTACCAGTACCTGTGGCACCAGATTCAGGTTTCCTGCTGCAGGACACCAGAGCAGCACCAGAACCTGTGGGAGGAAGACAGGAAACACAGTTTACAGTGTCCACACAATGTTACCAGTGATGCACTTATGCACACATGCACACATGCACACATGGACACAGGCACACATGCACACATGCACACATGGACACATGCACACATGCACACATGGACACATGCATACATGCACACATGCACACATGCACATGACGACACGTGGACACATGCACACATGCACACATGCACACGTGGACACATGCACACATGCACACGTGGACACAGGCACACATGCACACATGCACACATGCACACGTGGACACAGGCACACATGCACACATGCACACATGCACACGTGGACACAGGCACACCTGCACACATGCACACATGCACACCCCGCAGTATACACACAGAGCACTACTGAGTTACACTAGTATTACTAGCACTATCAGGACTATTATAGGTATTGTTAAACACACTCACCAGCATGGATGGCCTGCCTTGCTGTAACCCCGGAGGGACCTGCAGAAATGAGGAGATTAATGTCAGTGGGCACAACTGTGCCATTGATACTGCATATGATACAGTGCAGTAGTACACCAGTTGCCTTTCACACGTCAGCTGCTGATATTGCCAATATCACACATGCACAATTACATACTATGTTGACAGCTACATACCACGGACACACCTTACACATGCATAAACTAACAGTGTACAGAACAGTCAAGTGTACATATGGCATATTACCTGCATGCTCCATGTCGTGCTGCTGTGTGGATCCAGCCTCCATCATGATGCAGGTGTATTGCTGTTGCTGTTCCGGGACTGGAGCCACAACACTTAGGAGTAGCCCCTCCAGTCTGGTGAGGGGGGGTGTGGCCACCCCACCTCCTGTGGCAACCTGTTGCCTGTGGATATCCGACGCACGCTGATGGACATTTCTGATTAAATCACTGCAGTGATGTCGTACCTGCTCATATGTCCTATTATGCGTGCCAATGTCATTTACCCTACGGACAAGGTCTTGCCACAGTGCAGCCCTCTCCTGCTGATTCTGGCTGGTGCGGGAAAACAGTATGTCATACTCCCGCACCAGGCTCTGGTGTATCTCCTCATCTTCCGCTGCAGAGTAGGCGGGATTACGCTGACGCCATCTCCTGGAAGAGAACACAAACAGGATATCAGCAGACTATGTCAGCAATATATGGCACACATACTATACATGATACTCAAGTGTAGTGATATACTACTACTCCCATATGTTGCATGTGTGTGTCTCGTGGTGGATACACAAGTACATGGCCAGATATCAGTGCTCAGCCAACACCTGTGCAACAATACCTGCCACATTCCATACAACATAGTAGCATGCCCCATCGGTCAGCACACTGCGACAGGTCCAATGCACAACCTTTCTCTTGGGGTTCATACCAAGGTACTGTATGTGGAATGCCATCCACTAGTGTGATGTGGACACAAGTTACTCGGCCTGGATATACATATCCCACCACCACCACCAGCACAGTAGACTACTTTGATATGTATGTGATTAGACAGTTATTCACTTGTTAGGACTGAGATGGTATCCATGCAGCCCACTGGGCCAGTGGAAGCCACAACCCACACTGCTGACCCCTTTGCGAATGCTTACCACGGACATCCCACAGATTGCATGGAACTTGCACACACATTTCTAACCCAGACCCTATGCACAAAGGTTAGGCATCCTGTCCGGTGGACCCCAGCCAGAGGCAGATTGTATAACAATAGCAGGAGGCTACTGCAGGACAGAGCAGATTCACATTAAGGGAAGGCATCTGTGGTCAGCACTGGTAATACGCTACGGTCTCTCATAACAATGGCCACAGCCTACTCTGGGAGCTAAATGGCCACAAACACTATAGATAACCACAAGGCCTTCTTCAGTTATGTTACACATATGGACCAAATGCCTCAGATATGCTCTGAGTTAATACACACCTACTTAACATTCACCGAACACACAGATATTGGCAACATTCTTGCAGACAGGTTCAGTGCACGTATCCCCCCTCCTTCTCCCCCACAGGTTGAAATACTTATCACAGCTGAATGGAACCGCCCTATCATCTCACATGTCCAGGTGAGGGCCGCCCTCAGCAAAGCAGAACACACAGCATCACTGTGACCTGATGGTATCCCTGGATGTGTGCTACGTGCACTCCAAGAGGACATACAACCGCATATAAGACTGATATTTAACCTTGGCGTACTACAGGATATGTACCTGGACACTGGCATACAGCAACAGTGGTCCCACACCACTAAGGAGGCACCTCTACTGACCCTGGGAACTACCACATCATAAGCATAACCGGCCTGGTCTGCTAAGCTATGGAATTATTCAGTATGGGACGCATATACAGCGATATTGGGTACCTGCAGACACTTGTTCCCGGCCAGTTTGCCTTTGTGATGGGCTGATCCTGCCTTTTGAACCTGGCTGACCTTTCAAAACAGTCACTACAGCCATTGATGAGGGCAACGCACAGACAACTGCTGCCAGGATCATGGCCTAACACTGACTGACATGTAATGTATAGTCATCCCCTTGTGGTGGAACTACATACACACAACATATCACATGGACATACCTATAGATACAGACCTATGACACATTTGGAGGGTTCACAGTATGCAGACTATTAACCTGCTACTTTACATTACCTGTGTTTGTCGCAGCTGGTTGCATTACCACTACTTCTGCTTCCTGCTGCTGCTGGCACGGCTTGCTACTGTCACTGCTGACAGCTTAGACTCAGTGTGTAGCGTGTGTATTTTTTTTTTTCTCTCACTCTCTGTCTCTGTCTCTGTCTGTCTCTCTCCCTCTGTCTGCTTCCAGACAGTGCAATGAACGTATTGCATGTGTGGAGTGTTAGTACAGGATGCTTTTGTAGGTATCTGCATAGGTCCATGTGATGGCCTCTGCACCAATTGTAAGCCAGCATTTGCTAATTGCATGCAGCCAGTTGTGTACTGATTGCAGTTCTCACTGTGATTTCAGGACAGTGCTATAAAAGGGTATGTGAGATAGGCGTTGCCCTTTCAGATTGTAAGGGCGGGGACCATGCTGGTATGCTGTGGACACTGTTCTGTGAGTGTAAAGGTTAGTATCTCTCTCATTATTCAGGCTGTGTTGTAGATTCACATTTCTCCATTCCTCTCTCCTGTTCCCTGTAGTAAGTGTGTATGCACAATGACACCTACAACTATATATATATATATATATATATATATATATATATATATATATATATATATATATATATATGTAAATATACATACATTTATATATGTACATTAACTGACATTATTACCTACTAGCTACCAACTAGCATGGCTGTTTCTGTTCACACACTACTATTATGGAAATCCACTAGTTTTGACAGTAATTCTAAATGACATGCTTTGTGTACTACACATCCTATATTCCCTTTACATTCATTCCTACTATTACATGATATATTTATTTTAGCACAATGTTCTTGTATAAGAGTCATGGCTTAGTGGTAGGTCATACAGACTACTGTTTCCAAGGTCCTGGGTTCGGGACTGACAGTGGGATTTTATTTTGCTTTTGAACTGACTACAGGACCTGTCAATCAGAGTGACTAAGGCACTTTTAAGCAGTTGTAACCGGGTTAGCGCTGGTTTGCGCGGAGCTCACGCATGCGCACTGGCGTTTAGCTCACGCACACACGCGCACACCCGCTTACAACCGCTTAACAGTGCTTACTCTGGCACACCCGCGCTATTTTCTTTGAAAGAAATGAAAATGGGGAGACAGGAAAGTGGTGAAAAAGGGGTCACAAAGAGGGTAAGACAGTAGGGAAACAAGCTTGGGATTTGCAGGAGGGATGTAGGTAAGGCCCATAGCTGCCCATTTCTTCATCAGCAACAGCTGTGCATATGTATCTAATTTGGTGTGACATTTGAAACCTTCCACCCCTGAGAGAGGTGTCAGGACAACAATAATACTTGTTGTACAGCCAATTGTAATTGATAGTTTCCATGTCCAGCAGACATGTGTGCAATGGGCAGCTATGTATGGGGCATAATTTTTTTGTGGGTACAGAGTGCCCTTTTTTTTTTTTTTTCAGGTGAGAGTGGTATGTCAGGTGAAGGAAGTTGGTATAGCTGGGGAGGTAGGTTGGGTAGGTCAACAGACAAGACAAACAAGACGCATACAGGCGTGGTGTATGACACGTGTGGGGGGGGTTACACAATTGACGGGGACGGAGGTTTGGATATCCAGAGCCCATGAGCCCACAGATGGCAACAGTGGAACTGATATCCCCACCCATGGGCAGTTGCCACTGTTCCTTCACTGCCCAGGACGGGGCTGTGCTGGGGGCTGTGTAGGCCGGGCAACAGGCATGCCCGTAAGTTGTGCCACCTGTGCCTCAAGCTGGCGTAGGGGCCCAAGAACAGAGTCCTGGATCTCCCTACGCACCACAGTCCGGACGCTACGGAGGGTGAGTGGTGGTTCTCCTCCAGCCACACTTGCAGAGGGGGGACGAGCCCCATCCCCTGCAGTGCTTCCACCCACAGGTGGCACAGGGCCACCGGAGGAGGGTCCAGACTGGGCACTAGTGCCAGGTGCACTCGCCAGCTGAGGTGGGAGAGGTGGGTCCGCTGGAACCCGCCTTCCCTGTCATCCTATGTTTTGCATTATGTCATGACAGTTTGGGTTAGTGACATATAATACCATTCACAATTAGTTGTAACAGCATGCATTAGTATTCCCATTAACCAAACACCCAGATATTCACACCATTGAACAGCGAGCATAACACATGCATAATTTGAACAGCAATACACAGTCCAACAACATGCAGGGTTGATTGATGGCAACAGGCCATCAGGTTTGGATGTATGAACAGGGCAGATGCATCAACGGACATGCAAATATTTATGACCCAACAGGACAAATGTCCAGGGGTGTTAATTGTGATTGCACATACCATTTTCACGTGGAATGGGTTATATGTGGTTATAGGGTGGGGTGAAGAAAATAATATTAACACCTTACCAATACATATGCTGTACATTTCTAATAGCTGCACATATATACACACTACTGTTCTAACTACAGTTTCCTATATGATAACTACTTCAACTTGGTGATAGGACTGTTACTGCTACATCAATATACATTTTATTGTTCTTCATACACATTCATATCTAGCTTTGTTCAGCTACATCATCCTGCTACATTTGCTTTATATAGCTATAGACAACTGTGGATGTTTGGTATGTCAGACAATCATACTATCTGCATATTGCAGACTGAGAGCAACATATCCAGATTTTGGGATACACATTCCAGCTGCAGCAACACTTTGAACAGATTTTGCTGTTTGGTTTTGCTTCTCACATGCATTTCATTCTGTACTGACTGCAGTATACTTTATTCAGGGGTTATTACTACTTTATTGGTGGATTCATGACACTTTCTCACACTCTCTCACTTGTTTTCATTTTACTATTCAGGATGGTACTTACTTCTAGGCTTTATTGACATGTTTTACCTGTAGTTATTACAATCCTTTCCAGCAGTCTCACTTATGTCATGTTTCAGTATTTCAACAGGGTATATTTCACACATGTGATTTGCTCATCTTCTGCAGCTGTACTTTTCAGCCTGCTGCAGGTTGTGTACTATTATATTACAGGTGGGGCATCTTTATTTCAGACTTTATTTCAGACATTTTCATTTTTCTGTTTGGATTACAGACTGCAACACACTTTTGTAATCAAGCAATACTTGCAAACACTCTTACACTTGTTACTTGCACATTCTATTACTTAGTGACTACACTGCACTCTTTTGCTAACTGTCATACTTTTATATTTCTTTACAGTTACTGGGAGAGGATTACTGACCTGCCTGGTGGCGCAACCGCACCAGCCTATCGCCATAGGCTCTGCGGTTCGCAGAACGGACACCTGCAGCTGTAATATAAATGAAGTAATATTGGAATACACATCTCCATAATATCAGCTAGTTTAATTTCTTACATACATAATTACATGTAACTTACTCAGTAGTGGGGCGTTGGGCATTTGCCGGGCCTCCTGGATCCAAAGGTTCAATTGGTCCTGCTTGCATCTCTTCAGGTCCGCATGGTGGTGATGAACCTGCTCACCAGTCCTTGGAATCCCTGTGGCACTGGTGAGATCATGAGCCAACCGGTCCCACGCCTCAGCCCTATATGCTCCCCACAGGACCTGGCCCTGCATGAGTTGGGCCTCATGATTGTGGACTAGGAGCCAGACCATGTATCTGGACTCCTCAATGCCCCACCTCTGTGCTCAAAAGCAACTACCCTCACCTACTCCTGTCATTCTGGCTGCAAGTCAGTTCTACAATCATTTATGCTGTGTATTCCCACCTATGGGGCTTATATAGGCCGTTTTTCCCGCACATATCTGTGATTGGCCATTTTGGAATTGTATCAACTTCACAAAACCTGCTTTGTCATGCTCCACTTTGTATTCATTCCTATATATTTGCTATTACTGCATTTATAGGTACTGCTGTCATGGCTTAGTGGTTCAGTACCTTGACTATGGTGTATAGTATCCTGGGTTCGAACCTGGCCACTGCTTTTTATTTTTTATGACTGTCTAGACAGGCTAAGGGGTGTGTCTGTGTAAAGGCAGTTTTGATACGGCTTGCTCAACGTTGCCCATCGGTTAGCTTGTTGGCGTGGTGCGCAGCTCCGCGTAAATGGGGTACGCTGGTTTACGCCTCATTTGGCTATCAGCACGCATATTATGCTCAGCTCAGCTAGGGGCACACAGTTTCAGCATGTTAAACCACTGCTCACCTACGGGCACTCATTTTGCACCTGTTAAACCACTGCTCACCTACGGGCACTCATTTTGCACCTGTTAAACCACTGCTCACCTACGGGCAGATGCACTCACCTTGTTAAACTGTAGCTCAGCTATAGGCACATCTGGCATCTTTTATTATTTTGTTATCTCACATTTCTTCAAAATAAATGGACTATTTCATTACATTATACATGAACTATGATTTTATATGTGTACATGTTTGTCAGGGACTTGTTTCGTGCTTATTTTACTAGAAATAAAAATTGGTGTTGTGGGGGCTCGAACCATGAATGCCTGCTCTTCAGCCGACGTCTCTACCACTACGCTATTGCTTCTTGGCTTACTTTGCTTATTTAGTTCTTATATCCTTTTCCACTGACTGCTAACTGTGGCCGCGCAAATGAGCACACTCACGGGCAAACATCTTTACGATTAAAAAAATATATATAACATGTTCATTTATATATTTTATGTTCATAGTCTGTGGGGGCATGTGTTGTGTTGTGTTTATTCACATTTCCATGGCCTCTGTCGTGGGTGTTTACTTTGGGCAATTTTACTCTTCTGGGGGCGTGTCCGCTTGCAGGGCTCGGCCTACAGACACGCCCCCTACTGTCTTCCACGGACCGTGTTAGCCTTAGGTGTGATTCAGCATGCTCTCATGAATATGCAGAGCATGCTGACATCACTCCGTTTAACTGCAGCCTCCGTGTAAGAGTTATAACTCTTACATGGAAGCTTCGTGAATCCTGCCCACAAAACTATAAAACTAGATAACTATTTTTTTTTCAGATTTACCATTACCTAAGCATAACTTCTATCTGTATATTTATTTGGAGTGCCCATTTTGAATAACAAGGTATTGGCTAACTTTTAATTAGCTGAAGTCAGAAAAATACTACAGTCTTCAGAAAACATGAAGTTCAGATAAACATCATCTATGGAGAAGCAAAGGGCAAGCATAACATAGCAGGCAATATTTTGAAATGTGCACAGCTTAATATGATTTATATTTTATTATTTATTTTATTTTACATTTGTTGACCAGGAATATCCGACTGGATGCATGTCCATTTTCCACAGTAACATTCAGACATGATGCAGTATCAGTACACTGAGTAAAGCAGAGCATCATTTTGTGCAGCAAATCTTTGAAGCTGCAAAAGCATGCATATATGTAACGTGCACTTGTGAGTCTCTAGCGTCAATTTGCAGGCAGGTGAGTGCAGTAACATTATATGATGGGTTCATAACTTTTCTCTCTCTCACACACACACACACACACACACACACACACACACACACACACACACACACACACACACACACACACACACGCGCACACACGCACACATACTATCTGGCCCCAACACCCCCCAAAACCCAAGCCCTCTAATACAAACTACCACCTCCTACCCCCCCCACACTCTTCCTCAGACTCTCTCAACCTTAAGACTAGACCGCACTAACAAAAAAGGTGGAGGGGTGGCCTCTGTTTAAATCTAGACTGGATACTTACCACAAACAATCCTCCAATCTGTCATCCTTTCAAACTGAACTCAAACAATATAACTGGTCTACACTAAAAATACCTCCCAATAGATGATGTATTATGCATTCAACAATACACTAAAACCCCACTGACCATCAGACCTTCTAGATAAAAAAAACTATAACTCCAAATACCAACAAACCAAACCAAAAACAAAAAAAAAGAACAACCTAACATCATAGCCAACACCTTTAATTTCTTCTCTCTCTCAACTGTTAACTCTCACTTGCAATGCTATGACTCCTCCCCCCTACTCCCATCCCTCCAATACCTATACGCTTAAAAAACAAAAACTGGAAACCGCTCACCTATACCTATACAGAAACTAATAAACTAAAACTACACCTTCAGCTGACAAACTTCCTTTTGGCTCAACCTCAAAACTGATGTACAATGAAGGTACACCATTCTTTTTATCATCCATCTATTTCCAGTTCATGGTAGTTGGCAGATAGAGTTTGCCTAGCAAACAATGGGTACAAAGCAGGAAAAAATCTTAGTCCATCGAAGTGGTTATGCACACTCACATATAGATACAGAACAAGGAAGAACATCCAATGAACATTTGTTATAATAAGCAGAAACTTGCAAAATAATAAATTAATTTGCTATATGGTAAATGCTCCACTACCAATATTTCTTAGCTGCCCCTCTTGCCAAAAATAGGTTTCAAAAATAATCCTGACACTGGGTTTATGCATGTTCTTTATTCCCCAAAATGTGCCCTTTTCTGTTTTTGTATTTCCTTTTATTATCAGAGGTTATGCACATGACAAGACATTACTAATTACAATCACAGAATAAAATACAAAAGTCACATATAGCTCCTCAAAACTGAAATCAATGCATTGTTGGTCCACTTTCATTTGGAGTGATTGCACTACTTTATAAAGCATTTTAAACTATTTATTTTGCTTACTTTTGCATTTATTCTGCATTTGATAATGAGGTGAGTGAGCAGGTCCAATGACCCTCTAACATCACAGCAAAGCCAAAGGCAAAGACAAACAAACAGTACAAATGGCAAACAGTGAAACAATACATAAATAACACAGACAAGCTCAAAGTTAAATTCAGGATGCTTTACATGCTATACTAGCTTAGCATGGAAGAGGAGATTACAGCCAATTGCCACAAACAGGGCAGGGTTTAATAATTTATAAAAAATGTACATTTGCGCAACAGTTATGTATAACAAAGTATATGTAATATATGTAAGTAAGTCCAAAACAGTACATTTTTATTTGGGAAGAGTTTAGATAGTAAAAATGATAAAGGCTAGCTCACGATGGTGTAATGTTACCCTGAGTCCAGATAACAATTGGACTTACAGCTGTCTTTAAGGCCACTGCCTATTTCTTTGAGTGACATGTTCTACCTAGCTGAGATTTTTTCTGCAATATACATTTTCCCATTTGGCTGACTTAAATGGAGTCTAACCTATGTTACTTTTTAGTAAGAAAGAAGAAAGTATGCTTCATATGCAATTTGGTATGTTGGGAAAACAACAATCATTACCGATAAGTTTAAAAATTAAGACGGGTTATAAGACTGCTGTTCCACTGGCAAACAGATACAGAACAGGTTCTCTTTTGAGACCCCAATGAGAAATAACAATGATTGTCACCATTTATTGTAATCACAGTAACATACTGTTTACTCATTTAGTCTGCACTCTTAACATTATTAAGAACATGATAAAACTTTGAAGTTGTAGTGAAGTCAGCCAGTGCCAGGTACCTCAGCTGAGCGGCATGCCTGGGCATGAATAACAGCTGACCTATGTAGGTTAGTCACATGTCATACATTAGCTGTCCTCCGTATACCATTTACATTTCCAGCTATTGCACACCAGCCTATGTCATCACCTGTCTTGGAAATCATGTGTAGTCAGGTGATGGAATGTCACAGGAATAAGAACAGCAAGTTATGCATGATGAATTATACATAGAGCAGCCCAGTGAGAAAAGTTGTTCTAAAATCAACACAACTTTATTTATTTATGAGAGATAGAAAGCACATGTTATTTCTTGTAAAAGCAGTGAATGGTATGCTTTAATTGTTATCATTGTCTGGCAGTGCAGAAAATTAAGGCTATGAGCTGCTGACAATTACATGGTTCTTACTGTAGTACATGGTTTGATTACTCTAGCCTCCGTTTGCCTACTATGTGGCTCTAAGCAAGTCAAAACCAGGCAATGTGATGTCTCAATTTGGCAATTGAGATGGGTTCTTCAGTGGTTTCCTGGACCATGTGGTTAATAGCTATTACATATTGTGGTAAACATTGAGTCAATTAAAGCAGCAATATTGTTTGTAAAAGAACATATGTTTTGGTAATGCTTTATTTCTAGCAAAAGTACATTGTCTTTTGTGACTCCTGATTTATGCCTGGATGAAGGTATTGTAGAGTAGCTCACTGACTGTAATGCAGGTGTCTGCAACCCTTCATAGTCTAGGATCCATAGTAGTGAACAATTCTCCAACAGTGGTTATCCATAAAGAACCATGGGGTAATGTGCTAAGTTGGTCTAAGCTATACAGTTGTGTATTATATTCATCTGTCACTTAATGGAAAAAGCAGCACTTTTATCAAGAGTAACGTGCAATATAGTCACTGTAATTTAATGGAGAAAGAGACCATTACATGCTCTGGAAAGAGAATTTTAGAAGAAAGCCATGGCATGTACAGCTTATACAAGTATGCAATACATTCATGTGTCATTGAATAGTATGATGTCAAAAAGCAGCTTTTCACTGAATAAAAAGGGGTGTGCTTGATACTTTATCACTGTACACTGTTCATGTTATTGTCATGCGCATTACATCTGTTTTGGAGTACTAAATAAATGCTATGTGGAAGTGAGTGTTGTGATCCTTGGTTCATGGGTTCATAACTCTGGTGAACATGTTCTAGGTCTTTTATTCACAAAGGAGCTTGCTGCTCTGGATGCTATGTTGGAACTAAAGGGTTTCCATGCAGTCATCCAACTTCTTATTGGAGGTATGTATTGATGGTATGAGTTTAATTGAGGGGGGAAGTTTAATCCATAAGAGTGGGACTCAAGATATGACATCATCATATTTCAAGGTCTGGTTTATATTAACTTTTACGGAAGACAAATGTCCTCTTGTGTTCTTCATAAACATAGCATGTTCACATTCAGATGGCCACGTTCTTAAAACTGCCCCAGCCTCATTAAGTCATCAAAATCTTCAAACCCAAACATTTCTTTTTTGTAAAGTTAAATTAGCCATGCAGACTTTGGTTACAGAATTATACATCTAGAAAAGTAGGTTTGCTACCTGTCAGGAAATTTTCCTGACAGACAGGAAGTCGATCTATCTGTTAGGAAATCAGGTTCTGGAAAGTGTGTGTCAAGTTGCTAAGTCATTCTGAGCTGCTATACTTTTCCTAATGCACATTTTTCTAAACTGGATACTGTTTCACTTGGATATCCTAGCAGCAAATAAGTCATTTTGTCAGAATGTAACCATTAACAGACCAAACCAATCTTCTTCATGGTGAATCTCATAAATGAACACAAAAAAGGCTAGAGTATATTTAGCAGTAGCAATATAATGTATTTCCTCTAGTTTCAGTTGCTGTTTTCTACAATAAAAATATATATGCTCTTTCTGCCTGCAGTGTAACTAACCTTATGGGTAGGAAGAAATGCTTTCAGGAAAATTTAAGGTACAGATTAAGGAAAACAGTTTAAAAAAACAGCATGTATAAATCTTCATGCCCCCATTACCCCAGTATGAATTTTAGGTCTATGTTTTACTAATGTAATAGTAGCTACTTTTAGCATAATTATATCTGCTGCATTAACCACATTATTTATTGATTCTTCAAAGTCAGTAGCATGAGGCAGTGTGCACTCAGTTATTAAAACTGGTGAGTTAAGAGGGCAGAGCAAAGAGTATATCATTTGACTGGTTTTGCCTCTTCCAAAGAAGGCAACCCTACAGGAAAGATACATACAAGAATTACTAGTATTTACAAATAAAAGTGTTCCTTTCTAGGAGGTATACCTAGCAATGAGACATGCCTAAAATTCTGCTTTTTTATTTATTATTTGTTGATCGTGTGAGTCCCACTAGGCTAGACTTAAGATGGTGTTTATCTACTAAGGAAAAGTTGGCAAGGATATCAAGGAACTTCCCTACTCTTTTTGATAACTGCCATGGGATCTTTTACATCCAGCTGAGCTACCAACAACTCAAGCAGGTGGAACATCAACTTAACATCTCATCCTGAGGATGGCACACAGCAGTACAGACCCCCTCCCTTATGTTGCACTTCAGTGTTAGCAATCAATCTACCCACTATGGGAACAGAACCTATAGTCATCTTCAACAAAGATCAGTCAACTACCCGTTGCACCACTGATATAAAATGTCAAAAGTCAGTGTGGTTTCTGACCCTACATCCCTTTACACATCATATATTTCCGGGTTTTCTCCAGGTACTCTGTTTTCAACCGACCTTCCAAAAACAGACTGGTTGATAACCTTCTAAAAACTGTAATATGCATTTGTTTTTATGCTTGGCTTTGTGTGTGAGTTGTGGATTAGGAATATGAAATAGATTACTTGACTTACCTTTAACAAATTAATTTAACAAAAAAACTCCACAAAAAAAATTAATAAATAAATATTGTCAGTGTTAAGTACAGTAAACTATGTGCCTGTAAAAAAGAAATGTATACTTTGGGTTTTCTGTGGAAGAAGGAAAACTCTGAAGCATGAACAAAATATGAATGCCACAGCTTAAGAATCACAAATGCTGCAGTTCTTAAGAATATTAATGCAACAAGACACATTCTTTGTTTCAGCAATGCACTGCTGATGTCTTCAGGCAAAGGATTTGGGCAAGACAGTAGCAGGAACCCAAGAAATGTTCCTTAGAAATAATTATTTTTGTAGTTAGAATGAACGGACTATGATTCCAAATACAGGGATTTTATATTTTTTCTTAAGCTTTCCCAAATATGGATTGTAATAAATTAAGAATTACAGCTGATTGCATAATCATAAAAATTCAAGTTTCAGACACTGTAAACCACTTGAACTCTGGAACACACACTTCATCAGTCACAATGTGCTTTTTGCACAGTAACCACAAAATATAAACACATGTTACGCACTTCAAAGAAATACTCTTGCCAAGGACAGCCAATCAGGCTTCATCTCAGAACCAAACCCTACTTCATCAGGGAAATACAAGTTTCTGTTTTGCATTTAGATTAGACTATGCCGATGCTGTATTTTTGTGCTGCATTTAGAACTGATTTAGCAAGTTATCACCTTGAGTGCTGCTGTTGCTCTGGGTAAAATTAGCACCTGGGTGCAACACCAGTGTGTTTTTTGACTGATCTTTGTTCTCTAGTTTGTTGTTTAAACTCAGTGTATCTGTGAACATTGTTGCTTTACTGTGCTGTACTGTACTGCAACTACCCAAGAATGCCTGATGATACCAAATTGGATATAACCTTAGAACCAAACACGACTACATCTGGGAAGTGCTGTAGGTTCAGTTGCAGACTGATGAGAACAATTTGTGACAGCTCCAAGTGTTTGCACCAGTGCCACCTGTTCTGGTTAAAACAAATGCGTCACTGCTAATGCTTCCTTATAAAGTACAGTACTAAGAGGACAACAGTATCCAAATGGATGTGGCCACGCACCTCTAAAGACTCCTGCAGATGACTGAGCACAGTTGTGGATACTTACAAATGGACAAGTGTAGATTTGAGTACCTAAGAGAACTTGCATGTCACTCAAATGTTGAGTTCCCTCTTGCTGTAGGCATACTCTTTATGTTTCATCCACTATTTTTACCAGTTGTGGGCATTCAGAGTTTAAGTATAATCCTTGCTGTGATTTGTAAATTTGTACTAAAATTGTGGTTGTGACATCTGTGCCAATTTATAATCGCTACCATCAAGGAACCACTACATGTCAAAGTTGCCTTTACTGTCTTTTGCACTCATAATTTCTGCCTGCTGCAGGTGTTGTGAGCCTGAGTCCAGCTGCAACTACAGATTACTGATTGTCTTCTCACTGAATAAAGCTGTTGTTGTGGCACCCATGCCAAGTTATTTGTATTAACATGCTGTTCTAGTGCCAAGCCAAGTCATTTGTACTAAGCTTCTGTTGTGGCACCATGTGCCAAGTCATTTGTATTAAGCTATTGTTGTGGCACCAAATCATTTGTACTAAGCTTGTGTTGTGGCACTTAGCCAGGTTGATATGCTTCTCATATCCATATGTTGTTGGTATACTTTTACTAATTTTTGTACTTTTCAGTTATTGAAACTGTAAAACTATAATTGTAACTCTGATACTTTAACTCATTATTCATTCTAGTGTTCTGCTATAGAGGTCCTTCCTGCAAATTCACTTCATTAGCACTCACTACTATAGATTCAGAGGTTCATAGGTGTTAACTAGACTAACGATCACAGGGGCCTTTTAAAGTCTAGCAGTGCATCCCAAATCTTTCTGACAAGTTTGGGTACCATTGATAAGTGTAAGTAGGGGCTTGGGAGGTTAAACATTTACAAGCGGGGGCCTGGGAGATAAACTATTTACAGCTGCCTGTGTCCATTAGAGACATAGGTGCCAAACCAAGGATGAATTTCCTGTTCCCCAACCAATTGTCCAAGTTACACTTGAATTGGGTTAGGGAGGGAATCTGTTTCACATGGATGGGTAGCCTGTTCCAGAGAAGAAGTAGTCTCTGGGATACATACTTATCTCTTCTGCAGGTCTTATTTATATCACAGGCAAGGTTTCAGTATTTGGAACAGGTAATTCTGGTGCTGTTCGTTTTTTGGATATGCAGGGGGTCCATTAGAGTGGCTACTGACAATGCCTTGTATGCCAGGCAAAACTCTCCCTTCAGCAGTCTGTAGGAGAATACAGGGATAGGGGCTTGAGGCAGTCTGCACAGGACAAGTTACTTATGCCCTGTATTCTTCTAGTGAGGAACCTCTGTAGATGTTTCAGTTGTTCAATATGCCTGGTTAGGTACATAGCAAATGGCTCTTTGCACTCAATAACAGGTCTGATGAATGCAAAACAGTGGAACAATGACTTCCTTGGATCTAGATGCCATACCTTTGTTTATAAGTTGCACAACATAGAATGAATTCCTCACTACTGTAGACATGTGATGGTCAAAGGCTAAATTACTGTCTATGTGTCTCCCCAAGTCTCTGACTACTGGGTCAACTCTTAGTGGTGTGTTGTCAACATGATAGTTTCCAGGGGGTGGATGACTTTCCAATGAATACTATTATGCATTTTTTCGCATTTAGTTTTAGTCCATGGCTCTGGCAGCAGTTCTTTGTCTGTGTCAGCTCTTCCTAGAGAACATTTGTGTCAGTTGGCAATTCAGTGACAGCTCCTAATTTGCAATCACCTGCTAATTTAGTCAGCCAGAAGCCACTGACATTGGCCTTAACTTCAGAGTAGCAAATGTCAAAAAGGACCAGTCCCAGGACTGATCCCTGAGGGACTCCATTTGTGATTGGCCTCTTTGTAGAGGTGGACTCCCCAATTCTAACTTCCTGGGTCCTGTCTGTGAGCCATCTAGCTATCCACTGGGTGACATAATGGTTTGTACCTAACCTCTTAAGTTTATCAGCAATGCCTGAGTGAGGAATTGTATTAAATGCCTTCACCAGGTCAAAGTAGACAGTGTGAACCATTTTGCCCTCATCCATTGTTTTGGTGACCTTCTCAAATAAGGTAATCTAAGTTGGGTAGGCATGACCTGCCCGTGATAAAACCAAATTGGGTTGTTTCCAGTGTCTGGAGGTTTCTTATGTCACTATTGATCATTTCCATGGTACTTCTTTCCATGCCTTTGGTATGAGGCTAGTATGACTTATGGGTCAGTAGTTTCCAGGGTCTATAGATGGCCCACCTTTGTGCAGAGGGGTGACTCTTCTCCATTCATGAGGCACGAAGCCTGTTTGGAGATTACAGTTAAATAGCAATTCCAAAGGGCCTGATTGATTATCTTTCATGCTATTTAGAAGGCATCCAGGAATATTGTCTGGGCCCATTGATGCCGTGTTCTTGGCCTTAGAGAGAGCATTAAGGACCTATTCCATAGTGATAACAGGGGTAATTATATTTGATGGTATTTCCTGAGGGAAGGTTGATGGGGAGAGAGGGGTAAAGTCAGAGATAAATTTATCGGCCAGTAGGTTTGCTATATCTTCTGGCTCAGTATAGGTGTCTCCATTTACAATAAGTTCTGCACACAATTGTGTATTGCCTTTGAGGTTATGGACCTAGCTAAGGAATGCATTGTGGTTGTCCTTGGCCTGGGAGGCCAAATTTACCAAAATTTGGCTTTGGTAGACTTCACTTGTGTTTGGAGTTGTTTGTTTAGTTTGATGATTGTGCTTTTATCCTGCTGGGTGCAGTACCTCGTAATTTTTGCCATGATTTCTTCCTTCGTTATACAGCCTATTGATGTGATTCCACCAGGGTGGCTTGTTTTTTCCAGTGAATTCTGCACTTCTTCCTTGTGGGTATATCTGCCTCTATCCAGTCATTAACATGCTTGCATAGGGTTTCTGTGAACAGTTCTGCATAGGCAGCAGTGTTCTAAAGGTTTATGGGAGCTTGGAATTTTGCCAGGGCATCACTTAATAGTAGGAATTTAGCTTTAGAGTAGTTTTTGAATATTACACAGCTAGCTAGGGTTCCAGATTTTATTTTTACTCCAGAGGAGACCATATTGTGGCCTGACCTTTCCAGTGAAGACATTACACTTTGGGCTGTGCAGCACTCTCCCATATTATTGAAGATCAGATCCAGTATGATTGCACCCCCTTGTTGGTGTACTGACAACCTGGACCAGGTTGTTTGTGTTTACAAAATCCAGGAATTTCCGTGCGTGTACATTTAGTGTCATATATGATCCCCAGTTAATAGTGTGATAATTATAGTCAAATATAAATGTTATATTGGGTTGAATGGTGAGTGTTTCTAATAAGTTTAAATACATAGTATGGGTTTCCTGGGTCATAGAGGGGGACCTATATCTTCCAAGGAAGTGGTATTGGATATGGTGATTTGAACATGGAGAAGATCAAGTACAATGTCCTGCTTGAACAGCTTTGAGGTATAAATATTTTTGATGTAAATTAAAACACCTCCACTTTTAGTTCCTGTCTGTGCAGTAACTGGTCTAAATGTATGGAATACATTATAATCTTGCACTGTAGGTGTGATCTCCAAGGCTTTAAAGCCTGTCTCAGTGACCGCATGGACATCAGGATTCTCTAGGGTGAAGAGTGCTTCTAGGGAGTGGAGTTTTTTTGTTTAGACTCCTAGCATTGACCTGTAAGACGTTTAGATTTTCTTGGTTTTGATTTGCTATGTTGGAAGTACGTTCAGTTTGGCATTGCCTAAACAAGGGACTATTGTGGAGGACAGTGCTTTATATTCTAAAGGGGATAGGTGTAGACCATTCCTGGCAAACCAACATGGTTTGTTGACCATCTCCTTCCATGCTGACAAATATTGCACCCCTTTAGAATGACACTAGAAATTAAGCCAGTTATTAAAGTCAGTCCTCTATTTCACCAAGCACCACATATCATGAAGTCAGTTTACCTCACTGTCTGAAACCAGTCTGATAGCAATAGGAACATTGAACAATTCACTCACTGACATCTGTTTGATTCTTCCTATAGATCCTTCCATATGTGAGAAGTGCAAGCATCTACTAACCTCGGAGGCCATCCTCGCTTGAAAGAGTATAGACTGTACCCAGCATGTTGTCAGTTCTCACAAAACCATGTCATATACAGACAAAAAAGCCTTCTTACTCCAAGATACTTAAAAAGTTCCTGCCTAAACCACAACGGCCTCCTAGATGAAGAGTGGGTATACAGAATACTCAGCATCACACTAACAGACAAACAATATACACAAACACTTCGGAAAACAAAACTACAAATAAATGATCATTCAACTGGTAGGCAAAAAGACCTTAAAGCAGCTAAAATGAAATGGTACATTTGGTATTGTCTTAGTCATAGGTGACTCTATAGTCAGACACACAGATGCACCACTCAACAGGCAGAGCAAAGACAATGTGATGGTTAGTCACCTCTAGATGCCAGGATCTGCAGTATCACTAGGGGCTCCCAAGACTCTTGCACATATGATATGTTCATTGTGCACGAGGGTGTGAGTGAAATGAGATGTCATTTCTTGAATCATATGAAGACTGTTCTCATTATACTATCCCCACCCACTTCTGTTCTAAATTCCTTCTCATATCTCACTCTGTTCCCTCCCTATCCAAACCTACCCATTCTTCACACTATCATCACTGCTCATTACCTCACATCACTGCACTACAAGATTTTTACAACACCAACCATGTTGGTTCCTTCCTGTATCACCTTATTCATCCTCCTCCTCTCATTCCTAACACCCCCCCCACTAGTAATAATAAATAAGCACACCTCAACCTTTACTTCATCCCCACCTATCAAACATTTTCTCACTAGCTACTCAAAAATCTCTTCAACCTTATTTCCCATAACTACATTCCACTGTTATCAAAATACTAAAAATACTAAAATTGTTAGCCTGTTAGTCCCAAGGACAAGGTCATACTTCTTTCCATCTCTGCTAAAAATGCAATAATGAACAAACCATCTATCTCCACCATACATCAGCCTGGTGACATCCACCCTAACCCATGTCCCGACCAAGCCACAAACCAAAGAATACACCCTAAAAGTTTAAAAATAGTCACTCTAAACCTTTGAAGCATAAGAAAAGATTTTCATTTCTGGATGATTCAATACAACCTAGACATCCAAGCCACAACAGATGCATGGATAAAACCTGAAATAAAAGATGTTGAAATACTACCCCCTGGTTATAGTATCATTAGGCTTGAAAGAAGACATAAAATTAGGTGGAAAAGCTATAATTTTCCCACATGTGCTCACAGTAACTTCCTATAAAGGCACAATTCCAAATTTTGGAAAAGCAGAATTCCTAATCTTAGTCCTAAAATTTAACAGCGCCACGAGCATATGCATTGCTGTGTTATATATCCCACCAGAACAGAACATTCCAATACATAAAAACTTACCATCCTGGATTATGTAAACACTGACTGGCAGTCTTTATCTGCAAATTCAGCAAACAGCAGCATGAACTCTGGATTCCCTCAGCTTATTAATAAATCAACAAAATATAGTGAAACTGACTCCCAACAATCTATCCTGGACTGAATTCTGGTTACCAACTCATCTAATTTTAGCTGCTCAGGTACTCTCCCTGAAATACTAAGTGACCACCTGCCAGCTTAAAACCACAGGAGCATTATAAGCTCAAAACTACACGTGATCTCTCCAGTTTCTCCAAAGGGTCTTTCGTTGAAGCTCTGAAAGCAGTTAACTGGTCCATCCTAAAAAGACTCCCTTTAAATGATGCAACATATACTTCAGTGCAACATTTTTAAATATTCTTAACACCTTAGCCCCACAGCATACAGAAAGAATTAAAAACAGCCATACCCCATTGCTCACCAACCAATGTAAGCTCCTTATGAAAGACAGAGACAAAGCATGGATTAACTGGCAAAAGAATAAAAATGACAAAAACTGGTGACTATTCAAACAGCTACAAAACCAAGTCAAGAAACGAGTTAATAGAGATAAAAAGTCTTATTATACTCACCTACAAGATAGCCATAAAAACAACCTTAAAAAAATTCTGGTCCTCCATATAATATCTCATCTACCCTGGTACAAAAAAGGATGCCAGCCCATACCTGAACTTTCCCACTCTTCAAACAGCCACCTATTTCAATGCATACTTCACAGAATGCATAGCCAACTTAACCTCAAATTCAACTAGCACACCCTCTGCTACACACTCTACACAGCTGAATTCCCCTACCTTAGATCCTAGTACATCTCTTCTCAAAATTCACCTAACTGCAACCTCTCTAATACACACATAGACAACTCCGCTTCCTTTACCTTTCAACCACTTTCTGTAATTCATATAAAAAAGCTTTTACATAAACTAAAACTCTTTTCCTCCTCAGCCAACAGCCACACCCTGTAATAACTAAATCTAACTACAGATGTAATGGCATATTCAATCATCATTGTTATTAATAGATCAATTATATAATCTTATGTCCCTAACTTATGGAAAATGGCACATATTATCACCTTACATAAAGGAAGTAATTCCACTGACATTACAAATCTCCATTCCATAGCCATCCTGTCACCCTTCTCTAGAATCCTTGGAAGATGTATATATGAACAATTTCTCCACTGTCTCTTATGAAATAATCTAATCACCAATACACAACATTGACTTCGGCCAGACCACAGCACCTCCAACTCCATTACCATCATTTACAGAAACTGACAATAAAGCTTGCGACTCTAGTGAACTTGTTTCTGCAGTATTTCTAGATGTATCAAAAGCCTTTCACATGGTGTCTCACACTAAATTTCTCAATCAGCTTTCCACCCTGGGTCTATCATCTCCAGCTATTCAGTGCTTCCCTAGTTACATTGCCAATCAGGCAACACGCTGTAAAATGGCAAGGGTCCATCTCTACATACATTCCCATTTCCATAGGAGTCCCACAATGATCCATCCTTGGCCCACTACTATTCAGTATTCTTATCAGTAGCCTACATTCATCTTCTTTTGAAAGCACCTTGATTCAGTATGCAGACAACTCTACCATCATCTGCACTTCAAACATGCTAACTCACCTCCAAGAAATCACATGACAAACTTTCATCTCCATTGAAACCTGATTTATAAGAGCACAACTCTTACTCAACACCCCCCCCCAAAAAAAAAACATCCTCCTCTTCACCTCAAAATTTCACACCCAAAACAAAGCATCTTTTAAAATCTTTTTGGCAAATGGCACTGAAATTGAATTAGTTCACCATACCAAACTATTAGGAGTCATAATAGATGATAATCTTAAATATGACCTCCACATACAAAGCAATATTAAGAAAATCCATCTAAAACTAGGCATGCTATACAGATACAAATATTTTCTGGATATACCCAGAAAAATTACTCTTGCTAAAATCTCTAACTGCTAGAGTTCTTTCAGTATAGAGGCAGGAGAGCTAGACAAAAACCTGAGTTCACCACCATGGCAATGAAATTCTAAAATTCTTCCTTTACTGACGTGGTAAAACCAGTGAGTAGATAAAACCAAAACTTCCAAATTGTTAGTTCAAAGTACAATAAGCGCTTTCAGCAGGGTTGCCTTTTTCAGATCATAAAATGGTTTGAGTTTGGCAAACTAGATATATTGGTATTAACCAATCAGTTGATTTTTTTGTGAGACACACCTTCATGTTATAAAATAAAATTGTATCCAATAGCCTGAGTAAAAAGGGGAAAAGCCCCAGGATTTAACCAATAGTTAAACGCCTGTTCTTCAGTATTGGTTTTAAAGGAATCATCGCGTTTCACCTGGATATCTATGTGCCTTTAGATTCATAATCCACTTAATTTCACAAGTTTATGTGTGATTCTGTACATTGCCTTCTCTTATACTCACAGGTAAAACTTCTATAACTTGGAAATGAAACGTATGCGTGGGGAAAGCTATAACATATCCAGCTAGACTGATTTTATTGTCTAGATGTGAAATATCTCTTAGGTGTCTTAAAACCGTCTTTAAAATGCTGATCCATTTTCCCCACATAAAAAGCTTGGCACTGTTGACAGGTCACCAGGTAAACTAAATGTTGACTATTGCAGGTAGATGAAACTTGAAAATGATAAACTGTTCGCCTGATGGGCTGTGTAAAGGAATTATTAGTGTCAATATATTGACATGCTTTAAATCTTCCACACTTAAGTGTACCTTGTCTCAGTTTGTTATTCTTATTAGGAAAACCATCCTTGTTACAAAGTAACCTTTTTATGTTCTTATTTTTGAACTCAAACTTGGGATGTTCCCTCACAATGTTTCTGATTTTCTCATCCTCCACAAGGAGGATACTGAAGAATAGGCGTTTAACTATTGGTTAAATCCTGGGGCTTGCCCCCTTTTTAGTCAGACTATTGGGTACAATTTGATTGGATAACATGAAGGTGTGTCTCACAAAAAAATCAGTTGATTGCTTAATACCAATATATCTAGTTCACCAAATTCAAAGTACTTTACGATCTGAAGAAGGCAACCCTGCCGAAAGTGCTTATCGTACTTTGAACTAACAATTTGGAAGATGTGATTTTTATCTACTCACTGGTTTTAATACTTGAATAAAGGAAGAATTTTAGAATTTTATTACTGTGGTGGTGAACTCAGGTTTTTGTCTTTCTAAAATCTACCTTCTACCCTACCTACTCTAAGGAGCTTGAAAGCTGCTACAACAAAATTGCCAAGTTTGCTACTAATTCATCTTCCTTTACCTCCTGGCTGGAACCTCCACCTTATCTATATTTAACTTATAATGATAGATAAAATCATACACAAACCAACAGCCTGCCCAGCTCTTACCCCTTTAATCAACATATATTTCCCTAAAAGAACTCTCAGATCAGAAGACTAACAACTTCTCACCATAAATAAACCAAATAAATCTCCTGGATAAAGCTTACACTCATACTCAGTATAAAAAAAAATGGAACTCTCACTGTCTAACCACCAGAACTATTTCTAACCCATGAACCTTTAAATCCTCCCTAAAATAATACTTTACAAAATTATGGACCTGCTCCTGTGCCAATCCTGGCTGAACTTACTCACTATATTTCCCTCACCCCTTTCAACCGAAGTTACACTTCACAAGTCTCTCCAGCCTCCTATCCACTCCTCTCTTTTGTTTTTCCTACTGCCTTACCTTATCCACTTCATCTCTGCAGATCTTGTCTCTAGAACTTTCTCTTTCCTCCCTACTCACCTAAGCTACTTGAAGACACCCTACCATGTACTCTTCTTATAATCTCCTTTCTCTCCATTGTTTTCCTTCTATAACCATAATATGAACACCATCTCTTATACTAAGACATCACTCAATTTCCCCTCACTGTCTCTGATCATGTAATCTCTAATATATCTTTTAAATATCTTATTAGAATTGTCTCAGGTTTCGTTTATCATATACCAATCTATGTAACAAGTAATATGACTAATGCACTTTTCCTCACATATTTTCTGCATCTCATGTTATTGCTTTTATTGTACTCTACTATGGCACATGCATTCTATGTTTTCTCATTATAACATTTTTCACTCCTGTGTTTTGTAGTGTAACATGATACTTTGTGATTTAAAATATATGTAACTGATTTTTGAAAGATTTTAATTGTGGAACTTTTCTCCCTGGGCCTCTGCTGAAAATGGACACTTTGGCCCATTTGGACTTACCCAGTAAACAAATGTCAAATAAATAAATAAAAAGAAGGATGTGATAGAGGTATCAGAACATGCATCCGAAATTGGTGTGAAAATAGTGTTAAGCAGTATCCTACCATGACCATGAATGGTGCCACAATATAATCAAAAGATAACCGACTACATTTATTGGTTTAGCTATTGATGTAATTGTAAGGAGATCCAATATATATATCAACCTAGAAAGAAATGATCGACATCCTTGTCTGCTTTGTTAGGGATGGCCTGCTCCTCTCTCCTTGTGGCATGCGTATATTGGCCAGGACTTTTTCCACCCACATAGTGCCTCTTTTAGACATGGTCAATCTCCTCAAATTACCAACAGAGCTAATCAAATACAAAGCTCTATAAAAGTAGCACTGCCCAACACTAGAAGCCTAAACAAGAAGCTGCACCTCCTACAGGCATTCCATACTCTTGAAAATATAGATATCTTTGTAGTTACTGAAAAATAGTTTCAGAAGAGTGATAGCACCCACATTGTGCAGGGTTTCAACGCCTACCACTCTTTCAGACCCAATGTGGAATATGATGATGTTGGGGGGATCATTTTGATACTCCTAAGAAGACAGCTCACTTTCAGACTCAAACCAAGAGAATGACCATTAACTTCTCCATATCCTTTTCACATTAGATTTAACTCTGTATCATATCAAGGCCAACCAGACCACCACCTCCAGTTTGCTTACAACCCACAAGGCATATCTAAACAAACTGACATTCCACTCTATGAAAACTAACATTATTACCTTGGGATATTTCAACTATTCCTTCATTAACTGGGAAACCTCTAGCACTTCAAATAAATACAACCAAAGATTCCTGTTCTTCATTAGTATCAGCTCCTTCCATCAAATGGTTCAAATTCCAACTAGGGGCTGGCCATCCTATGCTCAATACGTACAGATGCAATGTCACTGGTCACATTTGACCACCATTTCATAACAATCACTTTGGTAGGTAAAACCTGACATACCATTAACACAAAAACCTTCTGTCTTTACAGACTGTTCTAAGGCAAAAGTAATCCAGCTAACTGATAGCTAGCTAATGATCTGATGAAATTTATACACCCTCCTTGATTGGTGACTCCATCTGGCATACTGCCACATTTGTGGATGATTTCTATGCCTACCCCAAAGCATGCATCAAGGCATCTCTCCCCATAAGCCATATATACAATGCATAATTCAGGAATATACCCTCTATATGGAACCTTGGTATAAACAAACTATACAATAAATGGAAGAAACTCATCGCCTAAAACAAAACTACCCCATCATCTATAGATAAACTCAACAAGATCAACAAAGAACTCAGAAACAAAATCAAATCTTTCAAAACTAAGTATGATTTAAGACTTGCCACCTCTTCTAAGCACAACTCCAATGCCTTCTCCGTGTATGTCAGAAACCTTAGAAGTAATGCCCAGCAATGCTCTAGGATAACATGTAACAACACTTACTCATCCCTGAACACATAGCCAGCTTATAAGTGAACAAATTCATCTATTTTTCCACTAGGTTATCAGCACGCCCACACCATCACCTTTGATCATTTCAAAGCAAATAGGTATAAAATAGTCACATCAGTGGGACTCTACTATTTTGGATATTGTGGCTAGGCCATTAATGATCTTCTGTATGAACAGCATAATATTTACCTATGAACTTACAAAATAAAATAAAAGTGGAGGAAGTTAAAACAAAAAAGAAACTAAAACATGCTTAAAAGTACACATAACAAATTCCTAAATGTCATGGTGAAAAATTATGCAAACCAAAACAGAAACAAAATTTAAAATAAAAATGTAGCAGCACATAAACCTGAACATATCAGGTTCATTCTTTAAACTGGGTATAGTGATGGCAGTTTATATTTTCCTTTTCATTGTCCCATAGATAAAAGTACAGCTGTAGAAAAATGGAATTATGCTTTCTTCTTGGACAGTGGGTAGAAAAGGGACACCCAGGGTGATTACCCATAATAAATAAAAACTTGCACTCACTAGAAGCACTCTTCACCCTGGGGAATGCAGGCATATGTGAAGTCATGGAAACATGGTTCAAAACCATGGAAACACCCCAGCTATCAAAGGTTACAGTGCCTTTCATACATTTCAATCCCTCTCAGCTCAGAATAAAAAAGGGAGGAGGTGTCTCAGTGTTAATAAAGGACAAGTACTCTGCTAGACTGGTCCTACAACATGACTCGCTTGAGCTGCTCCGTGCCTAACTAACCAAAGGTGCAACCCCCATCTTATCCTTGCTAGCTACACCTCCTACCTAAACCTACTGGAATCTCTTAACATTCAGACTAACACCATACATGTGGTTGACTTCAACTACCTCTCCATAAACTGGGTGACTTATACAACCCTTAATTCAACTGCAGAGGGTTTTAGACTTCATCAACGCAAACAGCCTGGTGCAACTAGTTTGCTCCCCAACTTGAGGTACAAATATCCTAGACCCAGTGTTTAAGAACATGGAGGGATGCTGCTCCCTCCCATGCATTAACTACTCCCTGGTAAGATCTGTCCACAAAATGATTTCTTTTAGTATTAAAATTAACTTAGAACTCCCATCAAACTCCATACCTGTTAAGAACTTTGCAAAGGACAGTTACCTCAAACTAAATGAAAGCTTATTAAACTTCCAAGCACCTCCTGACCTGGATGACACTGAGGCCTGCTTTGAGCTATACACAATAGCACTGTTCAACCACATTCATGTCTGCACAGAGGAGGCAGTTCCTGTCTGAGTCAAATCTATGTTTACTGGCAAAAAAAAACACACTGGTGGACCCCTAGCATAAATAGGCTATTCAACAAAAAGGAAAAAACTCTCTCCAAAGCCAAGAAGGAACAGACAAAACAGTGCAAAAGACACTCACCAGTCTAAACAAACAAATTAGAGAGATGGTCAAATCTGCCAATGCAAACTACAAGGCAAAGATAGCCTCCCAGGTGAAAGATAACCATAAGACTTATTTTAAAACCTGCTGGCTGACAAGTTCATTTCAAACTTCTTTCCCCAATCACCTACTGCAACACCCAAAGAAATACCTGCAACCATGCCTCTACCGGTCATTATGAGGGAACAGGTCACTACATTTGCTAAAGCCAAAAACACAGGCTTCGTAGGTGCTGATAATATTCCAGGATGTTTCTTAAATAGCTTAAAAAAATAATCTATCAGGGCCACTAGAAATATTCTTTAACCACAACCTCTGGACTGGCTTTGTCCCAGAGGAATGGAGGACTGCAACAGTTGTCCCTCTGTACAAGGGGGGGGGGCATTAACTTCCCCAGGGAAATACAGATCTATAAGTTTGACCAGTATTATCATAGACCTGATCAATAATGACATAGGAAATCCCCAAACACTGGACCAGACTCAATCTGGCTTTGTAAAAAGGGAGGTCTTGCCTGTTCAGTCTGGTGAACTTCTTTGAGAAAGTCATCAAGGCCATGGATGAGGCTAAAATGATACAAACCACTTATCTAGACCTGGCCAAAGTATTTGAAACAATCCCCCACTCAGGAATCATAGATAAACTTCTACATTGTTGGATGGAATCATAGATAAACCCCTACATTGTTGGATGGATAGCAAACTGGCTCACTGACATTACATGCTGTCTGGATAGGTGAACCACTTCTGACAAAACCAGTTACTAGCACTGTTCCACATGGCTCAGTGTTGGTGCACCTCCTGTTTGGCATATACTTCTCTGAAGTGAAAACCAATGGGGGTGTCTCTGGCTCACCAAGTTCTCCAATGACTGTAAGCTGGGAGCAATCAATGAATCACCAAATGATGTTGACATCCTACCAACAGGCACAAAAATGTCCAGTGCCAAAACTATGGCCTGTGAGAAAATTCTAAAAAATGCATAATCCTATCCTTCAGCAAATCAGATATCACTCCAAATTACAGAACAAACACAAACACCAACCCTTTCTGGTAAAGAAGCCCCAGTAAAGAAAACCAAAAAATTAATCCAGCAAAACAGATATCTCGGCGAATTACAATATTGGTAGCACACCCCTAAAAGTAGACCCAGTGGTGAAGGACCTTGAAACACAGATAGATGGTAACCTAAACTCTGACCACCAAGTAACTATGGGAATGAGAAAATCCTTCTGTGTTGCTCAACTCACAAGTAAAGGCAGGTCATCAAGATCAAAGGAAGTCATGGTGTATTTGTACTTGGTCCTCATCAGGCCCATAATCAAGTTCAATGCTCCCTTCTGCATGTACCTAACCAGGCACGTACACCAATACACATGTCTTATGTAGATAAATTAAAGCCTGCATCCCTTTATTCCATCTCATATACTTTATTGAGAGGTGACTTATTATGCTTGACCTGCAAGGCA
Organism: Protopterus annectens; assembly: GCF_019279795.1. Taxonomy (NCBI): domain Eukaryota; kingdom Metazoa; phylum Chordata; order Ceratodontiformes; family Protopteridae; genus Protopterus; species Protopterus annectens. The sequence continues at coordinate 520,575,102 of NC_056741.1, forward strand.
TTCTCTAATCTAACCCTGATGAAAACATTAAATATTTACAAGAGAAAGTATACGAGAGTTATGCATTTCATGGGTGTAAACCTTATTTGTGACTCTGACAGAACTTGCTGGAGAGACAGTTTCATATCCCAAAGGCTAACTTGTCTATGGAATAAATTTCCCATATTTGAAAAACAAAGCTCGTCCCTCATTCTCTTCAAAAAAAATTGCATAAATGGATGGGGAATTGTAAACTCACTCCCAGTATAAAGCCCATGTCTCTTATGGACAGAGGCAGTCTTTAAAATGACTCAAAGTTTCAACACCCAAAGACCCACTACCCTGATACTACCCCATCCCATAACTGCAGAGTTAAGATAAAATATTGTCATATCCTGGGCTAAGGATAAGGCGTATGAAGAGTTGTATGAAAGGTTGGACACTAAGGAGGGAGAAAAGGACCTGTACCAATTAGCTAGACAGAGGGACCGAGCTAGTAAAGATATGCAGCAGGTAAAGGTGATAAAGGATAATGAGGGAAAACATACTCACAAGTGAGGAGAGTGTGTTGAGCAGATGGAAAGAGTACTTTGAGGGGCTGATGAATGAAGAGAATGAGAGGGAGAGAAGGTTAGATGATGTGCGGATAGTGAATCATGAAGTGCAGTGGATTAGGAAGGAGGAAGTAAGGGCAGCTATGAAGAGGATGAAGAATGGAAAGGCTGTTGGTCCAGATGATATACCTGTGGAAGCATGTAGGTGTTTAGGTGAAATGGCAGTGGAGTTTTTAATTAGATTTTTTAATGAAAACTTGGAAAGTGAGAGGACGCCTGAGGAATGGAGAAAAAGTGTTTTGGTACCGATTTTTAAGAATAAGGGTGATGTGCAGAGCTGTAGTAACTACAGAGGGATTAAACTGATCAGTCACAGCTTGAAGTTATGGGAAAGAGTAGTGGAAGCTAGGTTAAGAAGGGAAGTGATGATTAGTGATCAGCAGTATGGTTTCATGCCAGGAAAGAGCACTACAGATGCAATATTTGCTCCGAGAGTGTTGATGAAGAAGTACAAAGAAGGTCAGAAGGAGTTGCATTTTGTCTTTGTGGACTTAGAGAAAACATATGACAGGGTGCCTAGAGAGGAGCTGTGGTATTGTATGAGGAAATTGGGAGTGTCAGAGAAGTATGTAAGAGTGATACAAGATATGTACGAGGGTAGTGTGACAGCAGTGAGGTCTGCAGTGGGAGTGACGGATGTGTTTAAGGTGGAGGTGGGATTACATCAAGGATCAGCTCTGAGCCCTTTCTTATTTGCAATGGTGATGAACAGGTTGACAGACGAGATCAGGCAGGAGTCCCCGTGGACAATGATGTTTGCAGATGACATTGTGATCTGTAGTGAGAGTAGGGAACAGGTGGAGGAGACCCTGGAGAGGTGAAGATATGCTCTAGGGAGAAGAGGAATGAAGGCCAACAGGACTAAGACAGACTATATGTGTGTGAATGAGAGGGAGGACAGAGGAATGGTGAGGATGCAGGGAGTAGAAGTGGTGAAGGTGGATGAGTTTAAATACTTGGGACCAACAGTTCAGATTAATGGTGAGTGTGGAAGAGAGGTGAAGAAGAGAGTACAGGCAGGATGGAGTGGGTGGAGAAGAGTGACAGGAGTGATTTGTGACAGATGAGTACCAGTAAGAGTGAAAGGGAAGGTCTACAAAAGGGTAGTGAGACCAGCTATGTTATATGGGTTGGAGACAATGGCATTGACAAAAAAGGCAGGAGTCAGAGCTGGATGTGGCAGAGGTAAAGATGTTAAGATTTGCACTGGGTGTGACAAGGGTGGACAGGATTAGAAATAAGTATATTAGAGGGTCAGCCCAGGTTGAAAGGTTTGAAGACAAAGCCAGAGAGGCAAGATTACATTGGTTTGGGCATGTGCTGAGGAGGGATGCAGAGTATATTGGGGAAAACGATGAAGCTGCCTGGTAACAGGAAAAGAGGAAGGCCTAAGATAAGGTCTATGGATGTGGTAAGAAAGGACATGCAGGTGGTTGGTGTGACAGAGCAAGATGCAGAGGACAAGAAGAAATGGAAACAGATGATCCGCTGTAGCCGAAAGAAGAAGAATTGTCATATCCTGGGCATTATTGGATAGGCTCATAAAGGCTATAGTGCCATTAGCCTAATAATCACCTGTGAATCTATGAATCTGTACTGTTTCTGTTTTTGCTGCTGCTACCAGTACACTTTTTCATTCTCCTGGCAACATATTTTGCAAGTAAACAGTACTCCAAAATGAAAAAAAGAAAAGTATAGAGAGAGAGAGAGAGAGAGAGAGAGAGAGAGATGATGCCTAAAATGGTTCACTGTTACTTTAGCAATCTCACATTGTTTCTACTTTTTCATACAGATCTAAACTTGGGTTTCTGTAGCTAGAAATACAAAGGAGTGGGAATCCAACTCCAAACTTAAGCAAGGCTTTCTCCCTAGAACTCCTTGAGCATGTGCAGATCAGAAGTAAGTGCCCAAGAAATAATCCTAAGGGATAAATATTTGTTTATCATGGATGAAGTGTGCTATATGTGATTCCTAATACAATGGCTCATGAAGTAAACCTGTTTATACACAGTGCTGGTAAAGGGGCAAGAATTGCCAATAATGTCATTATGAATATATTTGCTGTTGGGGGTCACTGACTTGAGAGGTGCAGCTTATGTCTGAGAGCTGCATGCAGCTCCTTACTGTAATCAATATCAACCCACAAGTGTAATTATGACTTCAAGGGGTATTAAAACACTGAAACTGATGAAAATTAACAAAACATGTTGTACATTGCTTGCTTACACTGCTACAGTTATGAATGGCGTCCATGCTCTAGTTATTTCTTGCATTGACTCTTGTTTCTTATTGCTGCTGATTACTTAATTTTTGTGCTAGTATTTTCCTTTGAAACACAGCTTGTATACTCTTTTAACATGATAGTAATGGGAAGATATGGACTGTCTCCCGGATTTACTATCCCTCCTTGCAGGACTAGCTTAGACCTTCACAGAGGCGGCCGTTTAGGAGCAGGATGGCAGCGCGCCATGCATAGTAATGAAGCACGCTGCCTGAGCTCCTAGTTTTACACGGAGTGTGTAAGAGTGCAGGGGAGTGTCTGATAGCAGAGATCTCAGAATATACACTCCCCTGCAATGAAGAACAGCAGAAAGGGGTCAGAAATGAGTGAGACCGCTCATAGGTGTCCACATATCCCCACCAACAGTCTCCCTTGTGTACAACAGCAACAGTATACATAAATGAAATGAACAAACCCTATATTTTTTTTTATTATAAAAATCCCATTAAAGCTAACCGAAGGTGGGTGGGTGTGCCCATCACTTAGCTACGGTTAATGCAGCTTAAATGGCTGAAGAGGAGAACAAGGCAGATATATATGCAAATGAAGCAGTATAGTAATAGTGTAGAGCATTAGCCTTATGAGCAGGCATTCCTGAGTCGAGTCCCACTACAGCACTTTTCATGGCAAAGCACATTATGATCAATATTTATGTTGCAAAACCCACTAAATAACATGTATTTATGGACTGGAGTACTGCAGTAAATGCACATGTGAGGTGTCAGTGTCATAATGAATAAAGCACTAGTAAGCAGGTTTAAGTACCAATAAGCAGTAGTAAGCATATTTAAGCACTAATAAGCAAGTTTAATACCATTTGTGTGGCGGTAAGCAATAACTACACTCGTTAAGCAATCGTGAAGCTAACTCTCTGTAAGCAGATGTAACGGCAGGTTAGCAGTGCTTACCGTCATGCAAATCCATGCAAACATGCTTACAAATGCTCAAAAGTGCCTTAATCACTCTTTATCCAATGGCCCGTGTTCTGGCCATCAACAAAATAAACTGTCATGCAGGTCTTGAACCTTAGACCCTATATACCATAGTCACAGCAGTTAACCACCAAGACATCAGAGAACTGCAGATGAATGAGCTAGCAGCAAACAAGTGTTCACCATAGTAAAACCAAACTGAATCTGTGAAAGGAATCAGTGTACAGACATATGTGCCTTCACCCACTACATAACATAAGTATGTGAACCGGAGTACAGCAATAAGGCCAAAAGTCAGGTGTAATTGTAATAGAGTGTTGAAGTCCCCAATAAAACACAAGGACCCCAAACAGTGTACGTACATATGAATCATGGATACCAGGCATACATATAAGGTGTAATAAATAATAACTCAATGCCAAAAAGGAATTATAATACAAAGTCTAATGTAAGCAATGCTAAGCACTGCACAGGCCTAGCTTAGGAGGTGTAAGCAATGTGTAGGCCAGCTAACTCAATGTGCCCAGTGTTATATCCTTTTAAATAATGCCAACAATAGGTAAGCAGGTTTGCCCATAGTTTAGCCTTTTCAAAACCGGCCAATCATGAAAAAGTGCGGGAAATCGAACCCACTTAAACCCAAGAGGTGGGAATACATCTCATAACTGGTTGTAGCGTCCTCTTGCAGGCACAATGGCAGTAAGGGGTGGCTCGTGCTGTAGGACTGCGGGACTGCAGCCCTCCCACCTGTGCATAAAATAAAGTCCCTAGTCCCCACAGAACATATAAAAACCACAGAACATATAAAAAATAATATCTTGGACTGCACGCATACGTGCTTAGTTCCTGGCTGCTGTGTTAGGCAGACCAGAACACCAAGCACACATGCTCAGTTAGGCAGTCTGGATAGGGAAGGGAGTAAACTACTCCCTTCCAACCCCGAGATCTATGAGGTGACAACTGCACAAACCAGATGGTCACCAGACTGTATCGCCTGCAGCCTCCTCACATCTCATGGGAGACTGAGACCAGTATGCAGGGGCTAGGCTTGTCATGCCAGCATGGAGGACTGAGATCTGGGAGCTGCAGGATGGATTTGTTGCCAGTACAGGATCACGCCAGCATGGAAGACTGAGTACAGGGTGTGTGTGTGTGCATGAAATGCCCCAGTTGCTTCATGGTGGTGGGTAGAGAATAAGGCTTAAACCCTCTACCTTGAGCCCACCTGACAAGAGCCTGAATTCCCTACCCACCACCATTTCGAAAATATTTGCAGATTTTTGCCTCATATTTGTTCTGTTCCTCATAAAATCTGTGGTTTCTGTATTTTTGTTACTTAAAACAGACAGTAGTGCAGCGGTACAGTAGTGCAATGGTGCAGTGTTGCCTGACAGCTATGGGTTGTCTGGTTTGATTCTTGGCTGGGGTGCCTTCTGTGTAAAGTCTGCATGTTCTCCCTGTGTTTGTGTGGGTTTACTCTGGTGTCCTCAGTGGATATTTGTCCCTATTTTTTGGACTGTATTCTCCCATTATTGGCTTCGTCCAGGTTTTTTTGCCAAGGTTGAGAGTTATGGTGATAACTGAACTCACTGAATATGTTTGGGGGTTGTATTGCCCCATTATTGGCTTTGTTCAGGTGTTTTGTGCTAAGATGTTGACAGCTATGGTGAGAACTGAATTCACTAAATGGTAGCCATTTAAGTTTCAGTCTTCCTTTCTTTTATCAAGATAGATGATTTGGCATAGTGGTATGTTACTCTGGCTGTTTAGCACAGGGACCTGGGTTTGGTATTTGGCAGTGAAATGTATGGTGGTAACACAGCATTTTATTCTAGCAACTTTCCCACATTATACAAGCAATGTTTAAAATGTGTCCCTGGTTTTTGGGCTTTTGTCCCCCCGAATAAATTTTGGCTTTGTCCAGATTTCTTGTGCTGCAAAGTTCAGAAATACAGCTGAGTGAGTGTCGAGTAGATTTTACAAGGAGCTGAGAGCTGCAGGGGAACAAAAGCTTAGTGCTGCTTGCACTGTAAATAGCGCAACAGGTAGTATACTTGCTTTTGATGCAGAAGGCTATGGGTTCTACTCCCACAGTAAGTAGATCCATTGCTGATACTATACTCTGTTTTAAACGGGATGGATGCTGCAGTCCTCTTTGGCGAAGATACCTAGTAACTATGAACCTAATATCAGTTTGCTATCCATTCCCCATTGCAATATTACTAGCATTTTAATTTTTTTAATGCAATATAAGCAATTTATTCCTCAAGGGCAATAGGCACTTTATTTGTAGATGAACGAATGACATATAAAGTTGTTTGCTAGCAGTAACCTCTTCATTAGTTAACAGATTTCTTGAATGTGGAATTATTTAGATGGCTTTTACTTCTTCAGAGATCGTGCATATTTCCTGATACTGGTGGACTGTTGAAGTTTGAGTAGACTTTTATGATGGAAATGTTCTGAAGTGGACAGTTGAACTGTACTGTATTGTACAAGGAATATAATTTAATACAGTCAGGAAGGTGTATCAAAGAGCATGTGTATGTTTCGTGTTCAAGGGGCCTATGATTTATAAACAGCCCAAAATTAATCTTTATCTGCCACTGGCAAAATGTATTTTCTTTGAATGTGGGTTTCAATGCTGTTTCAATGAATGTGAGTTTCAAGGGAATATAAGTTTTAATGCTAAGTCTATTTTCATTGTGAGACTGCCTTGCTTTGTTTAGCAGATATCTATTAGGGTTTATGCTGTAAAATATAAAATAAAACTTTCAAATGAAATCCATATCATTGCACAAGTAAAGCAGCATGCACATTACAGTGTTTATGGCAAATGGGGCGAAATAACCAAGGAATGGGGCATTGGAATGGCTGCAGGGGGGGACACTCCATTTGACCATGATTTTGTGTGTGGGGGGGGTCAGCAAACTCAGAAAGCCCCGGCTGAACTATACCTCTCAACTGTCAAGACTTTTGCAGAATGAATAGATTTTTGCTTCTTATTTTTGGTTTGTTCCTCATAAAAATGTGTGGTTTTCTGCCAAATCATTTAGGAATGAAGTCACTAAATAATGACAGACATTGAATTTCAGATGTGATAATCTTCAGAAAAATGCATGCTAAAGCAAGACCTGTTATTCTATCAACTGTCTTTTTAGTACTGTTTGTTTGTTCCCTCAACATATTTGGCCATATCCAGATTTCCTGCATTAAGAGGTTGAGATGTACATGTAAATAAATCGCTTTATAGAATTAGAAATATCCAAACCTCTCAACTGTCTCAAATTTTGGCTCAAAATGTTGCTCTCACCTTAATAATCCCTCTGCAAAATGACAATTTTGGAAGAAAATGTGGTGGGTTTACAATTATAAATAACTGTAATAATCAGAGTTATAGATTACTTTTATTTCAGAAATGCATTTAGATGCTCTTATTTTGTCAGCTGCTCAAGTTAACAGTACTAATTTTAAAAAGGTGTCCTTTCTTTGACAGGTTCCCAGCTGTATTGTGTGGCAATTTTATATTTTTGCATAACATATTTGGTCTGTTTTTCATAAAATTGTGGTTTTCTGGCAAATTAGTAGCAAATCATTAAAGATTGAAGTTAGAAAATAATGGCAGACATTTGGGTTTCAGATTTCATACCCTTCAAAAATTCATACTAATGCAAGACCTACTGCTATTCTATTACCTTTCTAAGTTTATGAGAGCAATATTTAAAAATTGTCTTTATTTTTGGGCCTGTGTCCTACTTCTATCTATGGCTTTGTCCAAATTTCTTGCTCTGAGGTTGAGAGGTATCACCCTCAGCCAGAGACATTTCAAACTGTGACCTACTTGTTGCACTCCACTCCCCATTGTAGTGGCTCTGGATGTGTCCAAGCAAGGCAAGGAGCAGTTATGCAGTGTAAGTGTGCAGAGTATTCCCCCATCCAAGGTCGACCACAAGTATGACCATGGCTTTTTATTTGTCCTTGATTTTGCAGAATGTTCTGGTTTTCTGTCATATTTTTATACTGTTGATTTATCCTTCTGATTATTCAGAAAATGCATGCTGTTGCAGTGCCCTGTTGCTCACGATTAAAGTAGCAATGCTTTAATGAACATCAGGTAAGCTTGTCGGAGATTGTAAGATGCAAGTAAGCTTTAATAAGCATACTGTTAAAGAATTATCAACATTGAAAGCCTTTTCATTCTTGCCATGCAGAGAATATTTACATAACTAGATAACAAATAAGCCTTAGGTGTTGAAATGCATATGACAGTATTTGTAATAAAGGACAGGATTACAGTGTTTTCAGAAGCTCATTACATTTGTTGGAGACTTGCAGTTATCTTTGCAGGCTTTACCTGTAAACTAAACAGAATTCCAATCTATCATGTGTGGTCCATAACTTGTGCAGTAATCCTTTAAGCAATTTATCTTGAGCTTGTTTCTTGTTTGCTGTTCATTTTTTTCTTTGATCATGTGTTCTCCATGAAACAAGTAGATAGTTTTTGTCAAGCAGCAGGTCTTTTTTGGATAAGAAACATTTTTACAAGTGGGGGTATCACAGAGATTGCTACTTTCAGCATGTTACTTGGTAATTTTATAAAGCTGAATATAAATAATAATTAGAGCTGCAGTACAAGAAGTGATTTGAGCTGAATGCTGCTTGTTTTTTTTTATACTTGATTTTGACTGGCATTCCAGTAATGTATTTAAAAAGCAATTTATTTTTTCATGCCTCACAACATTTGTGTTTCCATCTAGATATTAAGTAAGTTGTCATGTAGCCAATGCATTGAAATATTTTTTTCTTCTACACTTCATTTTGTCTTGATTGGACTCTCGTAATGAAGGTTTGGCACCCAGGGCAGTGTATTTAATTAAAGTTCCAGTTGTTGTGGTTTTGAGCATAGCCCCACCCCTTTCTAGTTGGTCACACCCTGTCCCATTGGCCCCACCCATTCAGCTGTCTCCTGCAGCCCCCCTTTAATTTGAAGTCACCAGCCACCCACTGGGAGAAGGTGTGCGCTTCCAGGCGCAACACTGGTGCATCCAGGAATCCAAGGTCATGACAGGACTCCTTGTCAAAGACCATGATCAGAGACTGCTGCAGGGCCAGTACCAGGGCTCCCAATATAAGGTGGAGGCCTGGGACCATCTCGCCTGTGACCTCACCAGTGCCACTGGCATAACCCGAACTACTGTGCAGGTCAGGCATCACTAGGCTGACCTGAAATGTCGTAAGGGGACCTCTTGGAGGAGTGGCTCCAAGAGGCTAGAGCATAAGGGGATGTTTCAGTCATGTGTAAGTATCACCCCACTATGTGTGTAATAATTGCCAGCTCAGGTATATCATGGATAGGTATGGCTAAATATTCCTCTTATGTCCACCACAGCTGCAATGGAGTGGGCCACGAACCAGGTGGCCCATGCCAGTCACCTGGCTAGGTTGTGATGCATGGCAGGTCAGTAATACTCATGCAATTACTGTCATAGGAAATAAAACTAAAAGTAGTAGTAAATTAATTACCTGTATAAAACCTGTATAGTTCAAGGCAAGTACTGCATACACTAGAGGTTATGGCAAAAAGAGTCTCATATCATTTGCACATCAATAAAAGTGTAATAGCCTGACAATAAAGGTCTAACTGCTGGACTGCATGTGTATACTCTGGTATCATATGGTAATGTAGATTAGCAATCATGTAATAGTACTGTAGTATTAAGCACTGTTACCCACACTGTGCACCATAAATTGAATGTGTAGGAATGCCCTTATATGACAGGTGTAATCCCCAGAGGCCATTTTGTACAACTGAGAGGCACACAGACAGAAAACTGGGAAAATGCAGACAACAAAACCCGAATAGCATATGCAACTGAGATGTGAACTGTTGTTTTTTTTAGCACACACAGCCATGGTTCGAATCCTGCCAGTGATAGTACTCTGCATACAGAATCATACCCTACAACTGTACAGAAATGTCCAGTAAAGTGGCCCATATCTGTTGCCTATCAACCTGTTCCCCTGGGAAATCAGTGGGATGCTCCCAGACATATAGGCAGCAAACAGGAAATACAACTGACTGACACACATCTATGAGAACAAAGTTGGCACACTAGCAACTCCACAATACCTTATGAGACTAAGAAGCCACGTATGTCCCATTTACACCTCAACTTGTCAAGCTGTGGTCAGAGTGTGTACAGTAACACAGTGAGATGTTCATAGGTTCATAGGTTCATAAGTGAGTACTAGACTATCTGCCTGAAGGCATTTATAAGCCTAGCCAGAATGTGTTGGCTTTTGCCACCCCCTTAGATTAGTTCCCTGCACCTCTGTCCAGCAGAGCTACTGAAGTGATCCCCGAGGAAAACTTTCTGTTTCCCATCCACTCGTCAAAGTTTCTTTTAAAGAGTGTTAGCAAGGAGCTCTGCCTAATGTAGATTGGGATCTTGTTCCAAAGCATGGGAAGTCTCTGGGACAGGAATCTATCCCTCCAGCACGTCCTGTTTATTGTTGTGGTGAAGTTCACATCCCTAGAGCATGTGGCTCGAGGGGATAAGGTTTCCTTTAGGTGGAGCATGTCCATCAATTCTGGGTTGGACATGGCTTTGCATGTCAGGCAGAGATCACCTCTGAGTAGGGGCATCTGTCTGAGGCCATTGATCCTCTTGGTGAGGTACTTCTGTGGTCTTTCCAGCTGTTGCAGGTGTCTTGTAAGGTACATCCCAAATGGGGCATTGTACTCTATGATGGGTCTGATGAGTGATGAGTAGAGGGGCACAATGACCTCTTTTGATCTGGATGCAAGCCCTTTTGTGATTAGGTGGGCCACATAGAAGGATTTTCTAACCACTTTGGCAATGTGATTATCAAAGGTGAGATTACTATCTACTTGGATCCCCAGATCCCTTATTATGTCTTCCATATTTAGGGGACTACCACCTATGTGGTAGTTTGTGGGTACTTTGTTTTTCCAAAGGGGATGACTATGCACTTTTTGGCATTTAGCTTGAGGCCATGATTTTGACACCAGGTATCCGTCTCAGTGAGACCCTTTTGGAGGATGTCTTTGTCAGCTGGAGAGTCAGTTATAGCCCCTAGTTTGCAGTTGTCTGTGAACTTGGTCAGCAATAGTCCTCCTGTGCTTGCCTGTACCTCTGAGAAGTATATGCCGAACAGGAGGGGTCCTAGGGCTGAGCTCTGGGGAATGCCACTTGTAACTGGTTTAGAGTCGGACCTAGCTCCCACAACTCTCACCATGTGGGTTCTGTCCGTGAGCCAGTTGGCAACCCATCTTGTGTCATAAGGGTTTATGTTCAGGCTGGTGAGCTTGTCTATAATACCAGAATGGGGAATGGTGTCGAAGGCCTTAGCAAGGTCTAGGTAGGCTGTGTGTACCACCTTTCCCTCGTCTATAGCTTTGGTAACTGTCTCAAAGAAGTCCACCAGGTTTAGGAGGTATGATCTGCCCTTAACAAAGCCAAACTAGGTAGGGTCCAGTGTTTGGAGGTTCCCAATGTCTCTGTTAATGAGTTTCATGATGATGCACTCCATTGCCTTGCTGACTAAGCTAGTCAGGCTTATAGGGCGATAGTTCCCAGGGTCTGTTGTGGCTCCACCTTTGTGGAGTGGAATAACCGTTGCTGTGCACCACTCTATGGGTATGTAGCCTGTGGAGAGGCTGAGTTTGAACAGTGTGTTTAGGTGAGGGGTTAGTTTGTCTTTGAACTTGTGTAGGACACAGCCTGGGACACAGTCCGGTCTCACTGATGCTGTGTTTTTGGCTTTGGAGAGGGCTGTTTTAACCTGAGTGTCTGTGATTTCAGGGACTTGACATTCTTCTGGTATGGTTACAGATCCTTTTAGGGGTGAGAGGGGGGTGAAGTTTGCACTGAACCTGTCTGCCAGGGTGTTTGCGATATCTGTCGGTTCAGTGTATTTTGTGCCATTCTGCATTAACTCTGAGCAGATCTGAGCATTGCCACTTAGATTCTTGACATTGCTAAAGTATGCCTTGTGGTTATCTTTGGAGTCCTTGGCAATTTTTCTTTCAAAGCTCGCCTTTGATGTTTTTATGAGGGATTGTAGTTTCTTGCTGATACTGATCAGGGATGCCTTCCCTTCTTGGGATTTTACTCTTTTCTGTACTCGTTTCCTCCTTCTATTGTTCATAGGTTGATACTAGGCTATCTGCCCTAGGGCATTTACAAGCCTAGCCAGAGTGTGTTTGGCTTTTGCCACCCTTCTTAGATTAGTTGACTGTGCCTCTGTATAGTAGGTCACAGAAGATAGCCCATTTAAGGATAGTTTACTGTGCCTCTGTCTAGCAGTGACACAGAAGAGATCCCAGGGGTAAATTTACAATCTCCTATCCAAACGTCAAGATTCTTCTTGAAGAGGGTCATTGAGGGGCTCTGTCTGACATGGATTGGGATTTTGTTCCAGAGTGAGGGGAGTCTCTGGGATATGAATCTGTCCCTCCAGCATGTTCTATTTATTTCTGTGATGAGGTTTAAGTCACTGGAGCATGTAGTTCTGATGGATTTGGATTTCTTGAGGTGGAGCATGTCCATTAATTCTGGGTTGGACATGGCTTTATACGTCAGGCACAGATCGCCTCTGAGTAGGCAGTAAACAATTGAGTAGAGCTGGAGTTTCTTTAGCCTAACTGTGTAGGGCATCTGTTTGAGTCCCTTGATCCTCTTGGTGAGGTACTTTTGTGGTTTTTCTAGTTGTAGCAGGTGTCGGGTAAGGTACATCCCAAATGGGGCATTGTATTCAATTATGGGCCTGATGAGTGATGAGAAGAGGGGCAAACTGACCTCTCTTGATCTAGATGTGAACCCCTTCGTGATAAGGTGGGCTATATAGAATGTCTTTCTAACCACTTTGGCAATGTGATTGTCAAAGGAGAGATTGCAATCTACTTGGGTCCCCAAATCCCTAATTACTTCTTCCGTACTTAATGCATTACCACCTATGTGGTAATTTATGGGCACTTTTTTTTCCCAAAGGGGATGACTATGCACTTTTTGGCATTTAGCTTTAGGCCATGGCTCTGGCAACAGTTATCTGTCTCTGTGAGACCTTTTTGGAGGATGCTTGTGTCAGCCAGTGAGTTGATTATGGCCCCCAGTTTGCAGTCATCTGCAAACTTTGTCAGCCATAGTCCTCCTGTGTTAGCCTGTACCTCAGTGAAATCTATACTGAACAAGAGAGGTCTCAGGACTGAGCCTTGTGGGACGCCACTTGTAACTGGTTTAGAGTCTGACATGGCACCTGCAATTCTGACCATGTGGGTTCTATCCCTAAGCCAGTTTGCAACCCATCTTGTGACATAGGGGTTGATATTTAAGCTGGTGAGCTTATTTATGATGCCCAAGTGGGGTATTGTGTTGAAGGCTTTTGCAAGGTCAAGGTAGGCTGTGTGGACTACCTTCCCATTATCTATGGCCTTGGTGACTGTTTCAAAGAAATTGACCAGGTTCAAGAGGCAAGATCTGCCTTTAACAAAGCCAAATTGGGTAGGATCCAGTGTTTGGAGGTACCCAATGTCTTTGTTTATGAGTTCCATGATGATACGCTCCATAGCTTTGCAGACCAGGCTAGTTAGGCTTATAGGGTGATAGTTTCTGGGGTCCGTTGTGGCACCACCTTTATGGAGTGGGACCACTGTTGCTGTACGCCATTCTTTGGGTACATATCCTGTTGTAAGGCTGAGACTGAACAGTGATTTTAAGTGAGGGTTCAGTTCTTCTTGAGCTCATGTAAAAGCAGCCGGGACACCATCTGGTCCCATTGATGCTGTGTTTTTGCTTTGGAGGGCAGCTCTCACCTGTGCATCTGTGATGTCAGGGAGGCTACACTCTGTTGGGATAGTCATTTGCTCATTTGTGGTGGGGGGGGGGAGAGAAGTTTGCACTGAACCTGTCTGCCAGGATGTTGGCAATGTCTGTGGGTTCAGTATATTTTTTGTAATTTTGCACTAACTCAGAGCATATCTGGGAGTTTCCACCCAGGTTTCTGACATAACTAAAGAAAGCCTTGTGATTATCTTTAGCGTCTTGTGCAATTTTTCTTTCGAAGCTAGCCTTAGATGATTTTATGAGGGATCGTAGTTTCTTGCTATTGTATAGCTTGTTTATGGCAGGAGTCCACCAGACTGGCTTCCTTTTCTTGGAGGATTGAGTCTTGGTTTTGCTTGGGATGGCACAATCCATGCATTCTTGTAGTTGCCCGTAGAATGCATTAGTAAAGGATTTTGCAGCTTGGACAGTGTTATCCTTCAGCATGGGGGCTTTGAATCTTTCCACCTCAGTCTTAAGTAACGTGAAGTTTGCTTTTGAAAAGTTTTTCACGGTGTATGTGCATAATAGTAATGTGGAATCTGGTACTGTGTGTGGGAACATTCAGGTAGTGCTAATAAACATTTCTCCCACAGGTCTGTCAGATACCAACACTGTGCCCAGAAATACAAGAATGATACCCAGTACTGGTACTGTGTACATTGGTATTGTATGGCAGTGCGACTGATGCAGTTGCTCTGAATAATGAGGTATTACATATACCTGTCGCCCACACTGTCCTACAACATATAACTGTCTAGGAAATCTGTATAAGAGTGTTGTAATGCAAGGTCAGAATGCAAAAGCACAGGGGGTTAATAAGACAGAAAGCAGATAAAAGATATACAGCAATATCTATATAGCACACACAACTGTGATGGACAGTGTTTAAGTTGTAGCAGACACAGCCATGGTCTGAATCCTGGGAGTGGATGAAGGCTGCATACAGAATCATACCCCACAACTGTACAGATGAGGCCAGAATGCCCAGTATATGGGCCCATATCTGTTGTCTGTCCCCCTGGTAAGTCTGTCGGATGATCCCAGATGTTTAGCTAGCAAACAGGGAATACAAGTGAGTGTCAAACACCTATGAGAACAAACCTGTCACTGTAGCAACCCCCGAAACTGTTAGGAGAGTAATGTTTCAAGTATGTCCTATCTACACTCCCATGTTGTCAAGCTGTGACCAGCGTGTGTACAGTAACAGAGTGAGATGTAGGTGCATAACACTAATGTGTAATCTGGAAGTTTGTATGGCAACAGTCAGGTAGTGCTAACAAACATTTCTCCCACAGGTACGTCGGATACGAACACTATGCTGAGAAATACAGACCATTATAACCTGTACTGGTACTGTTCACTCTGGTATTGTAGGGAATTGTGAGTGTTGCAGTTTCTCTGAATAATAAAGTATCACTGATCACTGTCACCCACACTGTGCTACAGAATATAACTGTGTAGGAAAGCATGTATACGTGTGTGTGTGACGTCACTAAAGGTGTGTGAGGTCACTAAAGGTGGAAGAGGGCAATATTACTGTACACACGCTGGTCACAGCTTGACAACATGGGAGTGTAGATAGGACATACTTGAAACATTACTCTCCTAACTAGATATGTCCAGGTACACCAGCATGTGGTCAACACATGGCCGGAGTCTGTGCAGAAAGAGTTGGATAGCTATGTGCACAACATCAACCCAAAATCTGGGAGTATGTGTAGAAACAGTTTGTTAGTGTTAACAAACATTCCCTCCACAGGTATAGCAGGTAAGAAGGGTATACTACAGGTAATACCATTTCATGTGTAGCGATGACAACAGCCATATCACTGTCCAAACTACGGCTATAGGGTAGTGTAGTAAGACTTGTAAGGTACAGATAACAGCACTGACTGGGAAAGTAATGTGAACTGTAAGAATATACTGGTTGTTAATTTGCATCTTTCTCCACCCCCACCATATCTCCAACAATAATCAACATACCTACCCCAACTGGTATGTAACGTTACCTATGTTCTGATACTGTCCAATTGTTTGATGAATATATTAATGGTTCCCATGCATGTGCTATATTGAATTATTCCAACATTAGTGGCATGGTGCCATCAATGTACCAGCATGCTGTTCTTATTACCACTGTGGTCCCATATATGCATGTGTTCTGTTTGCTATGCAACTGTTCCGTATCTGGTGTCTGGGTTAATGGGAATATCTATGCATGCTGTTATACCTAACCATGTAAGGTGTTGACTATTACTAACCCACATATGATGATGAAATCTAAACACTATAGCACGCTTGGGAAGGCTGGTCCCAGCAGACCCACCTGTCCCACATCAGCTGGCCATGGCACCGGGCACCAGCATGTCTGGGGCCCAAGCCAGGACCTTCCTGTCCATTTGTTTTGCATCACCCTCTGATAGAACTGCCTCAAGGGATGGGGCTCACCCGCCCCCGGGAGTGGGCGCTGACAGGTACCTGTCACCCATTGCCAGGTCGGGGTTGTGGTGCATAGAGAGATCAACTAGCAGTTTGGTGATCTTCTATGCCAGCTCAAGGGCTGCATGTCACGATTAGAGAGTCAGCCTTGCTCTGCAACTCAGCCCCCAGCACAGCCACCTTCGGGGCTGTGAAGGTGGAGTGGTGACTGCCCATGGGTGAGGACCTCAGTCCCACTGTTTCCACTAGGGGGCTCATGGGCTTCCAAATTCCCAACACCCCTCTGCATCAAGGTGTTTACCCCCACATGTGTCATATACCACCATTGTATGCATCTTGTTTGTCTTATCTGTTAACGCACCCATCCTACATCCCCAAATATACCTACTACCCCTGCCTAACATCACACTCTCACCTGAAAAAAAAAAAGGGCAATCTGTTCCCACAAAAAAATCTCGCCCCATATATAGATGTCCATTTCGTACACGTGTCCACTGGACACATGTAATCCGGTCTAATTGGCATCACAACTTATTTTTGTTGTCCTCACCCCCTCCCAGGGGTTTGAGTGTCCAAATCTACCACCAAATTCAGTGTATATGCACAGCTGTTGCTGTAGAGGAAATGGGCAACTATGGACCTTCTCTATACCCTTCCTGCACATCCCTGGCTATTTTCCCTACTGTCTTTCCCTCTTTGTGCCCCTTTTTTCACCACTGACCTATCAACCCCTTTTTCTTTTCTTTTAAAAAAAATTAGCATGGGGGTAAGCAGAAGTAAGCACTTTTAAGCAGCAGTAAGTGGGTTTAAGCCTGTTTGCATGGAGGTAAGCAATGCCTACACAGGTTAAGCAATTTAGAAGCTGAGTATAAGAAACTGTAACCGGAAGTTAGCAGTGCTTACTTCCATGCAAACCCACTTACAACTGCTTTAAAGTGCCTTAATCACTCTGTGTCCAATGGCCTGTGCTCTGCCCAGCAACAAAATAAAGAGCCTCTGCAAGGCTCAACCCCAGGACCCTGCACACCATAGCCAAAGTGATTTACCACTAAGCCATGTCAGATAGACATTGCCCTGCTGTTTTCAAAAACATATCATCCAACCCAGTCATTCAACAGTATAGAGAATGTATTCCAACATTTAGATATATGTGTGTGTAAATATATTAATAGCTAAACAGATACAACATATATGTGCATCCCTATATGTAGATATATACATATATATATATATATATATATATATATATATATATATATATATACATATATATATATATATATATATATAAATATATATGAACATATATACATGCAAATGCCTACATCTATAGATATGTATGTCTACATCTACATGTCTACATATATATGGCAGGTTATAGATATGTCAGTATATATATATATATATATATATATATATATATATATATATATATATATATATATATATATATATATATATATATATATATATATAGGTATATACGGACATACATCTGTAGATAACAATGAGGAAATAACAAAAACATATATGTCCACATGCACCGTTAATGGGGTTGAGAGGCCTCAAACAATATAAGTCTTGTACGAATAGGTATACCCCCAACAGCCAGACACAACCTCCCTGCAATACACTACCAAGTGTTGCAGATCCCATAACCAGGACCAGACACGACATGGGCATCCCTAGGATACATATACACAGACACATATATGCAGATACAGATACATGTGGATATATATATAGATATATATATATATATATATATATATATATATATATATATATATATATATATATATATATATATATATATATATATATATATATATATATATAGATATATATGTAACTACACATACACACACAGAGATATGTACAGTAAGTTACACATGTAGCACGTGCACACAATATGGAACAGCCGCTATTCCTACAATTACCACCTTACCAACTGGAGACTGTATGAGCCACCCATACAAATGACATTCATTGCCTGTAACATATACCCACACCAGACACAGGTGTGCATAAATTGGAAAGCTTTATTTGTGTACTATTCAAGTTGTATATGCCATGTCATATAGCTGTTTAGACATGGGCATCCATATAAACTGAGAAATGCAACTGTGAAACAGTTTTACTAATACAGTAGTCTAGTACATCCATATACCTTAAGGCAGCTCACCCCTGATGGTCTTCAGAACTTTAGGCTTTCAGGATTCTGTAGTGCTCCCATATACATATATGTATATATAGATATATGTTTACATAGATATATATATATATATATATATATATATATATATATATATATATATATATGTGTGTGTATGTATATATAGCCATATATGTATGCACATCCTATGTGTACAGATATGCCTAGTTATGTTGGTATATATGTAGATGTCAATAACTATATGTGCAAGCATATCAATTCTGATATACCTACTACTGTCAGTATATATGTAGATATCCATACATATATGTGCATATGCATCTCTATCTGTACATGTGTACACATATATTGCTCTGTATATGTATATATCTGGGTGTTTATTTGTATATCTATGTACATATACATATCCATCTATGTATGTCGATATGTATATCTGTATGTCTATATAGATATCTGAATAAGTATATGTACATATATTGTCACCATATGTCCTGAACATGGAGTGTAGCCCTACCTCAGCCCCTGTAGTCCCAATGTTGTACTGCAAGGGGATGTCAGGTATGTATAGCAGGTATACTTGTAGAGTATTGCTACTGTAATAGGGATTGTCTTCACAGACATGGTGTGTGTGGGAGGTCACATCTGCTTTTAACATGTATGTCATTGGCTACTGACAGACATCCTAATGACATCATAGTACAGTACCACTGCTAGCACATAATGCTGCTGTGGACTACAGCAGAGATAATGGTCAATATATGTGGACAGTCTGACACACTCTGGACAGTCCAGACGTATACACATAACCCCTTAGTGCAAGACATATGGACCGATCCTGACAATGTGGATGTTAGCAGCCATGTAGATGGATATAACATGTAACTACTGGTATATATTTGCTCCCATAGGTTATGCATTCACACATCCCTGTCTGTCCTGCCACATAATAACCACTGGTAAGGAGGTGCTATGGCCACATACCACCCACTAAATATTGACATACATCTGTACAGCATACCACTGCTCTGTCTGACATACATGGCTGTTATGGTGGCCCGGCAGCAGTACATCGGGGAAATAACTGGACATTACATCTCACTGGTTAAGTACTCTAAGCTGCTAGGCATGTAACAAAGCACTGTGCAGGCTACAGGCAGACCGGCTCAACACTGGCCTACATTTCCTATGGGGGAATGCACATGTACCTGCACATAGATAGCAGGCTCTACAGGCATGCCACAGCACAAAGTAACATACACCTGTGTGTAAATGCATCACCACAACCAATGTGAACACAGCCACAGCTACATATGGCATGCTAGCATATTATTACAGTATATGGACTAGCTGTTCAACACCAACCTCTTATGTGCCACCCATATACTAACTCTACATATACTGGGCCACTACACAGTGTGGTCCGCTGCCTGTCTGTGGTATGGGACATGTGCATGTATAGCCCTACAAACATGTAAGCTGATAGGGTAACATACAGTGGAGCAGCATGTAACATCAGATAGGACAGGACCAAGAACAATGACATCTACCACAGTCTGTACACAGGCCAAGATACATATTAACAATACACATACTGCCAACAATCACCATAAGTGCACAGACCTCACTATTGTACACACAACCACAGAATGTCCAGATTATGTCATCAAATATAACCCCTACTATACATTGCATGTGTAGCAGTCTGATATCTCACTGACTTGTTATCAGATATAATGTCACTAATTATGGTATACAGTACATATGCACCCCTTACTGCATGACGTATGTACAAAGGTTGTCAGGGTTGTGGATGGAGGCACATACATAGGGCCAATATTGACATGTTGCTGTGATAACCTCATACATTTACTGTTGTAACAGTGTTTGTTGCACCATATGTCCTATGAGGGATATGAAGTCAGTAACTCTCATGGCTGTCACCATCTACAGACTGCAATCCTCACACTACCTTCTGCAGTTCACAGATTGGTGCTCTGTGGGTAACACCTGAAACAAAAGGCACCACACACTGGCCAGTCCGCAGACGGCCCTACAGATGGGGGTTCCTCATAAACATAGCACAGACATGGCAGGTATTAAAACATGTAGGCCAGCCATATCCACACACACCCTGTTAAACCAACATTACTCCAAATGCAGTATAGCAGCACGTACAGTCTGTAGTCAGGTCAGGCACATCCCCTTCCTGTGTATTGGCCTGTTTCCACAGTGTATGTTGTTAGAGGTAAACCCAATCCATCTGAGATGCTGTTTGCCAAACAACAGATCGAGTTCCTGCTCACAGTGAATAAATGGCCCACCACCAACATGATGTTCCTAAATATTGGTGTGTGTTTCCATGCAATTGGCTATGGGAATGTTACCACAGCTGTTCCACATGCAATCAGCTAGAGGAGGGCTGCAATCCATGCAGAGACCATCAGCTGATCCTGAGCATCACTTAAAATACACATCCTGCTGTCTAAGCAAAGCAGGTATAAGTCTCCACATCCACTACTGAGGCAGTAAGAGAGGTAGACAGACACACAGAAAAGCCAGGAGAGGTGGGAGAGTAAAACCTACACTTGTTTGTGTCACACACCTACCAGTACAGGGTATCAAACCCCCAATGACAATGCAGTGCTATCACATGTCCATGCAGTTATTGGATGTGCCACATAGGTTACATGTTAGCGAGCCCTCAAAATGTATATGTGATGTTGAGTGACATCTGCAACAGGGATATGGTAGCTATGTGGTAGGTGTTGTACATGTGCCTGCCCGCATGAACAGGTGCCAGCATCAACACAGCCACACTCTCACAGGGATGCACGCACATTGCCACACTTGGCAGGGTCAGGAATACAACTCATCACTAGTGGGATTGTCACAACACAGTACTGTGCAGGTATCACATGCACCACAGGGGTCATACAGAGGTTATATGTGCAAAGGGTATGTGGAGGTGTCTGACATCAGACAGCATGCTTCAGTATGCCAATGGGGGTTGTAGTGAGTGTGAATGTGGTCATGAGCATCATACACCACACACACAGACACAGATGCCAGTACTGACATGCATGTGTGCACTGCTTCATGGGTGCGTTGTATTTGACAGTGCCAGATGGCTATACAAGGCTAGGTGATGGGTATAGCTTGACATCAGGCCACATGACAATGGTCTGCATTGTGGCTCAGGGGTGTAGTGTCTGGAGTTGCCCACACAGGTGGGTATTATATTCACCATCCAGTCACCTGGGTGACTATTGCATGTGGCCAATGCTGTGCATTGCTTTCCATGTATGTGTTCCTTAGTCCATGATATGGACAGTGTCTGGGATGTGCACACCTCCCACATGCATGTACAGTGACATGTGGAATTGTACCTGGGGTGTCTGGCCCATGTTGTGTACACAGATCGCTATCATCAGTTGTGCCAGTCCTGGCCTCAAGTGGCAGGAACTCTTCATGGATAGCAGGTGTGCCCTGCACCTACATTAATAGCATGATACCGGTATTCTCTGGTGTCAGTGGCATCTGTCCATACAGGGTTGTGTATCAGGCATGTTATGTCCTTTGTAGGTCACATTTGATGGCACCACAGGTGTTGAAGGTGTCCAGTGGGGAACATAGGGGAGGTGCGGGAGGTGTACTGTCAGCATGTACATGCCTATTGGACTGATGGACAGGGTGCCATACCCTCTGTAGCCCACTACACTCATACCATGGTTACTGTCAGTGGGCAATATGCAGGGAGCTACTAACATAGCAGCTGTTGCCTAGGCAAGTGTGTGTGTGTGTGTGTGTGTGTGTGTGTGTGTGTGTGTGTGTGTGTGTGTGTGTGTGTGTGTGTGTGTGTGTGTGTGTGTATGTGTATAAGACATGGGTTGAGAGTGTACCCTGGGTAATACAAGGGTTGCTAATGTTGTTCAGCTGGCATTGATGTCACATTTAGGGGTGTGGATTTGCACCCAAGCCCCTTGACAATTTCACATCCATTATCCCTATATGGTGGACATTGTGATATATACTTGGCCCACCATATAAGAAGTTTGCAAAACCCGCTCCACATTGATTCCAGTTGTTACACACTCACAACCAGGATACGAATCACACACACACACACACACACACACACACACACATGCACACACACGCACATACACACACACACATACACACACACACACACACACACACACACACACACACACACACACACACACACACACACACACACGTCATTAGAACTCCTGCCTAACTAGTATATTACACTATAGCACTATGCCGTTATAGGATGCACCATGGAGATTACTAGAATTCTCTTTCACCAAAGGTGTATTTCACAATGAATGACATCAGCAGGATGGCCAAATTAGGGCATTTGAATTGTAGTGAGTGTGTCTAGCCTAAAATGCATTGCTCCCTACACAAACATAGAAACACATACAAAACATCCACAACTGCCATGTGGGGATAGAACCCCTACCAGAGTTCTATATCACACTACAGCATGATACAGTTATAGAACACACCATGGAGATTACTGGAGTGCCCCTTCCACAATGGTATATTTCACAGTGAATGGCATCAGCCGGATTGCCAAAGTAGGGCATTTGAATTGTAGTGAGTGTGACTAGCCTAAAATGCATTGCTTTCAACACACAAACACAGTTGCTAAGTCTGAGATTAGAACTCCTACCTAACTTATTTATCACACAGTATGCAGTTATAGGATGTACTATGGAGATTACTGGGCTACAACCTTCCCAGAGGTGCATTTCTAGGTGGATGACATCAGCAGCCTTACTAAAGTAGAGCATTTGAATTGTAGGGAGTGGGACTACACTAAAATTGCTCTTTACACAGAGTTGGACAGACAGACACACACACACACACACACACACACTTCCCAAGTCTGGGATTAGAACTCCTACCGAACTATTTTATCACACTACAGCAGTACGCAGTTATGGCATGCACTATGCAGATTACTGGGCTACAACCTTCCCAGAGATGTATTATAGGTGGATGACATCAGTAGCCTTCCCAAAGTAGAGCATTTGAGTTGTAGGTAGTGTGACTACCCTAAAAAGCATTACTCTCTACACAGACAGACAGACACAAACAAACACACTTGCCATGTCTGGGATTCAAACTCCTACCTAACTTGTTTATCACACTACAGCAGTGCACACTTATGGGATGCGCCACAGAGATTACTGGGTTATAATTCTCCCAAAGGTGTATTTCACAGTGGATGACCTCAGCAGGCTTGTTATAGCAGGGCTATGGAGAGGGCAGTGTAGGTGCATGGGCAATAACCCATTCATCTAGAGGTTGATACACCACATGCGGGCACACACAGGGTCAGATTTCATAGGTACGTATATACAGATGCTAGATGACTACTTCCTTGTACAGTCATGTTGCACAGCTAGCATGTGCACCACATAGTCTGTAATGCTAACTGATACCAGTGGATAGTATCTACAGTGTGTGACATCTGAACCTCATGTGGTTGCGGACCTTTGGCTGTGTGCTGGGTGGGACAGGCTTGCATGACTCCTTGTCATAGTCACCCTCTTCGACACATCTATGTACATCTACCTTTGGCTTATTATAGTGTGTTGTCCTTAGATATATGTCTGTATTCCTTTCCACTGTGTGTGCAAAGCATGTGTAGTGCATACTAAGGAGTGTCTGCACTAACATCTGTGACTGCCAGATATGTCTGTTCCACTGGTGTTTGCAGACATGGCCTTCATGTGTTTGTGTGTGAGCATGCCCAGTATGACCTTTCAGTATGTTGTTGACTGACATTGCCTTCATTTCTTTAAGTGTGTGAGCATGCCCTGTATACCCATCTGTACTGAATGTGTGGATCGAGTCCAGGTAGTTTGTACTGTAGTGCTGACCTTTGTGTTGCACACCTAGCATACTGTTTCTGCAGGGTATCCGTCGATCATTTGGCATTGACTGTTATTACATTTCTACATAGGATGGGAGGACACACCTGACTATTTCTACATTTCTACATAGGATTGGGGGGGACACCTGACTGTTCCTACATTTCTACACAGGATGGGGGCACACCTGGCTATTTCTACATTTCTACACAGGATTGGGGGGCACACCTGACTGTTACTACATATCTACGTAGGATGGGGCACACCTATTTCTACATTTCTACACAGGATTGGGGGGCAAACCTGACTATTATTACATTACTATGTAGGATGGGGGAGCACAACTGCCACTTGTACACATTTGCTATAACTCTAATGGTATGTCAGATACTCCATTTCATTCTGCAGTCTAACCTATCATGCTGACTAGAGGCATACCGGTGTACTACAGATCTTACTTTTGATTTACCCCCATATTAGTTTCTGACTTCCTACCCTTCAGAACTAATGTCCCACTGCCTGACCTGCTGTAGTCTGTCTGTGTAGTCCTGGGGGGGGGGGGGTTACCCATAGGCATGATTCAGAGGCCATAGCACAGCCTTTGTTTGTGTTTGTCTACACCTGTCCTGCTGGCTGTGACTGTTGTTGGGTATGTGAAACCCCCTGACTGGCATGTGTGAGTCATTTACCTTGTGGGTGTCCCAGTATTGAGGGTGGTGCTGCATGGCTGCCTATGTCGGATGCACATAGTACACTCCCTACGCATGGTTCAGCACAAGTAGTGTAATGTTTGGCATCCCTTTTACTGTATATGAGAGTCAGAGAGAGGTGTTATTCCCTGGGTCCCTCCTGTGTCAGTGTATGTGCTATGCATTGCCTCTTTGCCAAGCAAGGGCATACTGGGCATGCCCCCTTCTGCCTACTGGGACAGGCTCAGGTTGTTCCTCCTCCAAGTCACTCTGTGCCTGTGCAGGCCTTGGCAATGGTGGGGGGGCTGTGTGGCCTTGCCCCGTGCTGTTCCTGCGGCAGCTGTTTCCACAGGATCATATTGTGTAGCATGGCACATACGATGACAATTTGGGTACATGTAGCTGGTGAGTACTGCAAGGCTCCACCGGATGTGTCCAGGCACCAGAACCATGACTTGAGCATCCCAGACACATGCTCTACAATAATTCTGGTCTATGTGTGTGCCTCATTATGGAGTTCTTGTTTGGTTTGTGTGCATTTATGATGGGTGTCATCAGCCACGGCTCCAGTGCATATCCAGCATCCCCCACTAGATGACCGTGAGGGATGTCCCCACTGGCAAATCTCTGGCAAGCTGCATCAGATGCCAGATGTGGGAATCGTGATAGCTGGGTCTGTACACTCTTCTCCGTCTCCTCACTGTAGGTTGGTCGACAGCATTCACATCCTCACCACCCTTAGCCTCTTCCACAAGTTGTTGTACGATAGCTATTGCAGCCCCTATCATTTTGCTGTTGTGAGTGTTAAAAGTTCCCCGCTTGTTGACGTAGGTGGTGTAGAGTGTGGGAAAAACCAGAGGGGAAGGTGTTTGCATAGTTTATAGTAGTGTTCTGGGCTGAGCTGGTCTGCTGCCTGTGTAGCTGGCTGATTTTGATACATTTCACCTGCCAGCTATGCTAGTTCTCCTAGATTACCTTCTTACTGCTGTTTTCCCTTCCCATTGCCTTCCTGTTTAAGCCCGGGGCGTGCAGTGCAAACAGAGTACTCAAATGTGAACAGAGCTGCTATTTCCTGGTTTAACTTTTTTTTAAAAGTTTAAGGTCATGCATGCTCACTGAGCTTTATACTGTAGTTCTGGTTCGGTACCTTGACTCTGCTGACTGAGAACATAAATTAACTTGACAGTTTTCTAGAGTCACCCTAAAAGTAGCCCTATTACCTCATGGGCTCACTTGGTTAACAAATTAAAATAAATGAATAAATCCCTTACTGCAGCTCTGAATTAGGATGCTGTGGATTTTAACTTGCCTTGCTTTCGCATTCATAAAATTCATAAAGACAGAAAACAAACTGTTCCCAGTGCTTGCTTAGCAGTCTGCATTTTATGCACTGGAGTGTATACGTGAAATGCCGTGTCAGGAATAATAAATATGAACTTCCATATAAGGCTGATTGAAAAAGAATTTAAAATTATATTTGAATATGCTACTGATATATTTAATCCCATATAAACTGCATAATTCTGTGCACCTTGGCGGTTCTGAGGAGAACAGTTTTGGTTTAATCTAATATTGAATCAATACTGATTTCATGAACTGTAATCATACCCTGACTAATGAACAGGGTCCATTCCCTTTAGGGTATTAGAAACCTAAACTACTTGGAGAAGTTAAACCTGTCTGATTAACCATTTGTAAGTATATCAAAAGGAGTCAGTAAGTTTCAATGTCATAAAGCACCAAAGGCAAACAGCATTTGTTTCTGTACACAAATACTTTTTACATACATTTTCAATGTTATAAAGCATCAAAATGCAAACAGCATTTTTTCTGTATACAAATACTTGTGTTCTTATTTTATCCATATCTCCTTTATTTTTAGTTACAGATGTAGGGTTTAGACTAAAATTAATGAAAATGAGGGTTAGAAAGATGACTGACATTTCAGTTAAACTCAGTTAATGATTGCACGCACACACACACACACACACACACACACACACACACACACACACACACACACACACACACACACACACACACACACACACACACAAACACAGTGTAGTAACACATTCGAAGTTCTAAGTAAACTGTTGGAAAGGGAAATGAACAACAGAAATGTAAACTGCTAGGATTCATAAGTTTAAACATAAACAGCTGCCTTTAGGTATAAGCCTAGTGCTCTGCAAAGACAAATCTGTTCCAAACATCATTTGAGAAGTCAGCAAGTTTTAAATTATACAGCACAGAAGTGACCTCTTTATAATGATAAGATTTGTGTGGGTTTGTCATAAGACTGGAGGGGGTACTCTCTGTTCTTCCAGTGTTGACACGCTAACAGTGAGCTCTAGAAAGGAATTTGTGTCCATTTTTTCCAGGTAATTAAATCCTCAGTCATTCTTCTTGCTCCACCCACAGCCTTCCTTTTACACACAGGCTGTCTCTATATATATAGACGAACAGTGACTTGTAGTCAAAACTTCTGCACACCAGTCCTCACTGCGTACAAGAGATATCAGTCATACATCTTTCATTCTTTTTTCTTTCAAAGGGAAAACTTAGGGAAAAAATAAATTCCAAATGGTTGTTCAGCTCAGTTCTGGTCAGCGTCTGAACAGTAGGATGAGTGAAGGAAGCACACAGAAAGTGGAAGCTAACATCCTGGTGCTGGGAGCTGAGAATGTAGGAAAGTCTGGTAAGTTTTACAGACATCCTAAACAGAAAAACAAAGCATGCCAGGCTTTCCTCTACTAAAAGTTTTTCAGTTAATGTTGAGTATACGGAGCATTAGATGGGGAGATAATAGCTCTAACTTTTGTAATGAATTTTGGGGGTCTTAAATACTAATTTTCAACGTATGGATATTGGACAACTGTTTTACAATTAGAAAATAAAAAGAGATTTTTAGCTTAAATCATTAAACATGATGACTTCCATATGAAAATAGATAAATTGTGTTCTTTGTGCAGTGATTGAGGGGTCTTGCATGCTTTTCTTACTATTATTATGTCAGATG
>NC_056741.1:520607987-520635487 GCF_019279795.1 Protopterus annectens
CTTACAAATTAAAAAAAAAATGACCGTTTTGATCATGTCAGTTTTAAAACTGGTGAAATTCATGAATACAAGTTAATTGCACTAGAAGAAAATGCAGCATATATAAATATGTCATGTTAGTAGAAGCACCGGGTTTGTGAAAATGTGGCAGTGGGACAGTGATGTATCTTCACGCATGCCAGACTATTAGAAAGTGAACAGATCAAGAAGTATTGCTGCCAAATGTGAATATAATGCATTGCACAATGTAAAATACTGTAAAATATCTAAATAACAATAATTTATAATGTATATGTTTTTGAATTATGTGTCTGTTTACAACCCAGGAAATATACTTTTTTACATGCTCTTAATTTAGTATCAAGTGCTTTTGAAAAAAAAATTATTTTTGTTAAAATAAAAGTGAAAAATTACAGATATTGTAACTGTTTCTGAGAATGTCTTTATAGTTGTTTCTAAACAGGAGCAAGATGAATGCATAACACACTAACCAAATGAGTGTTTTAAAGTTTAGGTTTATGCAGAAGGGTCTGAAGTTATGCATAACCTGACAGAAAGATAGAGTTAACAGCAAAGTAATGTCACCATAAAGAATATAATTTTACTCTGATGGAAACAAATCATAGAATAGTGAAGTAGCTTCACAGATTGCATTCCACAATTTTGCATGCCTTGTGTAATTATGTCATGTTAAAAAGCCATATTCGGCTATTGCTGCCAAATCACCTATAAATAAAAGCCCTTGGCCTGAAAGAGGTGTAGAAATGACATGGCATGATATAGCCAAAAGGGTTCCCAAAGTAGACACATTATTGGAGTTCTCTGGAAAAAAGCCATATGAATGCAGTCATAATTTTGAATGTGGGGGGTGAAAAGGGGATAAAGATACTTATCTGATCAGTGCACAAAACTGATATTAAGCACTTTCCTATATTTACTTTCTAAACATGCATTAATGTGATGCTAGCAAACAACAAGCAACCTGTCAAATCAAATCTTCATTAGGATGTATCAAGCCAAGGGGAGAAATGTATTCAGCACCTTGATTTGGTAAAGAAAGAAAAGCCAGGATACTTAGGAAGTCTTGCTGTGTCACACCAACCACCTGCATGTGCTCTCTCACTACATCCATAAACCTTATCTTAGGCCTTCCTCTTTTCCTGTTACCTGATAGCTTCATCCTTAGCATCTTTCTCCCAATATACTCAGCAACCCTCCTCAACATATGTCCAAACCAATGTAATCTTGCTTCTCTGGCTTTGTCTCCAAACCTTCCAACCTAGGTTGACCCTCTAATATACTTATTCCTAATCCTGTCCACCCTCGTCACACCCAGTGAAAATCTTAACATCTTTAACTCTGCCACATCCAGCTCAAACTCCTGCCTTTTTGTCAATGCCACTGTCTCCAACCCATATAACATAGCTGGTCTCACTACCCTCTTGCAGACTTTCCATTTCACTCTTACTGGTACTCGTCTGTCACAAATCACTCCTGACACTCTTCCCCACCCACTCCACCCTGCCTGTACTCTCTTTTTCACCTCTCTTCCACACTCACCATTACTCTGAACAATTGATTCCAAGTATTTAAACTCATCCACCTTCGCCACCTCTACTCCTTGAATCTTCACTATTCTTCTATCCTCCCTCTCATTCACACACATGTAGTTTGTCTTAGTCCTGCTGACCTTCATTTCTCTTCTCTCTAGAGCATGCCTCCATCTCTCCAGGGTCTCCTCCACCTGTTCCCTACTCTCACTACAGATCAAAATGTCATCTGCAAACATCATAATCCATGGGGACTCCTGTCTGATCTCGCCTGTCAACCTGTCCATCACCATTGCAAATAAGAAAGGGCTCAGAGCTGATCCTTGATGTAACCCCACCTCCACCTTAAATACATCCGTCACTCCCACCACAGACCTCACCTCTGCCACACTACCCTCGTACATATCCTGTACCACTCATACATACTTCTCTGACACTCCCGACTTCCTCATACAATACCACAACTCCTCTCTAGGCACCCTGTCATATTCTTTCTCTAAGTCTACAAAAACACAATGCAACTCCTTCTGACCTTCTCTGTACTTCTCCATCAACACTCTCAGAGCAAACATCACATCTGTAGTGCTCTTTCCCAGCATGAAACCATACTGCTGATCACTAATCATCATGTCCCTTCTTAACCTAGCTTCCATACTCTTTCCCATAACTTCATGCTGTGACTGATCAATTTAATCCCTCTGTAGTTACTACAGCTCTGCAAATCACCCTTATTCTTAAAAGGTACCAAAGCACTTTTTCTCCATTCCTCAGGAATCCTCTCACTTTCCAAGATTTCATTAAACAATCTGGTTAAAAACTCCACTGCCATTTTACCTAAACACCTCCATGCTTCCACAGGTATGTCATCTGGACCAACAGCCTTTTCATTCTTCATCCTCTTCATAGCTATCCTTACTTCCTCGTTGCTAATTCATTGTACTTCATGATTCACTATCCCTACATCATCCAACCTTCTCTCCCTCTCATTCTCTTCATTCATCAACCCCTCAAAGTACTCTTTCCATCTCCTCAACACACTCTCCTCACTTGTGAGTATGTTTTCCCTCATTATCTTTTATCACCTTTACCTGCTGCATATCTTTACTAGCTCGGTCTCTCTGTCTAGCCAATAGGTATAGGTCCTTTTCTCCCTCCTTAGTGTCCAACCTTTCATACAGCTCTTCATATGCCTTATCCTTATCCTTTGCCACCTCTCTCTTTGCCATGCACCTCATCTCCTTATACTCCTGTATACTTTCTTCATCGCTCTGACAATCCCACTTCTTCTTTGCCAACCTCATTCTCTGTATACTCTCCTGTACTTCCTCATTCCACCACCATGTCTCCTTGTCATCCTTTCTCTGTCCAGATGTCATACCAAGCACCTTTCTAGCCATCTCCCTTACTAGCTCTGCTGTAATTACCCAGCTATTTGGTAACTCTTCACTGCCAACCAGTGTCTGTCTTAACTCATCCCTGAACTCCACCTCACAATTACCCTTGTTTATTTTCCACCATTTGATCCTTGGTGCTGCCCTCACACTCCTCTTCCTCTTCTTGATCACCAACGTCATCCCACAAACCACCATCCTATGCTGCCTAACTACACTTTCCCCGGTCACCACTTTACAGTCTCCAACCTCCTTCAAACTGGCCCTCCTACATAAGATATAATCCACCTGTGTGCATCTTCCTCCACTCTTGTATGTCATCCTATGCTCCTCCCTCTTGTTAAAATATCTATTCACCACAACCATGTCCATCCTTTTCACAAAATCCACTACCATCTGACCTTCTTCATTCCTTTGTTTAACACCATACCTACCCATCACTCCCTCATCCCCTCTCTTCCCTTCACCAATAAGCCCATTGAAATCTGCTCCAATCACCACTCTCTCACTCTTGGGTACAGTCATCACCACTTCATCCAACTCACTCCAAAATTTTTCTTTCTCATCCATCGAACACCCAACCTGTGGAGCATATGCACTAACAACATCCATCATTATACCATCAATTTCCAGCTTCATAAACATCACTCTATCCAACACTGTTTTCACCTCCTAAACACTCTTAGGATACTGTTCCTTCAGGATAACTCCTATGCCATTTCTCCTACCATCCACACCATGATAAAACAATTTGAACCCACCTCCGATACACCTAGCCTTACTCCCATTCCATCTGGTCTCTTGCACACACAATATACCAACCTTCCTTCTGTCCATCATATCAGCTAGCTCTCTCCCTATACCAGTCATACTGCCAACATTCAAAGTTCCGACCCTCACTACCAGTCCTAGCCTTTCTCCTCTCTTCCTGCCTTCGGCCATGCATTTTGCCTCTTCTCCTCCTTTGACCAAGAGTAGCCCGATTTCCGCCAGCACCCTGTTGGCTAACAGTACTGGTGGTGGTCATTGCTAACCCAGGCCTAGACCGATTCGGTATGGAAATATTTACTGGTGTCCACATAAATTATTTGGCGAAGTTTTACGCCGGATGCCCTTCCTGATGCAACCCTCCCCATTTATCCGGGCTTGGGACTGGCACAAAGAAATATATATATATATATATATATATATATATATATATATATATATATATATATATAGATAGATAGGTATAGATATATATTCACAGTGCTGACTTCATTTAAATCAACGTTACTGTAATTTTCAGAACACAGTTTTGTAAATCATGCGAACTGCAGCTGTTATTTACTGTGGCATGCTTAATTTATGTATCATTAATTTTGATTTTGCTGATTCTGACATGATATCATCTGCTATGAAAAGTCACACATTCCCTCTATTAAGTTAAGAGCAGCAAACTCAGACAAATGCTGTTATAATAAATGTATAAAAAAAGACAAAAAACAGCAATTGTCATCTCTGAGATATTTTCTCCACTAGCACTCATGGACACCTGTGGCAGGATCCTGGACTTATTTGGTAATCATTTTCTTCACCATGTAGTTTTAGTGTGATGAGATCATTAATGAGTATTTTATGTATTTAGCGATCATCAAATGAAATGACATTCACATCAATAGTCTGCTCATGTGGCGACATATGTGTCATCACAGCATCCAGATTGGCATCAGTACTAGTGAGTCAATTAAGTTAGCATCTCATTTATTTGGTTTGTAAAATAAATTTAAGAAAACAATATTAGTAGCACTTTCTCCTACAAGTAAAATGCACTCACACATACATACACGCAAACAAACACACACATTGACACAGGTATACTTACACACACACACACACACACACACACACACACACACACACACACATATATATACTTAAACATGCGCACACACATATCTATGTATTTATCTATGTATTTATACTCTTATATACATGCATATAGGTAGTTTGATAGAAAGGCATATGGATGGCATAAAGGATATGTAAACCCTGATAGGGTAAATCTCAACACTTTAGAAAGTAACCAGCAAATCAAAAAGAAATGCAAAAAAATCAGAAATCGGCCTTTATGCCTTCTAAAGCACTACTAATATATATATATATATATAGAGAGAGAGAGAGAGATATGTTGGACTATAGGGAATACTCCAAGAAACAACGTCAGACTTATTCCCAAATGCAGTTCAGTAGATACAAGGATTGTATTTGAAGTCCTCTGAATTATAGCATGCCCCCAAATGCAGGGAAATAGATAAATGTAATGTACCCCTCTGCTTTCCTTTTCCAGCAGTGGTATTTCTTTACCAAGACTAAAATTTTAGTAATCTGGAGTATTGAGATGTATTGTCCTTCTTAAATGTCTTCTCGTCTGTTCTTCAACACATACATAAGAAAGTACAAGGAAATTTGCTAGACAGCAATCTAGCTTTTTACCATCACTTGTTTACCACAATGAAGAAATCATTCTATGTTGTACAATTTGTGAGCAAAGGTATGGCATCTAGGTCCAAGGAAGTCATTGTTCCACGGTATCTGGTATTTATCAGACCTGTCCTCGAGTACAATGTCCCTTCTGGTATGCACCTAACCAGGCATATCCAACAACTGGAACATCCACAGAGTTTCCTCACTAAAAGAATACAGAGTATAAGTAACATGTCCTTTGCAGACTGCCTCAAGACCCTATCCCTGAATTCTGTTTCTTCCGAGCTGCTGAGGGGAGATCTATGCCTGGCACACAAGGCATTGTCAGACCCCACTCTGATGATCCTCCTGCATATCTACAAAACAAACATCACCAGAATTATGCATTCTAAAGACTTAAGCCTTGCTTGTGATATAACTAGGACCTGCTGGAGAGATAGGTATGTATCCCAGAGACTACCACTTTCTGGAACAGGCTCCCTGTCCATGGGAAGCAGAGTTCCTCCCTAACTCAGTTCAAGTGTAACTTAGACACTTGGATGGGGAATAGAAAATTCATCCCTGGTTTGGCACCTATGTCTCTGATAGACACAGGCAGCCTGTAAATGGTTCATCTCTCAGGCCTCTGCTTGTAAATGTTTTATCTCTCAAGCTCCTGCTTACACTTATCAAGGGTATCAGAACTTGTCAGAGAGTTGGATGCATGTCTTAAAAAGGCCCTTGTGGTCACTAGCTTAGTTCACATCTATGAATCTATAAACCTATAACTACATATCTACATCTTGCTGTACTGTAGTAATTCTATGTTTCTTGTACAGACACTATATTTTAACATATCAGAAAGGCCCATCTGGTCCTCTGCCCAAATTATTAGAGTATAGAAGTGATTTGACATGTTTGCTGGATCAGATGAAATTATGCAATAAATCCATCTCAAGGTTTCAGGCTAAATGAATCCTCTGTGTAGTGTTCAAGCTAGATATGTTACAAAAGTTCTCTTGATACAGTGTAGTAATGCCAAATATGTCCAGATTCTTGTTTCAAGGGAATCAGAGATGGACACCATGTTAAAGACTGATATGCACTACTGATTTATAAACTATCACCAGTTTAATACCTGAATTACTTTTAAAGGTCTTTCTAAGTTTGAAAGTTACATTTTGTCTATGGTGCACACCTGCTCTGTATTATGAGAAGATGTTGGCTCATTGTCAGTTTTAATCATCATCATCATCATCATCATCACTTTTTAACCATGCAGTTGTAGCAAGCTTATCAGTTTAGACTAGACTTTGCTATCCCTAGGAACAATTATCAGCTCATACTGTGGGGGTCCCAGAGAGCTGCAATCCCTACAATATATCCTGGGTCTTCTCATGGGCCCATTACCCATGGAACTGTTGCTAGTATAGTTCCATCTGAGGTATCAGGAGACTTCCTCAAAAGATGCCCACACCACCTCAAGTAACTACTCTCAAGACAGAGAAACACAGTGTTTTTACTGGAAGGCCTTCCTAGATTGCTGAGCTCCCCTCTCTGTCACATACAGTGCGTCCCATTTGCCTTCTGAGGGGTCTTTATTTATGCTCTCTGATTCCATTAGCTCAGAAAACTTGCTGAAGATGGTTTCATAGTCCGACTGGTAGACTGAGACCTTGATCAGATAACTCAGCTCTCACTTTCATGTCATAGTTTAGTACAATGGCTGCAGTACAGCATCTACTTGTCCAGTCTGCTGGTTAATCTCCTAGTCACCTATATATTTGCTTATGAAAAATATGACAAGATACTTAACGCTCACCACCTGAAGTAGATGTGCTTCTTCCTTGGAAAGAACAATCTATTCTTTTCTGGGTCTGGCACAGAATATCTCCCCTGAATTTTAGGTGTTTATTTTCATACTCAACATTTCATAATCAGCAGTAAATAACTTCCATGCACACTCGAGATCACAGTCACTTGAAGCCAGCAGGGCAGCAGCATCTGCAAATAACAAAGATATAAGCCTTCTGTCTCCATACTGAATGCCTTCCATAACCTGACTGTGCCTTGATATCCTGTTCAACAAAATTACAGACAGGATAGTAGACAAGACACACTTGTGGGAGAATCCTATGCCCACCATGAAAGTATTTGATTTAGTACCAAAATTGTAGGTGCAACTCTCTCTCCCCAAGTATAGTGACTGAATGCCATGCAATAGTAGTTCTGAAATCCCACACTTTTGTAACAATCCCCCATAAGACATTCTTGGGTATAAAGTCATATGCCTTCTCTAAGTACACAAGACATAAATCAATAGTATTGGTGAACACCCATGACCCCTCCAGTTATATGGCCAGGACAAAATCTGCACTGCTGATCCTCTTGAATCAGAAACTTGACTACTGAATGAAGTTTCCCTTCCAGCAATTTGGCATGTACCTTTCCTATGATGGTGAGAAGACTGAGCTCTCTATAATAGGAACACCCTGGTATCCACCTTTTTGAAAATGAGGATTACTACACTAGTTTATCAGTTCCAGAGGTACTATCTTTGCCATCTGCACATTACTGAAAAAACACATTAGCTGTGACACCCAAACAATGGCCATCACTTTCAGTATTTCCAGATGGATTTCATGCACTCCTGCAACCTTGCACTGCAGAGCTCTTTAATTACAGCAGTAACCTCATATTTCAGGATGGATTTAGTCTCACCATCTTCTTCTGGCACCTCCTTCACCGAGGCAAAGAGTGTATATATGGGCGGCACAGTGGTGCAGCGGTTAACGTTGTCGCTTCACAGCAAGAGGTTCTCCAGTTCGATTCTCGGCTGGGGTGCCTTCTGTGGAGTTTGCATGTTCTCCCTGTGTTCGCATGGGTTCCGGGGGTCCCTCTCTCTCCTCTCCCACAAGACATGCATCTGCCTCATCTCTCCCATTTCTCCCGAGGGCCTCCCGCTGAAAACAGGCTCTAGTGGAACCTAGTGGGATAAATAAATAAATAAATATATATATATATATCCACCAGACACAGGAGTTGCTCAAAGTGCTTCTATAAATATTCCCGAGAACAGTGAAAGCAGCTCACTAGTGGAGAACTTCAATTCCATTTGCTCATACAGACTCACCACATTAAAAGTATGCACTAATAAGATGTCTCTATGATCTTAAAAAAATTCTTGCCTAGTTAGACAAGATAACTTGAAGCTCCTTGTGACACTGCCAGCCCAGGTATCTGGATTTTTTTAAATAATTCTATGTCATTTGTGAATATTGGTATCATTTATACAGAACTATATGCTATGTACAAGCTTCAAGAATGCAACCACAGCATACCCTGCTGGAACATAGAAGATTAACTTACAAAACTTCAAGAAAATAGGTTGAAATTAAGTGCTTTACGGTGTGCTATATAAGTTAGTTTCATTGCAGCAAGAAGCAGGATGTCCTGAGCTAGAAGTTTTTTCTATTGTCTTGGAGAGAAGTATTTACTATGTTTAAAATGTAAAGTGTTTTATTGCTCTATGACTTCCTAGCAGCTGCTGTTCTGAGAGATATGTACGTCTCATACAGAGATGTTAAAATTCTGTTAGTATCTGTTAGCCTGGGAACTGAAGGCAGGTGACAAAGAGTGATGTCATCTAAATGGATCCAGCAGTAATCAAGGCAATAAGAGCACTGTAAACCAATAATCCAAAAGGAAACTGAACAGGCTGAAGTAAAAATATTTAATATGTTCCAAGTCACACCAATAACTTTAAAATAACAGAAAATCAAATGCAATGCAGTAAGCACTTTCGTTTGGCTGTGCCAAACTTCCTCTGACAAAGGAGCCATCATTTCCTGTTCTTTAAATAACAAAAAGGTGGCTCGCTACATAATTGCATCAATCAATTTCCCTCTTAAACATATAAACCCCTAAAAACATGAAAAGTATCAAAAACATTTTGTGTATAAAAATCCTTCCTATTTATAAACAGTAGTTTTGTTTTTTGTGTTCAGATAAATTAACTAAACAAAGCATACACAATCTATGACACAATTCTTTAAAAATATATAACATTAAAAAAGTGTGTATACATATACATATTGCTACTCCATGTCCAAAATGGAATTATGTATGAATATAAATATAAACGAAATAGTAAATACTGCCAATAAATGATCGTAACACAAACCAGTAGATATAGGCTATTGAACATGCATATAATAGTGTTATGGGTACTATCTGTCAAGGGATTTTAACCTTAAAATTCTTCCAACAAAAAGTACACCATTTAATCCTGGCCAACAATGTGCATTCAATTTAATCTGCCATTGTAATTCCATTTTTTCCAGTAGAGCTTGCCATGCACATACCCTCTTATCTAATTGTAAAGTATCCAGGATTACAAATTTAAATGAATGTGAAGAATATATATTCACGTTTTGCCAAAGAATTTGTTTTGGTTTTATCCCGAATGGCCCGAATATGTTCACCCATTCGTTCTTTTAGTTTATGCTCGATTTTCCTGACATAAAAACTAGCACCAGCACCCAGCAGTAATGTTTGATAGGAATTTAAGAACTGTCTCTTAGAGACAGACTGTGTGCATTTTGTATTTGTCTTTGGATCTGACAACATCCACTCATCATCATCATCAACATCTGTACTTGCCTTGCTAATAGTAAGTAACTAGGGAAAATATTTTTTTTAGATTTAGATAGGAATATAGTAAAGATTAGTTTATATGTTTTTTGTATTTATTTGACACCGTCCTGCAATGTTGTTTTAAAATATTTCCTGTGATTCTGAACTCTGTAGTTACTGTGCTGATTGAATATTGTATTGTTCTTTTATTTATTATTAAATATATTTTAACCTATCTTTGAGGCTGATATTTGTGAGCCATATCTAAGCTTTTAGGATACTTGCATATATATTTGGTGACACTGTACAGGCCACTCCTAAATAACTTTGCTCTTGGTCACACTTACCATTTGGATAATAGTAACATTACATAGTAGGATTGGTCACCCTTTAGGAAGGGCCTTAAAGTAGCTGGTAAGGGGTTCTAGTGGCAGTGATAACTACCTTATAGTCTGGGCATGAGAGATTATAGCTAGTAAACCTGTGCCAACCTTTCCCAGGTGTGTGTTTGTGTATAAATCAAATCTCAAAGTGTGTGTGTGTGTGTGTGTGTGTGTGTGTGTGTGTGTGTGTGTGTGTGTGTGTGTGTGTGTGTGTGCCAGCTACTTGGGCAGGGACACAAAGCACTGGTTAGACAGAGAGAGTGTTGGGAGGACTTGGCTTGGAACCCTGGCTAAGGACTCAACTCTGTAGCTATACCAGTGGGGAATATTATTGGGGATCTGGAGAAAGAGGGAGAAACCAGCCCCAGACTGACTGTGATCTCTGTGTGCTCTTAAGGGAAATTGTATTTTACTATGTGTGCACTTGTCATCCTCCCATTGTGTACATCCCTCACTGTTGCCAGTGGTGAGGATTGAAGCTCCTTGATTACTGGGCCCG
Organism: Protopterus annectens; assembly: GCF_019279795.1. NCBI lineage: Eukaryota > Metazoa > Chordata > Ceratodontiformes > Protopteridae > Protopterus > Protopterus annectens. The sequence goes on from NC_056741.1 coordinate 520,618,891, forward strand.
TGCAGCAGAGTCATACTCCTTCACATTCAACTTGCTATAAACAAAACACCTAATCACATCACAGTTAACAATAGGGTTGTCTCTATCTCCCCTTTTGGCACATACTCATACCTAAAAATTAGGAGTCCCAATGAAGTAAGCCAAATACCATTCTCCCAGGTGACTTCAACTATTCCACCATAAACTGGGAGATGTATACCTCCACAAACATGCATGCCCAAAGATTTCTGGACTTCATAAATACAAATTTCCTGCACCAGTTAATCTGTACACCAACCAGAGGAGTTAAAATCCTGGACCTGGTCCTTTCCAGTAAGGATTAGCTCTGCTTCCTGCCTATTGCAACCTCTTCTCTGTTCATATTGGACCACAAATCAGTCATGTTCACCTTAACACTGAAGTTTAAAGCAACATCCAATACTTCAGTGTTTAGAGACTATGCCAAGTCTAATCTACTAAAACTGAGTCAAAGTCAAAGTAAACTTTATTGTCATTCAGACTCCACAACAAGTGCAACTGAAAAAAATTTCATTACTCCAGGCTCTGTGTTCCTACATCTAACATAAACAAAAAATCACATTACTACATTTAGATATTCCTACTACATAATATTTATTGGTTTATATATCAGCAAACATCCACTAAGCTAAAGAGATGTGATATTTATTGCACAGAATTCTACAGCTACTTCTTATTGCACAGTATTCTGTTGGCACTAGTATAAGAAAGCAAGATATGGCACAAAAATTTCAAGCTGTTACTTATTGCACAGATGCTGTCCGGTTCGATTCTCAGCTAGAGCATCTTCTGCGTGGAGACATGCCTGAATGGGCGTACCTTCGTTGAAGGTTGTACATCAGGGCTGGTAACTCAGCACATAAAAATCAACTACCCATCAGTAGCAGACCGGAGTTCCGCTGTGGCGACCCCTAACCAGGAAAAGCTGAAAGACACAATAACAACTAATTGCACAGGATACTGTTTTAGCATTAGTGAATACTGCACAGAAATAAGATTATACTCTGTTAGATTAATTGCACAGTTTATTTAAGACCTTTTAAGGTTATTGCAGGCAAATATGCTTATTGCTTGTCATATTACCTACTGTCCCTGATGTCAATCAAGATGTAAGTTGCTACTGGAGTTAAGTAGCCTGATGGCCAAGGGATAGAAGCTTCTGTTAAATCTGGCCATTTTTCAATGTATGCTATGATAATGCCTTCCAGATGTTAGGTGCAGGAACAGTCCATATGTAGGATAAGTGCAGTCCATGACTAATTTCCTGGTTCTGTTGAGAAAACAAGACTGGTGCAAGTCTTGAACAGATAGTAGAGTGGTCCTGTTAATCTTTTCTGCTGCTTTCACCACTCTTTGGAGGGACTTGCGGTCTGTGGTGGAGCAGTTGCCATACCAAGTTGTAAAACTGTTTGTCAGGATGCTCTCGATTGTGCCCCTGTAGAAGGTCATGAGAACAGGGATTGGTAGATTTGTTCTCAACCTTCACAGAAATTGTAGGCATTGCTGTGCAGTCATGACAATGGCATTTGTGTTCACAGACCAAGACAAGTCTTATGAGATGTGCATCCTGAGAAATTTGATGCTTTTTACCCTCTCCACTGTTTCCCCATTGAGTGTGAGTGGGGAATGTTTCTTATGGTTTCTTCTGAAATCCACAATTACCTCCTTGGTCTTATTCACATTAAGTGCCAGACTGTTGTCACCATGTCAAGTTATCAGTTGTCTCACTTGCTCTCTGTAAGCTGTTGCCTCCTCATTGCTGATGAGATCCACAACTATGGTATCATCTGCAAATTTGATTATATGATTGGAACTGTACTTGGCAGTGCAGTCATACTTTAGCAGAGTGAATAGCAGAGGGCTAAGAACACAGCCTTCAGGCACAACAGTGCTCAAGTTAATACTATTTGAGGTGTTCTTTCCTGCACAAACTGTTTGTGGCCTTTCAGTAAGGAAGTCCAAAATCCAATTGCAGATTGGAATGCTGACATCTTGTTGAGTTAGCTTCTCTATCAATTGCTGAAGTATGACTGTGTTGAATGACATGTGCACATAGCTGTTGTTCTTTTCCAGGTGGCCCAACAATAGATGGAGTGCCAGTAGGGTTGCCACCTTTTCAAATGCCCAAAGTGGGACATTTTCTGTAGAAATGTCAGATTTTCCAGGACAAAACCTACCCACAGCCAGAACTTTACCTTTTTGCACAAATTAAAGCTTGTTCTAGTAACATTTGAGTTGCTTATGCTACATCACATAACATATAGGAGTTTCATATATAAAATAAGTGTTTTATGCAACTATTAAAGAAAACTTAGGAAATATTTTTGTCCTGAAATCTCAGGACATTTGCTATTTTTCAATTTTTTTCGCAGGACACAACTTTCCAAAGAGGGACTGTTCCTCGCAAAGTGGGACAGGTGGTAACCCTAAGTGCCAGTGAAACAGCATCTTCCGTGAATCTATTTGGTTTGTACACAAATTGGAGTGGGTCCAAGGATGATGAACATCTGGATGTTAAGTGATCCTTGACTAGCCTTTCTAGGCACTTCATTGCTATGGAGGTGAGAGCCACAGGGCGGTAGTCACTGAAGTCCATTGTTGGAGACTTCTTAGGCAGAGGGATTATGGTAGTGTTTTTGAAACTGTTGGGAATGATGGCCTGTTTCAATGAGGTATGAAATATGTCAGTGAGTACATTTCTCAATTGCCCAGCACAGTCTCTAAGGACCCTTCTCAGAGTGTTAACAGGACCAACTGCTTTTCTTAGATTTATCCTCCTCAGGGTTCTATGGACATCAGTTGGATTTAGGCTGAGCACTTCTTCATTCTGGCTTGTTGGAGCTTTCACTGGTTTTGTGCTGCTCCCTTCTACAAACCTGCTAAAATATACATTGAGCTTCTTCAGGAGTTCAGTATTGCTTTAAACCAAGAGGAAGCGTGCTTGTAATCCATTATGGTCTGAATCCTTGCCATAGTCGCCTCATGTCCTTTTCGTCAGAGAAGTAATTTTGGAGTTCTGACCAAATGCCCCTTTCACCTCTCTCACACCCTATTTTAGGTTTGTCCTGGTGTGCCTGAGCTCATCCTTGTTTCCGTCCTTGAAAGCAGTGCTCTTTACTTTCGGGAGTTTATATAATCTACTTGTGAGCCAGGGTTTCTGGTTGGCCCATGTGATGATGCACTTGTTGACTGTTACATCATCTACACATCTGGATATGTAACCCAACACAGACTCTGAGTACTCCTTATCCCTCTCTTCTCTATGGGGCTCCAATATTGACTAATCTTCAGATCTCACTTCAAAACCAGCTTTCCTCCTGCTATAACAAAATTGCCAAATTCAAGTAAATAGCTACAGATCCTCCACCTTACCACTGTTTCTCTCTCCAAAAACTAGATTGGCTCAACTACCTAATCATCTCATCTATATACACAGCTGACCTTAGCTCATAAGCTCATTCTCAACCCCTCCTTTGTCCCTCCTGTCTTCTCTGCCTTTAAAATGCACCTTACCTAAATAGAGTCTTAAGGTCAAACAATCAAAACCTACTAGTAACTTCATAAACCATCTTCCATCCCCCCAGGTAAACACTTTACTTCATCCTGTAACTCTTTCTCCTCAGCCTCTGAACTCAATTCCCACCACATCCATCTCGCATCCACTAATCTAACCACCACATGTTCAAAAAGTGCTATATCTTCAATAACACACATCTAAGTTCCCAATGTGGGATTGCTCTTGCTCCCACCCCTCATAAATACATGGACATTCCTTTACCACCACATATAAAGCTTACTTGGCAACCAAACCCTCTACCTAACAAAGCTTGTGCCTCCCTCAGTATCCACTAATAAGGTACTTTTATGTTCCTTCTGCAAAACTCCTCTGTTATGTATTCTCACATTATTTCCAAGCTCATTTTACTTCTCATTAATCCCTCACCGTTTGTACTTTTGTTCTGAATGTTTTTGAATTTTGAGCTTAAATGTTTTATTCTACCACTTTTTGTATAAATATTAGTAAGCAATCTTATGTATGAACCTAATTTTGTGTGTGTGTTGGAGCTTTCCCCAGGACTTTTATCTACCATTTTGTATAAATATTTAGCACCTTTGTGTATGTACCCCTAACCTTTGTCTGTACTGGAGCTTTTCTCCCCAGGACTCCATTGAAAACGGGTTCTTTTTGGCCCAATGGACTATCCTGGTAAACCAACTGCAAATAAATAAAAATAAAAAATAAATATTAAATATATTTTAACCTATCTTTGAGGCTGATATTTGTGAGCCATATCTAAGCTTTTAGGATACTTGCATATATATTTGGTGACACTGTACAGGTCACTCCTAAATAACTTTGCTATTGGTCACACTTACCATTTGGATAATAGTAACATTACATAGTAGGATTGGTCACCCTTTAGGAAGGGCCTTAAAGTAGCTGGTAAGGGTGGGGTCTCAGTGGCAGTGATAACTACCTTATAGTCTGGGCAATGAGAGATTATAGCTAGTAAACCCTGTGCCAACCTTTCCCAGGTGGTGTGTTTGTGTATAAACCAAACCCCTCAAAGTGTGTGTGTGTGTGTGTGTGTGTGTGTGTGTGTGTGTGTGTGTGTGTGTGTGTGTGTGTGTGTGTGTGTGTGTGCCAGCTACTTGGGCACCCACCCCCCCCCCCTAACTATATATATCAACTCCAGGGTTGCACAACATTGGGGAAGGGGAAAAATCTGCTTGCTCCATCTTCAAATGACCCGTCTAATTCACCAAATGAGTGTCGCATGTCATATGAACTGCTCCTCGAATTTCATGTCATATAGACTCACCTATATATATATATATATATATATATATATATATGTATATTATTGTTAGTAGATATATAGTATATATATATATATATGTATATATATATGTAAAAAGCACATATTATATATATACATACATATATATATATATATATATATATATATATAGTATATATATATATATATATATACATACATTTATATATATATATATATAGAGAGAGAGAGAGAGAGAGAGAGAAAGAGAGAGAGAATAGCGAGAATGTGACATGACCCTTGTCGTGAGGCACAACAGTTTTACATTCTTGGGGGGGATAAGGCATCACCCTCCCAAAAGGAAAATCAACAGACCACATGGACACTGGTACTTGTGGAGCAACAAAACTGCTGACTGAGAATCCTAAAAAATGAGGAAAAAAGAATCATATATTGTAGACAAGTTCAACTGAGACTTCTGGGTAATCAAACACTCACAACTTGTTTATAAATCAAAACTTCTTTTTATTGAAAACAAATAGTTGAGCATTTTTGCTCTTTTAAAAGACCTTCATCAGAACTAATACCACTTTTGCACCTATTTTTACATGATCGTGTAGTATTTATCTGCTTTAACACAGAGATCATTATCAATTCACCTTTAGCTGAGGTCATAAATGTACATCATATAGGCAGCTCACTCCCAAGATACATACATAATTGTTGACAAGTACTAGTATTCCTGTGGTGGTCTGTATACATGTATGTGTGGATGTATGTTACTTGTTAGGACCAAGGAAAAACTGAACCTCAACTTGAAATGCTCAGATTTTCCAGGACAAAACCTACCCACAGCCAGAACTTTACCTTTTTGCACAAATTAAAGCTTGTTCTAGTGCCCATTTGAGTTGCTTATGCTACATCACATAACATATAGGAGTTTCATATATAAAATAAGTCATTTTATGCAACCTATTACAAAAGAAAACTTAGGAATATATTTTTTGTCCTGAAATCTCAGGACATTTGCTATTTTCAATTTTTTCGGTGAGGACACAACTTTCCAAAGAGGGACTGTTCCTCAAGAAAGTGGGACAGGTGGTAACCCTAAGTGCCAGTGAAACAGCATCTTTCCGTGTGAATCTTATTTGGTTTTGTGTACTAACAAATTGGGTGGGTCCAAGGATGATGAACATCTGGATGTTAAGTGTGATCCCTTGACTAGCCTTTCTAGGCACTTCATTGCTATGGAGGTGAGAGCCACCAGGGCGGTAGTCACTCGGAAGAGTCCATTAAGTTGGAGACTTCTTAGGCAGAGGGATTATGGTAGTGGTTTCTTTTGAAACTGTTGGGAATGATGGCCTGTTTCAATGAGGTATGAAATATGTCAGTGAGTACATTTCTCAATTGCCCAGCACAGTCTCTAAGGACCCTTCTCAGAGTGTTAACAGGGACCAACTGCTTTTCTTAGATTTATCCTCCTCCCTAGAGGTTCTATGGACATCAGTTGGATTTAGGCTACAAGCACTTCTTCATTCTGTTAGCTTGTTGGAGGGCTTTCACTGGTTTTGTGCTGCCTCTTCTACAAACCTGCTAAAATATACATTGAAGCTTCTTCAGGAGTTCAGTATTGCTTTAAACCAAGAGGAAGCGTGCTTGTAATCCATTATGGTCTGAATCCTTGCCATAGTCAGCCTTCATGTCGCACTTTCGTCAGAAGTAATTTTGGAGTTCTGACCAAATGCCCCTTTCACCTCTCTCACACCCTATTTTGTGGTTTTGTCCTGGTAAAAATGCCTGAGCTCATCCTTGTTTCATTCCTTGAAAGCAGTGCTCTTTACTTTCTCGGGAGTTTATATAATCTACTTGTGAGCCAGGGTTTCTGGTTGGCCCATGTGATGATGCACTTGTTGACTGTTACATCATCTACACATCTGGATATGTAACCCAACACAGACTCTGAGTACTCCTTTAGATTGGTTTGCTGATTTACAGTGGCTCGTTTGAACATATTCCAATCTGCGCACTCAAAGCAATCCTGTAGTTAGAGATCTGAGAACCCATGCTGACAATGAGCTAACCTTTGATCGTTATGTTTACACTATTGTAAGAAAGTGCTTTCATTGCATGGCTTATATACAAAGGTATGACATCCAGGTCCAGGTATGAAACCATTCCACAGTGTTCAGCCCTCATTATGCTGACCATTAAATATAATGTCCCTTTTGGCATGTACATGTCCAAACACCAGTCACAGCTAGAATGACCACAATGATTCCTTACCAAAAAAAATATATATATTTATTTATTTTTTTGGGGAAATGCAAGTATTGATCATTGCCAATCTGTTGATGAAAGAAGAAGAGGAGCTCCCACAAGAAGATATGAGAACACCATGGAAAATGAAGTCAGGAAAAGTAGCAGGCTCAGGTGAGGTCATGGCAGATATATATACATATCTATATATACATATATATATATATATACATACATAGTATATATATGTATATATATATATATATATATATATATATATATATATAGATATAGATATATATATATATATAGATATATATATATATATATATATATATATATATATATATATATATATATATATATATGTATATATATATGTGTGTGCACATATTATATATATACATATATATATATATATATACATACATATATTTATATATACTGTATATATATATATATATATATATATATATATATAGAGAGAGAGAGAGAGAGAGAGAGAGAAAGAGAGGAGAATAGCGTACACAGACCCTTGTCGTGAGGCACAACAGTTTTACATTCTTGGGGGGGATAAGGCATCACCCTCCCAAAAGGAAAATCAACAGACCACATGGACACTGGTACTTGTGAGCAACAAAACTGCTGACTGAGAATCCTAAAAAAAATGAGGAAAAAAGAATCATATATTGTAGACAAGTTCAACTGAGACTTCTGGGTAATCAAACACTCACAACTTGTTTATAAATCAAAACTTCTTTATTGAAAAACAAATAGTTGAGCATTTTTGCCTTTAAAAGACCTTCATCAGAACTAATACCACTTTGCACTATTTTACATGACGTGTAGTATTTATTTGCTTTAACACAGAGATCATTATCAATTCACTCGAGCTGAGGTCATAAATGTACATCATAGGCAGCTCACCCAAGATACATACATAATTGCTGACAAGTACTAGTATTCCCTGTGGTCTGTATATGTATGTGTGGATGTATGTTACTTGTTAGACCAAGGAAACAAACTGAACCTCAACTTGAAATCAAAAAAAAAAGAAGAAAAAACCTATTAAACATTTTAATTGTATATACCAATTCTGATATTACTCTACAGTGGGGAAAGGGCAAATTCCCCTGATTCCTATTGTACTGCAGTCTCACACAGAAAAAAACAAGCTAGTACATGTGCTCAGCTGATTTTTGTCCTCACATACCAGCTTTTTCCCATTTTACAAAATTAATTCTTCCTGTACCTAAAATCAAATAAATATTTTTCTTTGTTATTGTATGGTTGCGGCATCTGAAGTCTGCTGTTTTGATTTATGAACACTATAGCAATATGTCATTTAATAACATACATAGCACTTTCAAGTAACATCCATTCAGCATAACATTTATAGGATAACTTAACTATGGTGCTGCAAAATATCAACTAATTTGTCAGTTTTGCTGCTGTGTCCCTCACTGCACCTGTTACATGGCCTACTATATTTTATCAATGTAGTTTTATATTAATGAATATTATATACCCTGAAAACATTCTATATGCTCAAAATGATAACATGATTTAGTTTTGGCATAAGAATTTTAACAATGCTTCTGATTCTCTCGTAGTGCTTAGCATGTGTGCTGAAGTATTGAATAAGTTGTGCTTGTGCAATGAATGACAGTATATCTTGGCAGGGTAGGATTCATATTCCACCTGTGATAGAGCATGCCATCTGGTCACATCAGGTAAATATATGAATAATCTTGTCCCCTGCTAGGGCTGGCCTTAGGTGAAATAGAGCCATAGATGAAGAACTTCATGGGTCTCCCCCTGCTTAATGCTCCCCAAACACTCACACTTCCTTTGGTGTTCCCACCAGAGCCTCCTACCCCAGCCTCTACATACCATTCAGATTATTTTTTTCTATTCTGTCTTCAATTTTTGTTTTACTCTTGGACTTTTACTCCATCCTTCCAACAAACCTAACCAGCCAAGACTACACTATAAGAACTGTAGAGGATATAACTAAATTAGACTTTAGATTTTCTGAGGTGCATTTTAAAATTTTTTAAGCAATCTTTTCATCCAGTGATGCTCTGAACAAAAATCATGACTAAGTATTAACTCTACTTGTTTACTTTTTCCTGCATCATTTAAATGCATTCTATTTGACAGAAACTGCAGTGTAATAACTTTCTGTAATAACTATGACATAAATCAAATCAAGTCAGTGGTCTAGGAGCTGTTTGAACCCTACAGTATAGATGCTATGAGGAGAATTTTATAGCTATTTTCCAGCCTTTTAATCAAATGATGGATGAAAAAAACAGTAAGAGAAGAATTTCTATTTTTATATGAAATAAATAAGTTGTGCCTAACAAAATAGCAGTTCAAAATAAGGAAATTGCTTGCAAGGATGCAAAATATATATTGTCTCTGTCAGATATTTAAAATGGTTGTTGTCAAGCATAAAGCATGCTTCCTCATATCCTACACTCCCCAGAAAAAAGCCACCTTCTGTGTACCACTCTGTGTACCACTCTCAGACTGGGGCAAAACTGAAAGGACAAATGGAACACAGTAACATATCTCAACCTGCTGCTGATGTGTGTATTTATAGCATGCTTCCTTACCCCTACTCTCAAAAATAGCTTGTATATCTGATATTTGCTTGTAAAGAAAGTAAGAACACAATGGCCACAGTAATTTATTCCAACTCATTGCTCCAAAATCATATACTGCCCCTAGACAAACTATAGTGACATTCTATTAAAACCTCTGTCGATGGTGAAGAAAGCTAAAGAAATAATGGCTACACCCCCTTACAAGCTGCAGTGACCTCCTGTGAGCAATTTTAAGCAGAGCCAGTTTTAGACTAGGGGAGGTTCTGAGCAAGGGCCTCTACTAAAAATGTGTCAAAATCCACTTATACAGTTATGGTATATCTTTCAACCTCTAGCTGCAAGAAATCTGGACAGAGTAAAAAAATACTGGGGTGAGGACAAAGGCTCAAAATCAGGGGCAACATTTAAATATTGCTCCTATAAACTTCAAAAGTTGATAGAATAACAGGTTTTGCAATATCATGCATTTCCTGAAGGATATGATGGCTGAAATACACAAGTATTTCAGAGTTTCCTTGCTCATTTTCTGCTGTTTTAAACTTTTTTAGTGTCTCACTACTATTTTTCTGTTTTGTTAAACATTCTCTAGTGGTTCCTGCTGAAACTAGGTTAGCTAATGGCTGTAGCATAGTCCAGATACAGGTTTTTGCATCTGGGTCTGTTTGTAGTGGCTGTCTATTCTGAGCACATTTTCTAGGCCATCTTGGATTGGAAGGGGCCTTTCTGCACTCTGGTGAGAGGATTGTGCTGATTGGAACCTGTCTGGTGATGGTTGTTTGGTCTAGGGCTTGGAGTAAGCTTCTTCATTGGTCGTTTTGAACCTTTTAAAGATTTTTTTCAAGTTTTAAGCTTCTAGTATTTAAGCCCTGTATTTGAACAGGTTTCTGCTTGTTTATACAGAGATGAACTGATGTGGGCTACCACCCACAGCTCTGAGCTGAGACACCAGATAACTAGAGGTTTCTGAGCTTCCAAAAAACATGTCGCCTGTTTTTTTTTTCTCGCATATTTATACTATTTACTCCACTTTTTATTGTCTGCTGTCTGCTTTTATACTGTATTTATATACCGTGTACTAAACTACACTGTTGTACTGCAAGTATCTGACTTACTGTGCCTGTTAAATTGGATTTTATTGCTGTTTTCACTGCTTGCAAAGCTATTTTGCTATTTTCACTGTTTGTTAAGACTTCATTGGCATTTTTTGCTGTTGCAAAGCAATCTGTTCTGCTTGTTCTGGTTTTCCATCCAAGCAGTGTGTTAAAATAACTGATTTGTTAGCTGTTTAAAACATTCTTTAGTTTCTCCTTGCTGATTTTCTGCTGTTTAAAATATTTTTTAGTGCCTCACTGTTATTTTTCTGCTGTGTTAAACACACTCTAGTGGTTCCTGTGAAAACTATGGTATCTAGTATCTGTAGCATAGTCCAGATAAAAGGTTTGCTGCATCTGAGTCCAGTTTTACTGGTTGTTCTAAGCACATTTTCTAGGCCATCTTGGATTGGGTGGGGCCTTCCTACACTCTAGTGAGAAGATTGTGCTGATTGGAACCTGTCTGATGATGGGTGGTTGGTGTAGGGCTTGGAGTAAGCATCCTCATTAGTCCTTTTCAACCTTTTTAAAGTTTTTTTCATGTTTTTAGGTTTTGGTTTTTAAGCCCTGAATCTGAGCAGGATTTTGCTTGTTTGCGCATCACACAGTGCTGTACACTGCTGTGCAACTGTGTGCCATAACCAGACAGATTAATTCAACAGTTTTTCCATTAGATACAGCTGTAGCACATTAGTGTAGCCCTCATCCTTAATACTTTCCCAGTCAAAGAAATACTGCTAGTGAGATGAAACCTATTAAACTACCAACAAAATAAAACAAAAAAAAGCAGAACTATCCATTCACTGAGCTTCTCCTTGAGCAATCCTGAAAAGCCCCCTTAGTGATAACAGTCTTTAACCTAGCATTATTAACAGTTGGAGCACCCTTGTTTCTCCTGCTAAACACGTTGACTTGGGTCCCTTGAGGCAGTATAGCAATTGCCTCATGTACATCGACAACCCTCTACTAAATAACTCATTCTAGTACAGAGTGTTATAGATGTATCTATACCAAGAATCTTGAATCCATGCTCTCTTGCACTCAAAACAGTAACATGGAAGAGGTTATCAACCCGCCCATCATTACACATGCACATAGTACCACTACTCAAACTCACAGTACGCATCTAGCAGAAAAATCTCAAAAAAACTACTGAGATAACAAAGAGCTCCAAAACACAAGACTGCTACAACTAACACAGTTTCCACAGCACCCATGACATATAGCAAAACCAGTGTCTCACCTACCAATCCTGCAAGGCATAACACCCAAAAACAAATTTTCTAGTCATTGGAGTCTCAATACTCTGACACATGGATGTCCTGCTTAACAGACTGGGCAAGGAGAAGGTCACAGTCAACTGCTTATCCAGTGCCATGATTTGTCAGATCACACATGCACTCAGTTCTCTCAGCAACAAGTACCATTATGACTGTCATAATTCATGTAGGAGTGAATGAACTGAGATGTACCTCACTGGACTATATGAAGAGAGACATGACTGAGGTCTCTGATTATGTTTCCCAGGCAGGTATGTCCTTAGCCTTGAGCAGCACACTACACTCACCTAGAATGATGCCACATTACAAACAAAAAATGATTGATTTCAATAACTGGCTTAATTTTTGGTGTCATTCAAAGGGGAATCCAGTTGCTGTCAGCCTAGGAAGCAGTAGTCGACAAACCTCACTGTTTTTCCAGAGATGGTTTGCACCTGGCACCTCTAGGCTTCTTGCCTTTCCATATTACCTTTTTTAGGCAAGGACTCCAAAAAAAACTTACCAACATGATATTTGCCAACCATAACAAAATAAGGGTCATGCTGTTAAACGCAAGGAGCTTAACCCAAAAACTGTGCACTCTAGAAGCACTTCTATCACTGGAAAATTTAGATGTCTGTGCAGTCACAGAAACCTGGTTCAAGGCCTCAGACAGTGCCTCCTCACCTTCAGACCACAAAATGAATGTGTGAGAACCAACATAGGCGGTGTCTCTATCTATATTAGATATAAAGTCACCTTGTATCTAGTTAGACTGGAACAACTCCATGGAGTTACTACAAGTTCAGGGTACAGTGGGTAAGACCACCATTCAAGTCATAGCCAGTTATTGATCCCCCTCCATGGGTCATGATGTGCACAAAGCCTACTTGATCAACTTGGAGACAATCCAAATATTATTGAACACTCTGGTTATGGAGGATTTCAGTTATCCCACCATCAACTGGGACACCTATGCTATCTCTAACTCGCTAGCACAAAAGTTCTTTGACTTTGTTAACTCAAATGCCCTGGAACCAATTGTTCATTCCCCAACAAAAGGAACAAACATACTAGATCTGGTCCTTACTACAGATGCATTACCACAACTGTCAAACCTTCATTAGTTAAATCTGACCACAAATCAGTCACCTTTGAGCTGACAATAACTCCAGAACTCACAACGGATGAAATCAGACTAAAAAACTTCATCAAGGCAAATTATACCCTCCTATGTGAAGGTATAAATGCATTGTGAGTCCCACCCCCAGCTGGAAGTGGTAACTACACTGAAGCTAACACTACAGCCCTGTACAATCACTTGCATAAGTTTATAGACTCGGCTGTACCAGAAAGAATCAAAGCCAGAGCCCCAAGTAAAAACAAGTCGCCATGGTGGACATCCAGAATCAACAAACTTTACAATAAATGCAAAAGGTTACTGTCCAAGAAAACAAAGGCAAGACCCCAGCAATGGAAAAGCACTCTCTTTAGGCTGAACAGGCAAATAAGACAACTTGTCAAGTCCTCTAAGATCTTCTTTGAGAAAAATGTAGCAAACACAGCCAAGGATAACCATAAGGCCTTTTACAGCTTTGTATGTAGCCTAAAAGGTAGGACCCAAGCATGTGCAGAAATAGTGATCAATAGTACCACACACTGACCCCACAGACATAGCAAACCTGCTAGCAGATAGGCTTGGCAAAAATTTCACTCCCTTATTCCCTCCAAACCTATCACAAACCCTCCCTCAACCCCCCTCCCCCACTCCACCTGTCTGAAGAACAGATCATCAAAACCTTGTCTAAAGCAAAAAAAACACAGCCTCTATGAGACCAGATGGCATCCCAGGCTGTTTTCTAAACAGGCTAAAACATGAACTAGCATCACCATTAAGTACCCTTTTCAATCAAAGCCTAACCACACACTTTGTTCATGCAGAATGGAGAACAGCAACAGTTATTCCTCTCCACAAAGGTGGACTAACAATAGACCCCAGGAATTACCGACCCATAAGCCTGGCCAGCCTCATCTACAAGGTCATGGAACATATCATTATGGACCTCATAAATAAAGAAAATAAGAAAGAGCAATACGGCTCATTTTTATTTATTTAGTTATTGTTGTTTTGTTTGTGTTCTCAGTCATGGAAGTGGATCAGGAAGAGCAATTGGCAAGGGCGGAAACTAGTGGAGGTTCTTTACTTGAATTGAATAATTCTATTGTGAACCTCACAGCACTGATAGAGGTGCTGATCAAACAGCAATCTGTGAATGGAAAAGGACCTAATCCAGGTCCAACAATGTTTGGGCTTACAAATACCATCAATTCATCAAGTTTCACTGAAAATCACGGCTCTCAAGCATTTTCCATACCTCCTGGGCAGGGTAGCCCAGTAACCATAGTGAACTTGCAATCCGGGCTTACTATTGGCTCGGGAGCAGCAGGAGGCAGTTCTAGGACTATCAATCAAGCTGACGGCCAGCAAGGAGATATGCAAACGCCATTTTCTTACGCTGAATGGATTCAGAGCAATGGACCAGATGTTCTTGAAGGAAGTAACAGTCGGGTTAATTATGGAACAGTAGTCCAGCAGATTTATAACTTTGAGCAAGAAATACTGAAGCTATGCAAATTGCATGTTGAAAATAGCTACCTAAGAAAATGTCTACGGAGAGAACAAGTACCTAAGGGCCTTCGAACATGGAAGTTCTCTACAGGCTTGGGCCATGGATCTGAACTTTATAAGGACTTGGTTACCATGTTTAATAGACATGGCTGCGAACTACTTGAATTACTGGTAAGGGACAATGATAGGAAAATGAATGTACTTAAAAATCATGTTGATGCTTTGAATAACAGCTGATTTATGTTTTAATTCAAAAATTAATGAGTACAGGGCAGTTTTGTTAACACAGACAAGGTTATTTTATCTATTAAGAACAAGAAAGTAAACAAAACATAATAGTGACAGTGTTGACTATGATAGAGGTACTGCATATCCCTTACCTAGTAATTTCAATAGGGGCACTAACCAAAATGTGTATGAAAATGTTACACCTGATGTTGAAGAGGTTAATGATGATTCTGTTGGAATTTTTAACAATGAACAGGAGTCCCCTTTAGGAGAACCTCTCAGAAGGTCTGAGCGCCTTCTCAATCAGAGGCATCAAAGGGAACAGGGGGGGAGGCAGTATTACCACAATTACAACAATACACAGAGAATGGACCCTATGAATCACCAGGATTTTCACCCACAGAGAGGGAGAGTCCAATGGGGCAGGGGGGCGAGGGGTTCCATGAGGAGATAGACAGGGACAATGAAGTAAATCACGATGTTAACAGCATAATTAGTAATGTGAGAAGAGATTTTAAAAATATACAACTTGAGTTCAGCTTCCATTACACAGGAATGGGCAGAACATTTTCAAAGAGGTTTGAATTTTGTCCCTGTGAGGAGACCAAAAATTGAAAATTGCGTTCTTGAATTTAAGTTTTTTGTAAGGAAACTTAATCTCAGGCTTTACTTTGATAATAACACGCAGTTTGGACCAGTTGAATTCTGCAAGAAAACAAGCACATTCAACCCATCCCTGCACCCCATATTACAGATTTACGAGAGTCTTTGTACATCACAGATGAGGGAGACTTTTTTGAAAAATACCACATTTACTAATAACCTCACTGATGATGAACAAAGTCTATTGTCTAACATTGTGGGTAACAAAAATATCAGGTTAATGAAACCTGACAATGGGGGAGGTTCGGTAATGATGGATCAAGAGGTCTATACCCCAAAAATGCTTTTACATCTATATAGTGATACCTACGAAGAAACTTCTATCAATCAACTTAATATAGCATATAGACATATAGACATAACACTCACAGATCTATTACTTGACAATCAAATAACACTAGCTGAGTTAAACTATATGCAACAAGAAAGCCCACGTACCCCTACGATCTTCGGTATACCTAAGATCCATACGTCTACCACTGATCCCCCCTTAAGGCCCATAGTGGACACCAAGGCATTGAAGACATTTTCTATGGCTAACTATATAGACTTCAACCTGAAAGATTTATTAAAACAATTCCCACACATATTACAGAACTCATGGGACTGTCTCAAGAAAATTCAACAGGATATGTATAACGAACATTTTATATTTGCCACAATTGATGTTCATGACTTATTTATAGTTATTCCACATGAGGAGGATATCAATATGTTTTATGATTTTCTTTGCAAGCATTCTGGTTTTACACATTCCAGAATATTGATGTTCCAAACAGTTATGGATATGATACTTAATAATAACTTTATTCTCTTTGAGGGGCAATATTTTAAACAAAAGATAGGGGTGGCCATGGGGGCATCATGTGCACCCCTATTTGCTAATATTGCTCTAGCTGAATGGGAAACTTCCAAGGTTTTTACATCCAAACTATTTAAACACTGTAAATTCTATGGACGTTATTTGGATGACATCCTTATTTATGGGGAGGGACGCAGGAGTTATTGCATGAATTCTTTGAATTCTTAAATAAAAGTACACATTTTCTACAGTTCACAA
>NC_056741.1:520640487-520665487 GCF_019279795.1 Protopterus annectens
ATCTTAAGGGGTAACCTAATTTTTTGTAAGGCAGGCTATGAACTCTGCCCAGGTGTACTGCCATTATACAATGGGAATTTTTAAATCATCTCATTATCTAATTAGTTCATTATTTTTGTTTCTTTGGGCTGATATTACTAATTTCGGAAGGTTTTTTTGGCTACATTGCCCAAACATAAGCATATGAGCATGTGGAGACATTTGAAGTGCATTGATTTAATGCAGTTTGTGCCTTGTGGCTGCAGTGAATTTCACTACAATACATACAACATACACTTTAAAAAAACTACGGTAACACATTAAGGGATTGAAGAAGGGTAGGTCTGTCTGAGGATTTAAGGATCTTAATGGTTTTCTTTTTTCTGGGGGAGGGGATATTTTAATTAAAATGATGTTGTAGCTTTGTTCATCACAAGTTCTTTTTTAGCACCCCTGACCTTTGTTTAGTTGTAGCACCTGCCATTGCTTGATGATATTTAGATAATGGGAAAAGCGTACATCAATATCCTATAGGCATATCACTCAACTGTCCAGATTTTCACAGAATGCCCAGATTTTTGCTTCATATTTTTGGTCTGTTCCTCATAAAATTTGTGGTTTTCTGACAAATCACTGTCATGATCTCAGGATTAAAGTCACTAGATAATTATACATATATTTAAGTTTCAGAATTCAAATCCTTCAGAAAATACATGTTAATACAAACTCTGCTATTCTAGCAAATTTCTAAGTTTAAAAGAGGAATATTTAAAGTATGTCCCTATTTGTGGGTCTTTGTCCCCACATTATGTCAGCTTTGTCCAGATTTCGTGTACTAAGAGGTTGAGAGCTCTGCTTATTGGAGATCAAATATATAAGAATCAGCCAGTAAAGAAAAAGTTTGCTGCTTCATAGCAGCATATTAAGCCACAGTGAAGCATGGATAGAAAAAAAGCAAATGGTCACCCTCTTCTTTATGCTAGCTAAATGTGGCTTTGATGTTTAGTCGAATAAAAAAGTGTATAAAAAGAAATATATAAATAAATTAAATAACTCAACTAGCAATAGTAGTATTTACAAGGACTTACCATTTTTCTTTCCCTCATTAAAAAGCTGTGCTTAGCAGGAAAAAAAATAAAGAATAAGTAATTATATTGTGTGTGTGTGTGTGTGTGTGTGTGTGTGTGTGTGTGTGTGTGTGTGTGTGTGTGTGTGTGTGTGTGTGTGTGTGTGTGTGTGTGTGAGACTATGTCTGTGAATGTATATGCTTTGAGCATGCATTTGTTTATGTGTGCATGTGTGTATGTCTGTTTGTGTATATGCATCTCTGTGTTTGTGTGTGTGTGTGTGTGTGTGTGTGTGTGTGTGTGTGTGTGTGTGTGTGTGTGTGTGTGTGTGTGTGTGTGTGTGTGAATGTATATGCTTTGAGCATGCATTTGTTTATGTGTGCATGTGTGTATGTCTGTTTGTGTATATTCATCTGTGTGTGTGTGTGTGTGTGTGTGTGTGTGTGTGTGTGTGTGTGTGTGTGTGTGTGTGTGTGTGTGTGTGAGAGAGAGAGAGAGAGAGAGAGAGAGAGAGAGAGAGAGAGAGAGAGAGAGAGAGAGAGAGTGTGTATACCTCTCAATCTTGCCGAAGCATTCTGAATAAAGTCAATGGTAATAGGTGTGAAAGAACTAAACTTGGGGACAGTTTTTAAATGTGACTCTAATTCACTTAAAAAATATTGTTTGACTAATAAGAAATATGAAACTATAATATCTTGCTAATTTACTGACTGTAATCATCAGTGACTTACCAAAATTTAAATGTTGTAGAGGAACACACCAAAAATAGGAGGCAAAATTAGAAATATTCTGCAAAATCAGAGGACGTTGGAAGGCATGGCAGGTTTGAACTATCTTGCACTAAATTAATTTTGTTCATTCATTTCATCACCTTGCAACATCTGAAGTGAATTCAGTCAAGAAGGTGTAATTGATTGCATGTTTGGGGGGGTGGGTTCTGCATATGTGTGACAGCCTGTCTGTCTGTACTTGTGCATGTGTCGTTACACACATACAAACACAGAGATGCATACACACACACACACACACACACACACACACACACACACACACACACACACACACACACACACGTGCAAATACTTACACAACATATATCTTGGATATAAACTAATTCTGCCAGTAGCAGTTACATTTGCCACAGCACTTTTGAAACATTTGGCAAAGAACCATTTTACAATCAAAAATATGAAAAAAAGTATATCCAAATAAAAATTCAAATATGAAACAATTTAACAGATAGTTAATTATGTAAGTACAATAATGCCTTCCATGATGAAAGTTATAGAGAAAATAATGGTTCTTCCTTTGCTTGAAATACCCTTCACATCACAATACCCCTGGGTGGTCCATTATTTCTGCAGTAATGCCCACCATGTCAAGTATTATTGTTTAAATGATGTACAACCTTTCAAAATCATACTGAATATTCAAACATTTGAGGTGTACAAACATTGTCATGTGCCACAGAGACTTCCCATACTTTGGAACAAACTACCCATTCATGTCAAGCAAAGCTCCTCAATGGCCCTCTTTAAGAAAAATCTTGATGACTGCATGAGAAATAGAAAATTCACCCCGGGTATCACTTCTGCGGCACTGCTTGACAGGGACACAGGAAAAATATTCTTGAGTGGCGAAACCCAGGGAACCTTTTTGGCTAGGCTTATATAGGCCCCTGGGCCAATATCCTAGTACCTACCTGTGAACCTATGAACTATAATTGTATCTTTAGCTTCTCCAGTGCTTTTGTACTCCCTATATCACCTGTGGGGATACTGAACTGCTGCACTTATACACTATTTTAATAACATATGAATTTATTAGGAATTGAATAAATGCTGAAGATGAAGGTATATATAATGTCATATTCCTATGAAAAAAGAAGATGTGCTATTTACTGTATGATGTTACATCTTTCTTGCCGATTAAGCAGCAAATTCTACATTGTCATTTAATTATTAAATGCTATATGCAATCTTATTATAGATTTTAAAGGAACTTTTGCTTATATATCCCTCTCTGATAATATAGTATATAGCTGCTACTGCCATACTCTGAAGAACAAGAATTGCAGTGCTGTTTAATGGAGTAGATGCCCAAACTTGCTGGCTGTTGCACAGTTTGGCAGCATTGGCTAAACCATCTGAAAAGGCTATTTAAGGAACTGCTGATCATTATAGAAGCATTTATATTTGACAACTTTCATATTTATAAAATGTTTTAAGTTTGATAAGGGAAAAAATAGGAGATGAAAGCATTCTGGATAATTTATAAACTTTTGCAGACCACTAAGAGCTGACAGATATTCTAAGAAGTAGATTTGTGTGCATATAATATTTTTGTAAACTTACACAAGATTTCTTTCTCGTGAAGATATGATACATGACTGAGCATTAAATGAATCAAGATCTATGAAGCTATCAGCCAAGTGCACATTAGATTTAAGCCACTCCAGTGGCATGGAGGGATAAAACGCCATAATTATGACCCAGTTGACCAGCAAGGAGGGATAGACATGCCCATCCCCAACGAGAGGGCATTTGTTGATGACAATCCCTTAGGAGAGGCATGGTCCAAAAAGAGTAGTTGCCCTGAATATAATCACTGAGTGTTGCAGGCAGGGCAGGGAGTGGATAACCCCCCCCCCAAAATGACACAGAGACAGCCAATCCCCCAGGACACCCTTAGGATCCACAACTGCCCCCCCCCCCCAACACAGGTCAGAGTAGAAGATGGGCTGGCAGACCTGGTGTAGGTGTGGGGCACTGGAGACCAGACTGTTTGAATCACACACACACACACACACACACACACACACACACACACACACACACACACACACACACACACACACACACACACACACACACACACGCACACACACACACACACAGATACACACACACACACACACACACACACACACACACACACACACACACACACACACACACACACACACACACACACACACACACATTCAAACACAGGACTAAATGCAGCCTGCTGTGTTGTCGGTCACTTTCAAATCTCTCGTCTGTCTCCCAAAACCACAAACACGTACACACAGTCCATGCCTCTCTCACACACATATACACAGAAACAACCACACTCACACACACACACACACACACACACACACACACACACACACACACACACACACACACACACACACACACACACACACAGTCCATTCCTCTCAACTTCTTAATGCAAAAGATGTTTTGGGCTTTGAATCTGAGATCTATAACTACTGTACTGATACCAATCCCACTGGACTTCATGTGTCAGAGAATGTCGCAAACTTTGTCTTTGTATAACCCATAGTATCCTACTCCAGTTTATTAGCTTTAGATTGAGTGACCACTTGCACAAATGACAGCAGAATCAACATGAAGTAAAACAGTTTACTGTAATTATTTAGTTATTTGTTTATGTAATAGGGTAGTGAATTGTTCTGTATGCAGCCAAGTTTTTACAATTGCAGTCTGGGAACAAAACAATATGGAGCATCATAATAGGCACCGATAACAGAATCAGACAAATTGTAATGAAAATTTAATGTATGAAAAATGAATGTCATTATTTTAGTGTGCATGTATTTGTCTCCTGTACCTCAAGAAGACTTTGGGCAGCAAGACTTGTCCCTTCTACTGTATATTTGCAAGATGTTTAGCAAGTCCACTCATTTCATTACTTTTTAACACTTCCTCATCTAGGCTGTAGATCTTTTCCTTTTACACTGCTTTCAAAAGAATTTAGTGGCACCATCAAAAAGAAATCCCTTCTCATTCTATCAATTTTTTAAACACCAAAAGGTTCTGGACTTTTTGTTTCTTAGATTATGTTATGTTATGTTATGTTTGGGTTCTCCATGGGATGGATTTTTAACTGATAAAGGTGGAGACATAACTAACATTAACAAAAAGTTCACCCTCGCCCCCAAGTTGTCCTCCTAGACAATGGTCTTCTTCTGAACTCTTGGAATGGCATCATCTCAAGGCCAATATCTCTGTACATTAAAAGCACAAAATCATTTGAGAGCGCAATAGTCACTTAAATGGAAATATGTGCAAGATTAAGAAGTCTAGCATTCAAAAATTACCACCTCCCTTAATGTTACAATATCTCATAAACATCCATTTCTTTATATACATCTGCGTCATACCTGTCACTCTGGACAAAGCCTAAAATAATGGGGTGGGAGCAAAGCCCTCCAAATACTGTCTGATATTAAATGTTCTCTTAAACTTAGAAAGATCCTAGAATAGCAAGTTTAGCATTACTATGCATTTTCTGAAGGACATGAAGTCGGAAACTGAAATGTATGTCATTATTTAGTGAGGCAAAAATCTGGACAGACACACACATATACACACACACACACACACACACACACACACACACACACACACACACACACACACACACACAGTTTTCCAAATAAGTACATTTATGCTCTTCATCACAGAAGTTTCACTTCTAATGCATGTGGTGGCCATGCACATATATTTGTTTTATAATTTAAGTAGTAATTCATGGCAAAACACATTGTTTAATACTAAATTACTTTTTTTGTATTGTTTCCCACCTCTTCTCTCTCTCTCTCTTTTTTCCCTTTTTTCATGTAATGCTGGGTATTCACTGGATCCATGGATCATGACACCAGTGAGAAATTCAAGTGGAGCTGCAGAAGATAATTTGATTACAGCCCTGTCACAGAACTGTAGTGTTATTAAGAGTCAGCAAAAACAGATTCCCAACAGAAATAAAAAACTTGAAAATAAAGAAATGATCCCATCAACGACCTGGAACACACCAGCTTTATTGACAACAAAATGTTCCTTCGACTAAGCGCTTTCGCCAGTAATTGGCTTCATCAGAGTCAAAGAAACCTCTAA
This sequence comes from Protopterus annectens, assembly GCF_019279795.1. NCBI lineage: Eukaryota > Metazoa > Chordata > Ceratodontiformes > Protopteridae > Protopterus > Protopterus annectens. The sequence goes on from NC_056741.1 coordinate 520,646,441, forward strand.
CTACAACAGAATAAATAGTGAAAAATGTTTTTATAAACACTTAATTAGTTAATTGATAAGCCAATCATCAGCCATAAAATAACATTAGGTGAATATTTTTCCCCTACTGAATACCACCGAGGGTTGAGCCCCAACTTTGTCTTGGTGTTCACCAAGGGGGAAAAATATTAAAAACATCCTGGAGGACAAGAAAAATAGATGGTACAAGCCTTTCATGGTCAAATGTGGGTCATGTAAATTGTGTCGCTACATTAATGATGGGCCATATATTAATGATGTGCTTAGTCGAAGGAACATTTTGTTGTCAATAAAGCTGGTGTGCCCCAGGTCGTTGTTGGATCATTTCTTTATTTTCCAGTTTTTTTGTTATTAAGAGTGTTTGGCACTTTGAAAAGCAGAAAAAATTCACTTAACACAAACCAAACTTAACAAAATAAAAAAATGGGCACTGCTCAGTAGACAAGTCCACGTAGTTTATTGACTTAAAGCGCTTTTCGTTTGCACTCAAGGCAAACTTCATCAGAAGTAGTTACAAAACAAAATAAATAGGACATGCTGGGGGGACAGATTCATAACCCAGAGACTCCCTTCACTCTGGAATAAAATCTCAGTCCAGGTTAGGCAGAGTCCTTCATTGACTCTCTTCAAGAGAATCTTGATGAGTGGATGGGGGGATCTTAGGTTTACCCCGGGTATCACTTCTGTGTCACTGTTAGACAGAGGCACAGTATACTAACCTTGAAAAAGGGCATAGCAAAATTAATTTAAAATGGGTGGCGAAAGCCAAACACACTCTGGCTAGGCTTATAAATGCCCTAGGGCAGATAGCCTAGTATGAACCTATGAACCAATGAACTCTCGTGACATTTAAGTATTCCAATGGAAGTGACGTGCTAAAATAGTAAATCACAACACAGTCATCAAACCCACACCAACTGCTTAAACATTGTGAAAAATGTACATTTAAGACATATATATCATGTTGTTGTTGTTGTTGTTTGTCTTTCTGCTTTTTCCCAGTAAGGGGTCGCCACAGCGGAACTCCGGTCCGCTAATGATTGGCAGTAGATTTTTTTTTACGAAATGCCGAGGTGCCAGCTCGATGCCCAACCTTCAATGAAGGCACGCCCATTTACGCACATATGTCTTTCGAATGCTACCCAACCGTGTGGAGGACATGCAGACTCCACACAGAAGGCACTCCCAAGCCAAGCCGAGAATCGAACGGGAGAACCTCTTGCTGTGAGGTAACAAAACATATATATCATGTATACTTTAAAAACATATAAATACCCTCATACCAAACTTGAACTATTGAAAAATTATTAAAAATATTGAAAAATATATAAAGATAGATATCTATATCGTAATAGAGTCCATTTCACTAGTACCCTGTTGGAATCGTCCATGAACTAAAACTAAAGTGTTATTGTCAACTATTTGGGTTAAATCATGTCTTTTGACACTTAGAATAGGGTTATAGATCCTCTCGAACCTCTTGTTACTAACTTCTTTGATTAAAACGGGACCTCAGATGAACTTTATTACAACTTACTGCATAGACAGTAAACTGATCACTGGGATCTTACGGAAGAACTGGGAGTTGTTCAGAGTTACCCCATTGTTAATTGAAAAGCTAGTTGAGCATCCAAATATAACTTACAGGAGGGGTAAAAATCTTAAGAACTTGCTGGAACAACAATGTTGCGTTTCCCCAAAAACCACTGGCATGGTCAAATGCGAGTCCTGTAACCTTTGCCGACAGATGGATGTAACAAATGCCTTTACAATTAATCAACACCAGTATAGACTAAAATTTAAATTTGTCAATCTAAGAATGTGGTGTACCTTGCTAGGTGTCAATCTTGTCCAGTGTATTACATTGGCAAAATGGAGCAAAGACTCTGTGATAGAGTTTATGAACACCAGTACTCAATTTCAAAAGTTAAATTAGAAAATGCTTTGGCCAAACACATCCATTCTTGCCAAGACTATAATTTAAATACATGGCCATAGATCAAGTTCCTCAAATATTACGAGGTGGTCCAGTTCCCTCCCATTTAGAGGAACTCGAACTGGCTTGGCAAATCAAATTAAATACTTATAGATTTCCAGGACTTAATGACACTTGCTCAATTAGTTGTATTTTAAAACTTAAGAGCTTAGTGAGATGACGTAATGTAAAGAAGAAACACATACTTTTAAAATAAGCAACTGGATTAGTATAAGTATTCACTACATTACACAAAAACAAGACTATTTTATTTTTATCTTTATTTTTATGTATATGATGTCAATTTAGACTAGCACTGCTATGTCAAATGAAGAGTAACATTAACATCCTTCAAGCAGCAAGTTTAGACACACTTGTTGAAAGACAAGAATAGAATTCATAAATACATATTTACTTATATCTTTATATATTTTTCAATATTTTTAATAATTTTTCAATAGTTCAAGTTTGGTATGAGTGTATTTATATGTTTTTAAAGTATGCATGATATATATGTTTTAAATGTACATTTTTCACAATGTTTAAGCAGTTGGTGTGGGTTTCATGACTGTGTTGTGATTCGCTATTTTAGCACGTCACTTCCACTGGAATACTTAAATGTCACGAGAGTTGTTTTGTAACCACTTCTGATGAAGTTTGCCTTGAATGCAAACGAAAAGCGCTTTAAATCAATAAACTGCGTGGACTTGTCTACTGAGCAGTGCCCGTTTTTTTTTACTTTGAAAAGCAGGTTTAGATGCCTGAATGACTATGGGTATATGCCCTTCAGTGTAACCCAACTAATCCATGTAGCATGTTTACTGTCTGCTGCATTCTGCACAATATGATCATGCACCATTCTGGTGGTGAAGTGACCCATGCTATCACTGCAGCTCCCAATTCCAGTCCTACTATAACTAATGATGACCAGCTGGCAGCAGTAGTAAAGAACCCCATCTGGCAACTTCATGCATAGCATATGGCTGCGGAGATAAAGAGGCAGTGTCTAGTCCAAAACTATGGACCATGACATTCAAGTCACTGTTCCTTTTCTTGTAAAAAATACGTAGAGTATAACTGGTGAATACAGTGATATGTGATGGCTAAGCTGTGTGGTGCATGGTCAGGTTTCGTGGTTCATCAGACATTCCATCTGTGATGGCTATAATGTGTGGTACATGGCCAGGTGTCATGGTTCATCAGACATTTCCTCTGTGATGGCTATGCTGTGTGGTGCATGGTCAGGTGTTTTGGTTCATCAGACATTCCCTCCTTTTCTTAAATATTTATTTTTTATTTTAGAAAAGATACTCTTACTGCTTATAAAAGTCATGCCTGAATATTTACTGACGCCTGTTCAATGATGTCATAAGGCATTATATAAGGAATAATTACTTTTTTAATAGTTTTGCCTAATAAAATATACTGGGCTATTTAATAAAAAAGAGTTATTTTAGTATTTAACATGAGTTCATGCTTAACAACTGAATGAAAAATTTTTCACATTTTTTTTGTATTATGCAATTTGTAGTTAGTTTTACATATTACATATTTGAAATGACTTACTATTCTGCTTTAATGTATTGCACATCAGATTACGCTATTTTCAGAGACATATGTCTTTATATTTGCAGTGCTGATGGTGAAGTTTTAACAGTGCTAGTTTATGTGGTAGGATACTCATAGGTTCATAGGTTCACAGGTAGGTACTAGGCTATCTGCCCAAGGTCATTTATAAGCCTAGCCAGAGTGTGTCAGCTTTTGCCGCCCCATTAATTAATTAACTGATCCCCTGTCAAGCAGAGCCAATGAAGTGATCCCAGGGGTGTATTTTCTGTTACCCATCCACTCATCAATGTTTCTCTTGAAGAGTGTTAGTGAGAGGCTCTGCCTGATGTAATTTGAAATTTTATTCCAAAGAATGGGGAGTCTCTGTGACAGGAATCTATCCCTTTAGCATGTTCTATTTATTGTTGTGGTGAGGTTTAGCTCACTAGAATGCGTGGCTCGTAGTGACTTGGATTTCTTTAGGTGGAGCATGTCCATCAATTCTGAGTTGGACATGGCTTTGTAAGTCAGGCAGAGATCACCTCTGAGTAAGCAATATGCCACTGAGTACAGCCGGAGTTTTTTTCAGTTGGGCTGCATAGGACATATGTTTGAGGCCAGTAATCCTCTTGGTGAGGTACTTGTGTGGTCTTTCCAGCTGTTGGAAGTGTCTTGTGACGTACATCCCAAATGGGGTATTGTACTCTATGATGGGTCTAATGAGTGATGAGTAGAGGAGCACTATAACCTCTTTATTTCTAGATGAGAACCCTTTAGTAATTAGATGAGCCACATAAAAGATGTCCTAACTACTTTGGCAATATGATTGTCAAAGGAGAGATTACTATCTACCTGGGTCCCCAGATCTCTTATTACCTCTTCTGTATTAAAGGGGCTGCCACCTATGTGGTAATTCGTGGGTGTTTTGTTTTTCCCAAATGGGATGACTATGCATTTTTTGGTATTTAGCTTGAGGCCATAAGCTTGACACCAGGTGCCCATCTCAGTAAGGCCCTTTTGGAGGATGTCTGTGTCACCCAGAGAGTCACTTATGGCTCCCAGTTTGCAGTCATCTGCAAACTTGGTTAGCCATAGTCCTCCTGTGTTTGTCTGTACTTCTGAGAAGTATATGCCAAACAGAAGGGGTCCCAGGGCCGAGCCTTGCGGGACACCACTTGTGACTGGTTTAGAGTCGAACCTGGAGCCCGCTATTCTTACTGTGTGAGTTCTGTCTGTAAGCCACTTGGCAACCCATCTCATAGGGGTTTATGTTCAGGCTGGTGAGTTTTTCTGTAATACCTGAGTGGGGAATGGTGTGGAAAGCCTTGGCAAGGTTAAGGTAGGCTGTGTGAACCACCTTTCCCTTGTTTATGGCCTTGGTGACTGTCTCGAAGAAGTCAACCAGGTTTAGTAGGCATGATCTGCCCTTAACAAAGCCGAACTGGGTCAGGTCAAGTGTTTGGAGGTTCCCAATGTCTTTGTTAATGAGTTCCATGAGGATGCGCTCCATAGCTTTGCAGGCCAGGCTAGTCAGGCTTATGGGGCGATAGTTACCAGGGTCAGTTATGGCCCCTCATTTGTGGAGAGGGATAACCGTTGCTGTGCACCATTCTATGGGCACGTAGCCTGTAGAGAGGCTGAGATTGAACAGCGTGTTTAGGTGGGGGGTTAGTTTGTTCTGTAGTTCATGCAAGATGCAGCCTGGGACACCATCTGGTCCCATTGATGCTGTGTTTTTGGCTTTTGAAAGGTCTGTTTTCAACTGTGCATCTGTGATTTTTGGGACACTACACTTTTCTGATATTGTTGTGGGCCCTTTTGGAGGTGGGGGGGTGAAGTTTGCACTGAATCTATCTGCCAGGATGTTGGCAATATCAGTAGGTTCAGTATATTTTGTGCTATTTTGCACTAGTTCAGTGCATATCTGTGAGTTGCCACTTAGATTCTTAACATAGCTAAAGAAGGCTTTGTGATTATCTTTTGAATTATTGGCTATTTTTCTTTCGAAGTTAGCCTTGATGATTTCATGAGAGACCTTAGTTTCTTACTGATACTGATCAGGGATGTCTTTCCTTCTTGGGATTTGCTTTTTTTTCTGAATTAATTTCCTCCTTCTATTGTATAACCTGTTTATTGCAGGGGTCCACCAAACTGGTTTCCTTCTCTTAGAGGAGTGAGTCATGGTTTTGCTAAGGATGGCATGATCCATGCATCCTTGTAGGTGCTCATAGAGTGCAGTAAAGGTTTCTGCATCTTGGGCAGCATTATCCTTTAGCATGGGGGGCTGTGAAACTTACCACCTCTGTCTTAAGTAAGGTGAAGTTTGCTTTAGAAAAGTTTTTTACTGTGGTTTCCTTAGTTGGGGGTGGTGGTGGGGTGTGGACATCCAGAGTGATTAGTTTATGTTCTGATCTAACCAGTGACGGGTTGACCTTCAGTGTTGAACACCTGTCACCTATGTTGGTGATGAACAGGTCCAATATGTTTTCACCTCTGGTAGGGGAGTTTACCAGCTGATCCAGGGCATTTGAGTTGATGAATTCCAGGAAGCGCTGGGCCTGGGAATTTGCACTCAAGTAGTTTTCCCAGTGAATGGTAGGGTAATTGAAATCGCCCAATATCAGGGTGTTTGGTAGGACCTTCATGTTTTCCAGTGTCTCCAGAAAGGTGGAGTGGTGGTCCTGGGTCATGGATGGTGATCTGTAGCAGGCCACAATTTGCATTGCAGATTTGCCCGATGTTAGTTGCACATGGATGATCGCAGAGGTATCATCTGCAGCACTAACCTGGAGGTGTAGGTATCCTTGATGAATATGGATACACCCCCTCCTTTTGTGTTTCAGTCTGTGTTCTGTGGCCGAAATGTGTGGTATGAGTTGTAGCCCAGTAGTGCTGGGGTGCTCTCTGGAGCCTTGAACCAGGTTTCAGTTACTGCATAGATGTCAACGTTCTCCATACTGAGGAGTGCTTCGAGCGCGTGCATTTTGAGATTTAAACTCCTGGCATTGAGTAGCATAACCCTCAGTTTTTTGTTAATTTTATGGAGGTGGGTTTGACCTTTGAGCCTTGCCTAAAAAGGCACTATGGGGGCAGCAAGAGACTTGGCCAGCATTTGAAAGCCTAGGGTTGACAGGTGCAAGCCGTCTCTTGCGAAGCAACGCGGTTTGTCGAGCATGTCATCCCAGGCTGCCAGACACTGGATCCCCTTTGAATGACACCAGAAGCTTAGCCAATTGTTGAAATTGATAATTTTTTCTTTATACTGAGGTATCATTCTTGGTGAGGGCAGGATTCTACTCAGGGTCAGGGTCATACCAGCCTGGGCTACATGATCAGAGAGCTCTTCCATGTCTCTTTTCATGTAGTCCAGGGAGGTACATCTCAGGTTATTCACACCAACATGAACAATGACAGAGTCATATTTGTACTTGTACTGCAGTGACCTGACTGCTTGTGTTCATAGGTTCATAGGTAGGTACTAGGCTATCTGCCCGAGGGCATTTATAAGCCTAGCCAGAGTGTGTTGGCTTTCGCCGCCCCATTGATTATAGGTTCATAGGTAGGTACTAGGCTATCTGCCCGAGGGCATTTATAAGCCTATTATGTGGCGGATTCTGGCTCCTGACAGACAGCTAACAGTAACCTTCTGCCTTTGCAGCCTAGTGAGTGGGACGTCAGTGTGCCTGACTATAGAGTCACCTATTACTAGTGTGTTAGGTATGTTATTTCGCCTTAAGGACTGTGATTGTGCGGCACACTGATTTTGTGTTTTATATGTTGTCTGGTTTGTGATGGGAAATGCAGGTTGCTTGGGTGTCTGCTTTGGAGGTTTCTGATGCTTTTGCAGATTTTTATTTAGAGCATCTGAGTATGATTTTGTGTATTTATGTGCATTTTTTGCCAGTGCTGTTTTAGTAGGTTTGTGTGCAGCTGGAGTTGTGGTGCAAGTGTTAACCTTCCCCTCTTGACTGTCTGTTCCAGTCTTGGATGGAGACAGCTTAGCTTCCAGTTTGGCTGCATAATTGCATCTCTCACATATGTTAGTGTTGTAATCTTTTCAATTTTAAGGAACATTTCTCTTATTATGTGTAATACTTATATCATTTTCTCAGTAATTGACAGCTGTCATGTTGATAATGGATAGGCCATTGATGGTGTAAATCAGTGCAATCTTAATGTTATGATGCACTCCTTCCTTTCCAGATACAGTAAACTCTTAGTTAACTGGAACTCAAGCAACAAGAACTCTCAAGCAACCAGAAAAAAAAATTGAAGAAATACAGTGCAATTTTCATTTGTTGCACTTTCTGTTATCCTCCCTGCAGAAACACAACTTACATTTTTAGAGTTTTAGAGTTTTAAAAAGGAAGATAGGAATAAACTCCCTCCCTCTCTCCCCAGCCTCAGGGTATACTATTAGTCAGGTCAATTTTTAATAGTAACTGTCAAGCAACCAGAAACTAGTTATGCATCTACCAATCCCCATGGGTGCCGGTTAACTGAGAGTTTACTGTAACTCCTTTTATTGTAAGGAGTACCGTTACTAAAATGAAATGCATGCAGATGAAAAGTGCTTTAATACAAGATTACAATACTCACTCACATATTCTGCCTTTTATTTCAATTTTTGTATTTAATAGCTCATCACCGTTCTAAGTAAACATTGGCAACTCTGTCTAAAAGTCAGATTGTAAGTACCCAAAATGTCTAGTCTGAATTCCAGAAGGTCAAGGTCAAATGTGTCCATTACAACATCTCCTAAAGATAGGGTAGGTGAAAGTGCATGTGATCTTAAGGTGGGGCTGTCATGTGAGCTGGATGGTGACTTGTGGCAAAATTATAACCCACTAGATGCAGGTGATCCTTCAGACACTGATCTCATAGTGCTGTGAGACTGGGACTTTGAATGAGAGGTTCTGCTATATGTGGATGAACACTGATGTGCCCTCCAAGAAATATGTTCTGCTAGTTCCCCCCTACTTTCTCCTTTACCTTCTTGAGAAGCGCTTGTAGTGTTATATGGTATGTCCCCAGGTGTCCGGACAGCCATGGATGCTTGGTGTGCCACCATAGTATTGATCAATGTGATCATGGCATTATCCCTACTCTCTGCTATTTCCATGTAGTGCTGGAAATCCTAACATACACCCTGGAGGACTCTGATTATTTCTAGTTCACTCTCTGTGGCAGTGCACTGAGACTTAATAATGTCAGGGCACATTTGTTCCTAGGCAGCCAATGTTTTACATGGTTCCAGGGGTAGCTATGCATATGCCTGTGCCTGTCTCCCGCTATGTAAAGGTGTCACCATGGACATTGTTGCTTCTGAATTTATGCCATCATCCTGAAGGTATTCCAATTGATTTGGAGATACTGGTTTGGAGCTGTATGTGTTTCCTCCCTGTATAACATATAGTGTAATGTTGCCTTGCACTTGACTTTGTGATCCAGTGTCTCTTCCTAAAGGGTTACTAATATGTTGTGTGATGTGAAATTCTGCCATTAAACTTGGCAATTGTGCTCCACTTTTCTCTGGCTGCCCCATAAAAATACATGTAACAATATTATTGTCAGCATGTTTTATGTTGGTTTCTGCTGCTGACCCTATAAAGAATTAATTTAATACAATACTACTCAGATAATGGAGAAAACTATGGTATGCTGTGTAATGATGTATGTAGGACTGGGAAAGAAATCACTTGGCCACCTCTGTTATTTTGCCATTTTCCCCACTGTAGTGTGATCTCGGAGTTGGTATATTTAGTTGGGGGGTGGGGGCACAGCCCCCCACATTGAGGAGTGTGGGAGGTGAACTCTCCCACTTTGTATTGTTTGTAGTGATGTGTTTTGTTTGTTTAGGGTAAGTGATTTCTTTCCCAGGGAAAGAAACCGCTTATATGCTCTTTTGCTGTTTTGTGTTTTTGTGGTTTACTGGTCGATAAAGAGGCATTCGATGAAATGCCTCTTTGAGTATCTAATATAGACCCTGTAGGACACTTACCACGCACACTCTGCCCAAATGTTATTATGTGCAGAAGAGGAAGGTTTACCTATTAATGGCAATGTGTCATGTGTTACATGTAATCATTTCATTTCAGCATTCAGTTCTGTATATAAATATGACACTCTTGTCAAACGAATGTTCCTCAAGTGATTGCAAGTTGATATGGCAGTCCATAACTTATTTGCAGAAATTCAGGGTCATTTACACATTTTGCATGCAAATTAGACTTTGTCATGCTTATCTCTATAAATTGCAGAAATACGTGAAAGTATAAGGCAGCTAATCCAGATAACCAGGCCTTGGTAGCTGTAAAAACATGCTGCAAACAGTGGCACTATCCACAGCATTCTCCAGCAGACCTCATCTGTCTCCTCAAATGTGATAACATCTCTAGCAAGGGTCTAATGTGCCTGTGATCAGAAAAGGGAAAAATTAAGTCTGATAGAGTCGAGTCTGTATAATCATGAAGCATAATCCATGCCCATTCTGCAACTATGGCACACCTCATCACCTGAAAGCACTCAATAGTTAATAAAAGTTTATAATGACATGCACAAAAGATTTAGTTATACAGAAAAAATATGAAAAAAAATGTTTATTGAAATAATTCTGTAAATGGTATGCTTTAAGAAATGATTACTGCATGACATTCATGCTTATTGTTCAAATAAAGATAAAAACAGATCTAAACAACTTAAACAGCAATGATTTTATAAGTGACATTTTTTCACCATGGCAATGAAATGTGAATGCATTCTTTAAAAAATATATCTATGTGACAAAGTAGTTTGGTAAGACCAAACCTTTCAATGATATCAGTTTCATGTCTGATGCACCTACTAGGTAGCTAGGTTTGGTTTGGATAATGTCACACCCTATAGGTCATGGTTATAAACATATAAACCACAGCCCTGTACTTACATTCTTCATTCTGGTACTGGCACTTCAAAAGAATGCAGCACCTATGAAGGCACATGGTTGAGTCCTGAGATGGTCTGACAAAGAGACCCAAATTATATTCTGCCTTCTCAGGGATTCATACCTTGAGAAAACTGAGTCCTGTGTATGTGGATCAGACTGGAAAAAGATTGACATATGACAGGAGTTGGGTGAGTACCTGTCATCCCTGAAAGAGATCACCCAGTCTGGCACCAACTGCCACCAAAGGCATGATGACCTAAACGTAGGCCTAACCAGCTGGCTAATTACTTCCGCATGCATTTCTACTTAGTCTCCTTATATGCTTACATTTGTTAAGCAGCACATTATCAAAGCACACATTGCCACAAAATATTTTTACAGCTTTCATCTATAAAAGTTAATACGATTCATTTAATACAAGTAAAACTGGAAGGAAGGTATAATTTACTTAACTTACTTTCAATTGCTACATTTCTATGTATCTGCAGCTTTAGTACAGTTTGTTATCTTTCAAGGGAAGGTAAAAGTCTGTTGCTTTGATCAAGCTCATGTAATATTACTTAAAACTGCAAGTAGAGTACATAAAATACAGTGAAAAGCAGAAAAAACAAAGGAATTGTATAAACAAGTTGCATAAAGTACCCATTCCACAAACAGACAAGCTGTACAGACACATACAAATATAACAACTGGAAATAAGTTATGCAGTCTTTCTAGTTAAATTAGCATTGAAGAAGAAATACTGATTAGCTCAAATGGATTAGGCACAATGAAAGAATGAAATTATGTTCTTTGCTGTTTTCCTGCTGAACTAAATGAAAACATATTGCAAAACACAGCAGAACTATGTATAGAAGTAAGCACACAAAATCTTAAGTAAGTGCAACAGTAACTTCAGTGCCTTGCTGAATAGTAAACATAGTCATGTGAGAAATTTTGCAAAACACACATATAAGCTACTTAAAGAACCATTGTAAAAAGACTTACTGGGGATGCTCGTGACTATGCAAAAAAATATTTGCATTTAGAAGAGAAATTTTTCAGTAAGAAATAAATTTGTTTTCTATTTTTTATAAATTTGTAAAATATAAATACATAAGTAATTCATATATGAAGGTAGTTAAAGAAATGCAATGCTTTCAGTACACTATTGCAGCACACCCCATATCAGCCAAGAATTTCAAATGTATTACCACTTCTTATGGTACAGCAGGATATGTCATTAGAATGAGTAAACTGCAAATGTAAAAATCACCAACCCTTGATAGCAATATACAGATTGTTTCCATATTTGCAGAACCATTTCCAAGAATTTCCCTCTATATGAATACATTTGTTATAAAAATAAAAAAAAACTGCTGTTAATAAAGATTGCACTGATATATAATATTATGAGTGAATTTATGGTCTCCATTTCTTATTTTATCTTTCTGCCCTCCCTGTCTCTTTTTTCTTGTTTTAATTACACATTCCTTTATCTTTCATTTTACTTCTAGCTCATTTCTGTTCATTTTTGCACAGGCCCAGTTGTATTCCACCCATGTCAGGGATCGTTCACCCTCTGTCCATCCAGAGACATTCTCATAGGGTTGAAGTTGTGACATCAGTCCTGTAAGCACCTTGACACATGGCAGCCTGACAGTCCTCACAAGCCATGGACCTCAGGACTTGGTTGAGGATGTGGTAGAGCAGATAGTGGAGTGATGCCTTTAGCCAGTGCAGAATGCTTTTCAGCATTCTGAAGACTTGCTGCCTCAGTTGGTGCTGACCACCACACCACTACAACCCCCCCCCCCAACAGGCAGTTAAAACTTTTGTGGTCCTGTGGACTGGGGGCTCCTTTTCATAGGTTCATAAATTCATAGGAGCCTTGCACTCAACTCCTCTTCAACCCATCATTCTCTAATCCTCTCTCCTACACTCTCCACCCTTCTTCCTTCCCAAACCACCCTCTTATATAAAAACAATTTTGAAAAACAGGGGGTCTATCCTCCACCAAAACCATAGCACTTTTCCACTCCCATCTCCTCCAGCACAACCCTCTTGATGTTTTCCTTCTGTGTTTTCCTCTTTGCTATGTCTCCCTTTTCAATCTTTCCAATCTTCCCCTTTCCACTCTTTAAAAAAAGAAACAGGTCATCCATACAAGGATACCCATATAAAACATATAAAACCCTTTTATATTTTTTAAAAAGTTAATAACAAAAGCTGAACTGCACACTGCTTGCCTTAAATACTTCAAGCCCTCATAGCTGCATTTGTTCACAATACCTGAAGTATATGAGCACTAACATCTTCATGTAGTACTTTGTATAACTTCAGCTAATGTAAGGTTTTGCCACTAGTGGGTTTTTTAAACATCTCTGCATTTCCTTATTCAGCACAAATAATTTGAGAATACTGTGCATGCATATAGAGGTGCTCTTCACGAATGACCACCACACAAGTGTGAACACCATGACTGTGAATAGCACTCCCTAAGTTAGAAGACAGTAACCAACAAATGGAACTGCAGTCAGTTAACTGAAATCCTGTTCTGTTTGACACCATCCCTGTAACAGCCATAAGTACCTTTTACAATCTATTGAACTCACTCAAGATTGATTATTCCCACTGAAACTAAGGTGTCTCAGAGGTTTCTCATGCTTCTGAGTAGCAATAGATGTTTAAAACATATTAAACAAATAGAGCAGGCTCTGGCATACATTAAAATCTGACCCCTTTAATAATAGCAAAAGAAAAAAAACAGACCTTATTAGAACAGAAAGCAAATATATAGATAGCCACCAATTCAATGAAAGCTACATATATAAGACAGAGACAAAATGTTCAGCTGGGCACACCTAAACAATTTTTGAAATTCCAGTTTAGGCAATAATTTGAAGGCAAAAAATACCCACATTTACTCAATTGGAAATTTCTTCATATCATAAATTAACCTCCTTATTCCCACAAACCACTTAACATACAATTTAACCTAACAACTCATCAAATCCTCCACAAAGCCAGACTGGTATGACCACCAAATAAGTATCTGAAGCCTTACAGAAACTAGATATCTCTAAATTCTTCAAATCACAGACACTATACCCAAGATACATTACATCACAAAGAAATAAATTCCTTATAAAGACACACACACACACACACATATCTATCTATATAACATATATATATATATATATATATATATATATACAGAAATATGAAAGGCAGTGTGAAAATGGTACTAGATGAGCTGAGAAGTAGTGCAATATGAATAAAGAGGCATTAATATCAAGGAGCCAAAAGCTTCATTTCCCTAGAGCCAAGAATTTGTACAGTCACAGTATGCATTGAGGTAGGCACTATCAAAAAGGGATAGAAGGAGACCTGAAAAGGTGCAGAGGAGAACAACATAACAAATAAGGAAATTATTTAAGATGAATTTACTTTTCTTGTGTGAACAGAGTCAGAGTGGAGATATGCATAAAACTACTTGAATATAGTTGGCTCTGCAAAACTGAGGGATAAAACCCTAAGTTAAACCCAGGTGACCTCAGTGTTGGGGAAGGTGGCTGGAAAGAACGCAAGTGAGTGGCTGTCACTGACTTGTTAATCTGGTGTGGAGGGAAGCAGTCACATCTTCTGCATGATTGGCATTTAACAAAGGCGGATGTCCTACTATGCAACAAGAAGGGTGAGATATCTGCATCCAGAATGCTGTGGGTCTTCAGAGTAGCTGCATTTTGGCATATTCACAGAAGCATGCACACGTCTTTGGGGCTGTATTGTGGTAGATGCGGAGGTTTAAGGCCTCTGAGTGGATGGTGTTAGAGATTAATATAAAAATGTGGGTCTATATTAGAACATCGAAGTTTCAAAACTTAAAATGTTCTAATATCGACCCCTATTCAGCAAAAGCTGAAAATATCGAAGCAACAGAAAATTGATTTTTTTTCCTAGGGAAAGAATTCGGTTGTCCATTTCTGTTGCTTCGGTATTTTCAGCTCTGTGGTGGAAAGTTACAGGTCGGGTTTAGGTAAGTGTGCAATTAAGTGTGGGTTAGGTTAGTTAGAGTTAGAGTGCGGGTTAGGTATGTGTGCGATTGTGTGGACATGAGGGTTAGGGCGGGTTAGGTGAGTTAGGGTTAGGGCACGTGTTAGGTATGTGTGCGATTGTGTGGACATGAGGGTTAGGGTGAGTTAGGTGAGTTAGGGTTAGGGCACGGGTCAGGTAAGTGTGCGATTGTGTGGACGTGAGGGTTAGGGTGGAGTAGGTGAGTTAGGGTTAGGGCGCGGGTGAGGTGAGTGTACGATAGTGACGGACCTTAGGGTTAGGGTTTGGATTAAGGTAAGTGGGTAGTTAGTGGTGTGTGTATAGTTTAGTGTAGGGTTAGGTGTAAGATTTTAGGTGTATGTGTGTGGATTGCTGTTTGTTTGGTGTGCTTGTGTTGTGTGTATGTGTTTTGGAACAGCAAATTTTTTCCCTAGGAAAACATTTGCTGTTCTGTATGTTCAATGTTTATAGCTTTCGCTGAATAGGGGTCGATATTAGAACATTCGAAGTTTTGAAACTTTGATGTTCTAATACAGACCCAAAAATGCCTAATTCACTGCACTGTGGATAATGGGTAATGGAACACTCTCAGTGATTGTTAATCCTCACCTTTCACACTGCCTTTCATATTTCTGTACATATGTTTCCCTTTGGAAATTCTGGAATAGGGTTGTAGCCAAATCTTTGGATCACTGGGATAACGGCTTCTTCTGAAGTTGTGAAGATGAATGGAAGAGCTTTGCAGAGTAACAAACACCCACTGATGTCTGAATGACACGTCCCATTGATTAGTTTTCATCACTGCCAGTAACCTCCGGGAAGAAAATGAAATGGAGGAATGAATAGGCCAACACCTTGGGTGGGGGTGGAGGATGGAAGGCTGGCAGGCAGAAAAAGAAAAAAAAAACACTTGTCTGCTTAATATACTGCAGGATTGTTTCAGTTCTGACTAAAGGAAGTGCATAGACTTAAAATGAAAACAATAAGTTTTAATAAAGTATGAGGAATTATTATTTCATGGGAAGGACTGTCTGGAATGTCATGCTAAAAAAAATAATATAAACTAACTTAAAGAAGCATAGGACAGGCATGAAACAATTAATAAGAATAGAAAGTATTTAAAACTGTGGAAAGTTTTAATACAGGTTCCAAGAACTTTCCGGCAATATTTAAACCTGAAATAGCATTCTCCTGCCACCAGTCTGTTTAAATAAGACTGAACTTTGCATAGGTATTCAAATAATTTCTTAGCTGATATTTCACTTGATTGTTGAAAAATGCCTGTTTTCCATAGTTACATCAGTATAAAAATAATCGTGCTACAATTAAAAATCTCATAGTCTTCATGTGTTTTGAAAAGAATATAAATCTTAATTATACCACCTGCATTGTAAAGATGCAATGTAATCATATTTGATCAGATAGTTTAGTACAGAGGACTAAGATTATAAACCACTAATGGGTTCAATCTTGTAGCAGTAGGTTTGATTCCCGAAGTCGTCATTTGCCTACTTTCTGGTTCCAGACCTCCTCTGAAAATGGGTCACAACTGAGTTGGACATTCAAGTGAAGAAAGCATATATAAAAATAAAATGTGTAAGCTATATAGCCAATGCTTCTGTATACTTTTAAAATCTATCATAAGTTCATAGGTTCATAGGTAGGTACTAGGCTATTGGCCCTAGGGCCTATACAAGCCTAGCCAAAAATGTACCCTGTCTTTCGCCACCCAAGAAAATTATTTTCCTGTGCCCCTGTCAAGCAGAACCACAGAAGTGATCCCCGGGGTGAATTTCCTATTACCCATCCAATCATCAAGATTTTTCTTGAAGAGTGCTAATGAGGAGCTCTGCTTGACATAGATAGGTAGTCTGTTCCAGAGTATGGGAAGTCTCTGGGACAGGAATCTATCCCTCCAGCATGTTCTGTTTATTGTGGTGACAAGGTTTAGGTCCCTAGAGCGTGTAGCTCAGAGGGATTGGGATTTCTTTAAGTGGAGCATGTCCAACAGCTCTGGGTTTGACATAGCTTTGTATGTTAGGCAGAGATCGCCTCTGAGTAGGCGATATGTGATGGAGTAAAGCTGGAGTTTTTTGAGACGGTTTGCATAAGGCATCTGTTTGAGGCCAGTAATCCTCTTTGTGAGGTATTTTTGTGGCCTTTCCAATTGTTGTAGATGTCTTGTGAGGTACATACCAAAAGGGGCGTTGTACTCTATAATGGGTCTAATGAGTGATGAGTAGAGGGGAACAATGACCTTTTTTTCTGGATGAGAAACCTTTTGTGATGAGGTGTTCCCACGTAGAAGGATTTCCTGACCACTTTGGCAATATGATTATCAAAGGAGAGACTACTGTCCACCTGTGTCCCAAGGTCTCTTATCACACTTTCGGTGTTAAGTAGACTACCACCTATGTGGTAGTTCATGGGTACAGAATTTTTACCAAAAGGGATGACAATGTACTTTTTGGCATTGAGTTTGAGACCATGGCTTTGACACCAGGGATCTGTCTCAGTGAGGCCCTTTTGTAGGATGTCCACATCATTAGAAGTTTAGATTATGGCTCCTAGTTTGCAGTCATCTGCAAATTTAGTTAGCCAAAGACCTTCTGTGTTAGCCTGTACTTCAGAGAAGTAGATACCAAACAGGAGAGGACCCAGGACTGAACCCTGTGGTACTCCACTTGTCACTGGTCTGAAGTCTGATTTGGAGTCTGCTACTTTCACAGTGTGGGTTCTGTCAGTGAGCCAGTTGGCAACCCATCTTGTGACATAGGGATTTATACCTAGTTTAGTGAGTTTATCTATAATTCCAGAGTGGGGGATGGTGTTGAATGCCTTGGCAAGATCTAGATAGGCTGTGTGAACCACCTTACCCTCATCTATGGCTTTGGTGACTACTTCAAAGAAGTCTATCAGGTTTAGGAGACATGATCTGCCTTTTACAAACCCAAACTGTGTGGGGTCCAGGGTTTGGAGATCTCCAATGTCTTTGTTTATGAGTTCCATGATGATACGTTCCACGGCCTTGCAGACGAGGCTTGTCAGGCTAATGGGGCGGTAGTTCCCAGGGTCTGTTGTGGCCCCCCCTTTGTGGAATGGGATAACTGTTGTGGTGCGCCATTCAGTGGGCACAAAGCCTAAGGTGAGGCTATGATTGAACATGGTACTTAGGTGGGGTGCCAGTTCATTCTGTAGTTCATGTAGAAGGCAGCCTGGGATGTTGTCAGGTCCCATGGATGCTGTGTTCTTGGCTTAGGAGAGTGAAGTTTTTATTTGTGCAGCCATGATTACAGGAACTTTGCATTCTTCCGGTATAAAGATGGGCCCTTTAGGGGGTGAGAGGGGGGTAAAGTTAGCACTGAACCTATCTGCCAGGATGTTGGCAATATCAGTTGGTTCTGTATATTTAGTGTCATTGTGCTGTAGATCTGAGTGTTGCCATTGAGATTTTTGACATAGCTATAGAATGCTTTGTGGTTCTCTTTAGAATCAGTGGCAATTTTGTTTTCATAAC
Organism: Protopterus annectens; assembly: GCF_019279795.1. Classification (NCBI taxonomy): domain Eukaryota; kingdom Metazoa; phylum Chordata; order Ceratodontiformes; family Protopteridae; genus Protopterus; species Protopterus annectens. The sequence goes on from NC_056741.1 coordinate 520,664,462, forward strand.
TAGCTTTTTAGGATTTTATGAGGGATCTCAGCTTCTTACTGAGGCTGACCAGGGAGTTCCTCCAATCATGGGATTCTACTCTATTTTGCAACAGTTTCTTTCTTCTGTTGTAGAGTTTGTTTATGGCAGAAGACTACCAGATTGGCTTCCTTTTTTTGGAGGATAGCATCTTGGTTCTGTTAGGGATAGCACGATCCATGCACTCGTGTAAGTGCTTATAAAGTGCATTTGTGTAGGATTCAGCAGTTGTACCTCTATTGTCCATCTGCATGGGTGTCATGAAGTTTGCCACTTCTGTCTTAAGAAGCGTGAAGTTGGCTTTGGAGAAATTTTTTACGGTTGTTTTCCTAATGGGTTGTGGGAGCGGGATGTGGATGTCTAGGGTGATTAGCTTGTGGTCGGATCTGACCAATGAGGAGCTGACCTCTGGTGTGGAACACTGGTCACCCATGTTGGTGATGACCAGGTCTAGGATATTGCTGCCTATGGTGGGGGTGTGGATAAGTTGATCCAAAGCTTTGGAATTGATGATTTCCAGAAAACGTTGAGCAAAAGAGTTGGTACATGAGTAGTTTTCCCAGTTAATGGTAGGGTAGTTGAAATCACCCATTATTAGAGTGTTGGGTTGTACCTTAATATTTTCCAGTGTATCAAAAAAACAGGAGTGGGAATCCTGGGGCATGGCGGGGGGGTCTGTAGCAAGCTACAATCTGGATTGCGGTTTTGCTCAGAGTTAGTTGAACTTGGATAATCTCAGATGCATTATGCTGAGCAACTAGCTTGGAGGTGTGGATATCCTTAATGAATATGGACACGCCTCCACCTTTAGTGTTTCAGTCCGGGTGTATTGGCCGAAAGGTGTGGTATGAATTATAGCCTGGTAATGCAGGGGTACTCTCTGGAGCTTTGAATCAGGTCTCTGTCGCTGCACAGATGTCAATGTTCTCTATTTTAAGGAGTGCCTCGAGTAAGTGCATTTTGAGGTTTAGACTTCTAGCATTGAGTAGCATTACCCTCAGATTTTAC
>NC_056741.1:521037987-521087987 GCF_019279795.1 Protopterus annectens
AATAAGAACAGTTGACCACCATGGCCGAATAAAATATCTGTTTATTAAACAACAACCGTAAACTCTTTCAAGGCAAAGCTGCTTCTTCAGACCATAATGGTTTTCTATGACCCAAGTAAGCATAATTTGGACAAGTGGTTGGGAAATAAGAAATTTACCGCAAGACTGATCCATGTTCTCCTAAGGGATGCAGACAATGCTTACATACCCTACCTTTCAATAGGGACCCCGAATATACTGAAGGCAAAATGCAAACAAAAATGAAAATTATTTGTCAACTTGTGGAGGTTGTATCAACTAAGAATGTTCTTCTGTTTGATAACCAGCCATACTTATCAGTTGCAGGTGTGGCCATGGGAACTCCCATGGCAAACACGTATGGAAACTTGTTTTTGAATCAGTGAGAAAAATAATTTATTTATAGTAGTAGGAATAAGTTGAATGAAAATGTTTTACTGTATAAACGCTTTGTGGATAATTGTTTTTTGATCTGGAATGGATGTGAAAAAAGTCTTAATGAATATATTAGATATTTGAACAGCACAAGAGACTTTCTGAAATTTAAGATGACTTGCTCTGTTGAGAATATAACATATTTAGATGTAAGAATAGATAAGAATGCAACTACACTAGATACTACTGTTTATACAAAGGAGGTACACACACATCGATATGTGTACAGGAGAAGTATGCATGCATCGCACATATTTAATGGGATAGTAAGAGGTCAGTTTACTAGAGTTGGTAGATTCAACAGTAATGAGACAAAATGTAGGAAACAGATGGAATAAATGGCTCTGGAATTTCAGGAAAGAGGTTATAGTACAGTAACTACAGAGCGAATTTCTAATGAAGTTTTTAATAATTGGAATAATTTAGCTAGATCATTATTCCAAAAGAATCAAGTTCAGAATGCTATTATACATGAACAGAGTAAAAGAATTAGATAAGTAACAACCTATAACACAAGGACTAATGATGTAAACAACATAAGTAAAAACTGGAATATTTTAAGGGCAATACCTGATTTATAACAGTTGGAAGACAGACCCAGATTTACCTATAAGAATTGTAAAAGTCTAAAGAGAAGGTTATAGTATAAAGACTTTAAGTCAACTAGTAACGATCATGTAAAACTCATTACATCCAAGTGACGCCTCCAGGTGCATCTGCAATTAACTCCTACTGACGCCTCTAGGCGTCAAATGTTGCTTGTTCATATTTGCATCAATAATTCCAAAACCATGCTATATACAAGGTTTTAAAAGATGTCATCTTAAAGCTCACACAATGGCAAACTCAACTGCATTAATTTCTGACTCTGTCTAGTGCAGGTAAATAAATATTAACTGCTGCTTTATGATATTAATTTACATAGATATAATTTTCACATTTGTAAATATCTCAACAACCAAGTAAAACAGGCAGAACCCCTTAGCCTCACATAAAAGATCCCAGCTAGATGAATAAAATGCTGCTGACAGTATGTATGTAACTTGAGTTGCTGCTGAGATATTGTAAGTTGTTAGATTGGAAGCCAATCTGGTGGTCCCTGCCATAAACAAACTTTACAACAAAAGGAAGAGACTGTTGCAGAAAAGAGGAAAATCACAGGATGCAAAAAACTCCCTTACCAGCCTCAGTAAGAAACTGAGATCCCTCATAAAATCCTCCGAAGCTAGTTATGAAAATAAAATTGCCAAAGATTCCACAGACAACCACAAGGCATTCTATAACTATGTCAAGAATCTAAATGGCAATGCTCAGATCTGCTCTGAGCTAAAACAGAATGGCATTAGATATACTGATCCCAAGGATATTGCCAATATCCTGGCCGATGGATTCAGTGCCAAGTTCACCCCCTCTCACCCCCTAAATGGCCCATCTCAATACCAGAAGATTGCCAAATTCCGGTAATAACGGCCACACAGGTAAAAAACGCTCTCCAAAACTAAGAATACAGCATCCATGGGACCAGATGACATCCCAGGCTGTGTACTACATGAACTACAATATTAACTGGCACCTCACCTAAGTGTCATGTTTAATCATAGCCTCACCTCAGGTTTCATGCCCACTGAGTGGCGCAGAGCTACAGTTATCCCACTTCACAAGGTGGGAATCCACCTTGGATCATGGAAACTACCGTCCCAACAGTCTGACAAGCCTTATCTGCAAGGCCATGGAGCATATTATCATGGAACTTATAAACAAAGACATTGGCAACCTTCAAACACTGGACCCCACCCAGTTTGGGTTTGTGAAGGGTCGATCTTGTCTCCTGAACCTGATTGACTTCTTCGAATCAGTCTTCAGAGCCATGGACAAGGGTAAGGTGGTCCACACAGCCTATCTAGACCTTGCCAAGGCCTTTGACACTATCCCCCACTCTGGAATCATAGATAAAGTTACTAAGCTGGGCATTAATCCCTCCGTCACCCAGTGGGTTGCTAACTGGCTTACTGATAGAACCCACACTGTAAAAGTAGCCGACTCCAAATCCAGCTCCAGACAAGTGACAAGTGGAGTACCTCAGGGTTCAGTCCTGGGACCGCGATTGTTTGGCATCTACTTCTCTGAAGTACAGGCCAACAGTAAGGGACTCTGGCTAACAAAGTTCGCAGATGACTGCAAACTGGGAGCCATTATTGAATCCCCAAATGATGTGGATACTCTACAAAAGGGCCTTACAGAAAGAGATGATTGGTGTCAGAGCCATGGGCTCAAGCTCAATGCCAAGAAATGTATAGTTATCCCCTTTGGGAAAAAAACATGTATCTGTGAATTACCATATAGGTGACAGTACACTAAACACCAAAAGTGTGATAAGAGACTTAGGGACACAGGTAGACAGTGGTCTCACCTTTGATAACCACATCGCCACAACAGTCAGGAAATCCTTCTATGTGGCACACCTCATCACTAAGGGCTTTTCATCCAGAAAAAAGGAGGTCATTGTCCCACTGTACTCATCCCTCATTAGACCCATTATAGAATACAATGCCCAGTTTGGTATGTACCTCTTAAGACATCTGCAACAACTGAAAAGGCCGCAGAAATACCTCACTAAAAGAATCACAGGCCTAAAGCAGATGCCCTACGCTGACCACCTTAAAAAACTCCAGCTATACTCTGTCGCATATCGTCTACTCAGAGGCGATCTCTGCTTAACATACAAGGCCATGTCAAACCCAGAGCTGTTGGACATGCTACACTTAAAGAAATCCCAATCCCTCAGAGCCACATGCTCCAGGGATCTAAACCTTGTCATCACAATAAACAAAACATGCTGGAGGGATAGGTTCCTGACCCAGAGACTCCCCAGACTCTGGAATAGATTGCCCATACATGTTAAGCAGAGTGCCTCTTTGGCCCTCTTCAAAAGGAACCTTGACGATTGGATGGGAGAAAGGAAATTCACCCCAGGGATCACGTCAGTCACCCTGCTAGACAGGGGTCCAGGGAAGTAAATAGTGTGGGAAGAAATAGCCAGGGAATTGTTATGGTTAGGCTTGGATAGGCCCTAGGGCTGATAGCCTAGTACCGACCTATGAACCTATGAACCTATGAAATATTACAAATGTAATAGTTACTATGTCTACTGTGAGGTATAAAATTTAGTTTAAGACCTACAACTTAAAGAATACTACACTATAAAAATAGTTTGTGCTGAAGAGTTTGCTATATATACTTCTTTCATAACCTTTATGGTTCCAGACATATGAATATTTGTTTGAAATGTAAGGACATAATTTTATTCTGTCAAAAGGCTTAGGCTCCATCCATTGGAACTTACAGTGCAAACTCCCTGAGCTCCATTGGAGTGAATGAGTTAACAAACTTGGAACTTTTTCTTGTTTTAACTGTAGTTGCTGAAGCGATATTACTTCAAATAATGTATTTACACATCCAGTGACTAAAAAAGACTATACTCGGTATTGTTATGCCACATGTAGTGCCACACGTGGTATATCTTGCAACCTGTGTAAAATGTACTTGTATGTAGGAAAATGTAGTCAGAAATTAAAAGAACAAATAACTGAACATAAGTCAGATATACGCAGGAATATCCAGATGAATGCTTTGAGTAAACACATTTTGGATACTGACCAAAATCATGAATTCAAGTTTAGAGTAATTGATTTGGTGCATAAGCAGACTAGAGGTGATGAAATAAATATTATTTTGGAGAATAGAGAATACAACTCGATTATAAGATTCAAGACCTGGTTTGAATAGTGCTGCCAGTATTAAGCCTGTCCTGGTCAAGAAGCAGAAGAAATTACATTGATAGTTGTTTTAAAATGTATTAAGTTTATTAGAATAATATATGAAAATGTTTTACAGAGCAAATCTTTTTAGGATTGTATTACTGCGGTGGTGGTGCTGCGGTAGCGTTGTCGCCTCACAGTATGACGTTGTCCTGTTCGATTCTCAGCTAGAGCGTCTTCTGTGTGGAGACATGCGTGAATGGGCGTACCTTTGTTGAAGGTTGTGCATCAGAGCTGGCAACTTGGCATGTAAAAATCTACTGCCAATCATTAGCAGACCGGAGTTCCGCTGTGGTGACCCCTAACCGGGAAAAGATACAACAACAACAACATTTATAATAATTGTTTAATTAATTGATTGATGATTTTCTATAGGCTGGCTGTGAGCATGTGTTTTTTGAAATTCATATATATAAAGTGGATAGTTTGATTGCAATGTATTAGGACTGAGAAGGGTTTTTTTCTGGAAAGCTTTGCAATAAATATGATGTTTTTTTGGCATTCCTGAAGTTGGAGTTTTTCATTATTTTATATACAACTCATAGACAAGATACAAGTTTGGTCCTGGTGCTAAACATTAGTAAGTGGATATTTGTAACATTAACAACACATAAACTGGAGGGTTATCCATAAATGAGGGACCTGTATCACTTTTTCATTACAGGGGGGATTGCCTGAGGGGCACTTAACACTGAATACCATATTGTCTCCATGATCAGTGAGAAGGATGAATAGTTTCATGGAAAATTATATTTCTGTAAAGTTGAAAATAAGTCTCTGCCAGACAAGCAAGAGTGTTTTTTCATAACTAAGGTGGATTTGTTAGCAGTTTATCATTTGACCCAGTTTTCTGTAATCCAGATGGGAATCTCCTGTAACATTATAGACAGTGGTTACATCTACAGTGCAGACAGTGGGCCTTTGTAGTAGCAGTGTGTGTTTGATCAACTTTGACATGTCAAGAGCCATTATAAGCTGAGTGTATCATCCTCTGGAAAAAGGGGAAATACTAATTTTAAAAGGAAATTAACCTAAATAAATACATGATATTGTAAAAGATGGTTAAGACTGTCACCAGGTAAGCAACTATTTCTAAACACATTTTCTAATAAAGATAGAACTTCATGCAATTACATAGTTAAACTGAAGTGTTATATCATCTTAATTCAACATGAGTATACCTCTGAAAATGTTCTTTTTCCATGTAGTTAGACTGATTCAAAGCTTATAACAAAAAAGTGGCAGAGGTGAGACAAGGGTTATGGAGTACGAGCTGTCTAGTCCATCACTGACCTAATCAAATCTACCAGGTGCCAGCTTGCACCCAGCAGTGTAAACATTGGCTCTAGATGATGGTCGCTGTTGATATGACACCCCAACCCAATGTGAAAAATGGGAAAAAATGGGACTATGAATTGATGGATGGATCTAGTCACTGCAGTGAGAGGGACAAACTTGCTAGTCAGTTTTTACACAGTTTGTTGCAAATAAAAATGCATATCAACCAAAATGGTTCTTGTAAACCTACATTATCAATACTAAAGTAGAAAAGATGTCATTTTGAGACGTGTTCACATGACCATGTATTTCAATTATAGCCACATCCCTTGATTAACACAATGTAACATGGATTGCCAAGATAACTTGGCGGCACAGTGGTGCAGCGGTTAACGCTGCGCCCGCACCAGCAAGAGTTCTCTCCGGATCGATTCTCGGGTGCCTTCTGTGTGGTGTGGAGTTTTCTGTCTGTTGCATGGGTGCTTTTCCTCTCCCTTCCTCCTTTCTCCCCCACCTTCCACATTCCCAAAGACATGCATTGAGAGTTCTCGAAAAAAACCTCCTCTGTGGAAAGACACAAGTCCCGTCAACAAATGTTAAATAAATAAATAAATAAATAAAATAAAAATAACTAGTATTTCATTTATGCTTTGATTGAATAATGTATGAACCTATGAGCACATTATCCAGTGTAAGCTGATTGTAAAACACAAGGTCTGAATGTCCATTTGCCTTTGTCTGGACATGACAACCTTCTTAAACTGAATTAGTAACATGAGAAATCTGTTTTTGTGTCTTTATGTTCAGAGTTATAACAATGCACCTCTTGCAATGTAAAATGAAGAGATGTGAATCAGAACATAGTGCCTTCTTCGGAGCTAATTGAATGATCACTGTGAAAATACTTGACATGTTAATAAATCCAGAAAATAATGTTTGCTAATGCTGTTGGAGAACCTAAAAAATGAGTATTCATTCAGATGTGACTTACCAGGTAATACAGAGATGTATTGTTAATTACAACTTCCAGGACAATCTCAGTTATGTCTTTCAGAATGACAGTCATTCCATAGACCTGATTAACTGCATAGTTAGACATGAAGATGAAGTATGTCATAGGCCTAGTGGTGGAAGCTGTTTGCACCATGTAGTAAAGCAGTTCAAGTGCCTTTCTCTTTAGCTCCTATACAAAAGAATTGAAAGAAACATGGACAGCATAAAAATGCATTCCTAAGTTTGTATGTTTCGTTTATTTTGCATGTGGTATATTGTTCAACCAAATTACACAAATGTATATATATAAATATAGATTAAATATTTTCAGACTACTCTTGACAATAAAATGCCCCTATAAGTAACTGATTTTTTTTTTATTTAGTTTGCTTGCACAAGGGGTAAGCCAAGGTGAGTACTGCAGGCACTCCATCTGAATCAAACACTCCGCTTGTGTCAGCTCCATTTTTATATGAATACTTTAGTATTACAGAAGCAATAAGAATTCTTAGCAAGAGAATCTGAAGCAGTTACCCAGAAATCACAGCCAATTCAATGAATTATCTCAAACATTGAAAGCATTGGTTATTAACTAACAATAAAACAGCTGTACATTTCAAAACTCTATCATCAACCTGTCATTTTCAGTCTAGTAAAGCTTCCCCAGATTTACCAAAATAATGCTAACATGTGTCAATACCTCAAGGAATTTTACAATTACAATATAGGTTTGTATACATCAACTGTTCACAAGGCTTCCCCTGTCCATTAGGGACTTAGGTGCCAAACCAGGAGTAAATTTATGATTTCCCAACTACTGGTCCAAGTTACATTTGAAAAGGGCTATGCATGACCTTTGCTTGGCATGGATGGGAAACCTATTCCAGATAAGGGATTATCTTGGTGACACATAACAGTCCCTCCAACATGTCCATTGTATGTAGTAGATGAGGTTTAGGTGCTTAGATTAGGTATTTCTGATTCTATTTGTTTTGCAGATGTGCAACAGATTCACCAGTATGGGATCAGGGGATGCCTTGTAGGCCAGGCATAGACTGCTACTTAGCAGTCTGTAGGAGACTGATTACACAGATAGGGCTTTGAGAAGGTCTACAAAGGACTTGTTTGCTCCATGTATTCTTTTTGTGAGGAACCTCTGTTACAAGTGGCTGATTAGGTACATGCAAAAGGATGCATTGTACTCTTAAGTTTGTTCTGATGAGAGCCGAGTACAGTGGAACAATATTCTCCTTGGACCTGTATGCCATGCTCTTACTTATAAGTTGTGCAATATAGAGAGATTTTCTCACCATAGTAGACACACGGTGGTCAAAAGTCGGGTTACTTTAAACATACATTCCCATATCCTTGACTTTTGGGGGGGGTGTTATCAATGTGGTAATTTCCAGGGGTGGACATCTTTCCAAAGGGTACTATTACACATTTTTTACATTGAGTTTTAGTCCATAGCTCTGGCATCAGTTGTTTGCCTGCGCAGGTCCAGTTGAAGGGTATCTGTGTCGTTAGGGGATTTAATGACGATGCCTAGTTTGCAGTCATCTGTAGACATGTTGTAGTTGTCTGCAGATATGTTCAGCCAGAAGCCTTGACATTTGCCTTGACTTCAAAGAAGTAGATACCAAAAAGAAGAGGCCCCAGCACAGATCCCTGTGGGACTCGACTATTGACTGCCCTCTTTGTACAGAAGGATTCTCCTTTCCTAACTTCTTGTGTCTATCAGTGAGCCAGCTGGCTATCCATCAGGTGCCATAAGGGTTTATGCCTAATTTTGAAGCTTATCTGCAGTGCCTCAGTGTCAAAACCATGGCTAGATCAATGTAAGCAATTTGCAATGTTTTGCCCTCGTGTGTAGCTTTAAAGATGTTCTCAAAGAAGTCCACCAAGTTAAGCAGGTGTGACCTGGCTTTGACAAAACTGAACTGGGTAGGGTCCTGTGTCTATAGGTTTCCTGTGTCATTCTTTATCAGTTCCATAATAATTCTTTCCATGGTCTTGCATGTGATCCTAGTCAGACTTATGGGTCTGTAGTTCAATGGGTCCATGTGTAGAGAAATAATTGTTGCATTCCTCCATTTTTTTCACATGAATCCTATCTAAGCCGTGGTAAAATAGAGATTCTAGTGGGCCTGACAGGTCATGTTTCATGCTATTCAGGTGGCATCTTGGAATATTATGAGAGCCCATGAAAGCAATGATTTTGGCTTTAAAGAATGCAATGAGGACCTGTTCTTTAGTGATAGTAGGTAGAGAAAAAACAGAGGGTATATCCTGGGGGATGACTGGGGGTGATGGGGGATAGAATTGGAGCTAAATTTATTGTGTAGTAGATTTGCTTTATCCTCTGGCTCCATGTAGGTAGTTCAATTCAACATTAGTTCATAATATTGATGGGAAAAAAGGATGCCTTGTAGACTAGGCATAGAATATCACTCAGCAGATGCAACTGAAGAAAGCCTTATGGTTATCCCTTGATTGGGAGGTTATTTTTATCACAAATTTGGCTTTGGTGGACTTGAATAGTCCCTGAGTTACTTGTTTAGATTGATGAGGGAGGATTTATCTTACTAGGCAATGCCCTTTCTGTTTTTGGACATGACTTTCTTTCTTTTGATATGCAACCTATGTACAGTATACTGTTATACTATATTTGTTTTGGATAGGTACAGCTGTTTCTATGCTGTTGCTTACATGATTGCATGTGGTTTCTGTGAACAATCCTGCATAGGCAGCTGTGTTCTCAGGACTGGGGAGGGGGCTTGCAGTTTTGCTAGACTGTCACTTAGTAGGGGGTAATTAGCCCCAGAATAGTATTTAAATGTTACAAGGTAATCTGGGGTTCAGGGCTTATAATTTATTCCAAAGGAGACAACTATGTGGTGCAACCTAACTAATGATGACTATACAATAGGGAGAGTGCATCTTTCCCCAATGTTTGCGAGGGCAAGGTGAAGGATGTTTGTGCCAGCATAGTGACTAGCTGTTCAAGGGCATTTATGTTAAACAAAGTCCAGGAATCTCTGGGCCTGCATGTTTGAGGGTTCCTATCAGATAGTTGAACTTCTGGAAGTTCGAACCACATATAGTCGAGACCATAAGTTCGAATTTACAGAAGTTCGAGCATTTCAAAGGAAATCTCCGTAAGGGGAGGTTTCTATTTTTTTTTCAATGTGGTGTGATCTCAGAGTTGGTATATTTAAGTAGTGGGGGGTGCAGGGGGGCTTGACCCCCCCCCACTTACAACAGTTTATTTTGTTTTCTTTTTTTTTTGTTTGTTTTTTATCCATAGTCGAAGTTTTTTAACTTCGAACAGGATGGTTCAAACATTCCGTGTTCAAAGTTATTAAACGTTGACTGTGTAATATAGACCCCATGTTTGAGATTGTGTGATTCCCATTTAATATTGGGATAAATAAAGTTGTCCATGAATATTGTATTGGGCTGAATGAGGAGTGCCTCTAGTACATTGAAATACTTTGTATGGACTTTCTGTGTACGGAGGGGAACCCATAGCTTGCAAGGATGTAGTATGAGACTTTACTTATGGTAAACTAGATATGGAAAAGTTCACTTGTGTCATACTGTTTGACTAGCCTTGAGGAATGTTCGTATTTAATGTAAATTGCGATACCTTCATCTTAAACCCTACCTATGCTGTAGCTGGATGTGTGGAAGCCATCATACACTTGCACTGCCATGGTGCCCTCTGTGACTTTAAAACAAGTTTCAATAACTGCATAGATGTATCTATTCTTCATAATGAAGAGAGGTTGTAGGGAGTAGAGTAACAAAATCCTTAGATTATCCTGAGTTGGTTTAACTATGTCGGTAGGTGTATGAGGTTGGCACAGTCTAAAAAAGAGAAACAGGGGTGGACAAGGTTTTTGACAATATTCAAAAGACTAGAGGAGACAGGTGCAGACAATCCCTGGCAAAGCAGCATGGTCTGTCTACCATATCTTCGCAGGCAGAAAAGTATTGTACCCCCTTGGAATGACACCACAAACTATGCCAATTATTAAAGTCAGTTATCTTCTGTTAGTACTGTGGCATCATCCATGGAGAAGGTAGAATGCTGCTCAGTGCTAGGCTTGGGATGCATAGTCCAAAAGCTCTATCATGTCTCATTTCTTATAGTCCAGGGAGGTATGTCTCAGGTCATTTATACTCACATGGACTATGATTGAGCCATACTGGTACTTGTGGTCCAATGATTTAACTGCATGCATGATCTGGGAAATTCTGGCCCCTAAAGGTTGCTGACCATAACTCTCTCCTTGCTCAGTCTTGTGAGTGTGACATCTGTGTATCTCAATATAGGGTCCCCTATAACTGAAATATTGTGTTGTGTGGTGCTTCACCTTATGGGCTTCAAGTTGTGACACCATGTGATAACACTGTATGTGTCTTGCTGCTTGTTGTCTTATCAGTGTGCTCTATAAATTGCTGAGGATTCTTGTTTTGTGTGTGGCATCTAGGAGGCCTTTGAGGTTGTGGATGATTACATTTAAGAGCCTGAGAATATGTGACTGTGTGTGTCTGGCCCATATTTTGAGTAGTGGGTGAAGTTTGTGTGCTACTGCCAACCTGTTTGATGTAGGTAAGTGAGAATTTTGCCTCCAGAGACATTGTGTAACTACAACTCTCACATTTGTATTTATTTAGTTATTTATTTGACATTTGTTTACCTGGGAAGTGTAAATAAGATAGTATCCCATTTTCTGCAGAGGCCCAAGGACAAAAGCTCTGTAATAAGTATCATTTTGCTTTAGAATTAGTTTTCTGTCAGTAAGCGTGATGCAACTGTTACTGTATCAGGACGCCGAAATCCACCAAGCTGGTTGCAAAGATGGTAGAAAAGTACAAATCCATGGTTACACATCCTTAATTGGCTCTTTTTTAGTACATGAAAATAAGGATAATGGTTTGAAATGTTAGGACCCGCTAGACCAACTTCCAAAATATGGAGACTGAAAGGCTGAAAGAACAGATTTATATATACTAAGTCCGAGATGCCATTTCTTGGAATATTTCCTTTTCTCCAAGGTATGGCAATCTCGGAGTTAGTATATATATGTTCAGGAGATGTAGGGGGTACAGGGGAGCTTGCTCCCCTGCAAACAGAAGTTTTAAGGAGAAGAATAATCTTCAAGATCCGTTCTTCTCCTGTGTTTTCAGTCTTTTTATCAGAATGTCAGCACTTGGTACTTCAAGTGCCAACATTTCAATAGTGAGCCAAAAATAAGTACTCTATTCACCCAGCATTTTGGGCACTGCACTGACATGCTCCCTGCTAGTTATATGTACTAATTCTGAGATTGCACACCCATGAAGAAAGGGAAACAGGTGGCACTATGTAATACTGTTTCCTTACTCCTGCATGACTCATCCTGTTAAGTATAAAAAGATGTTGCTCAGCAACTAATTCTTATGATTGCTAACTGAACTTAACATGCATTACCTTAGATGACCGGGACCTTATTACCGAAGACTCAATGATCGGTCCTATGACAATGTGTCCTGCTCCCATACAAAATTTTAAAGCAAAGCATTAGCAATCTTGACATAAAAAATACCCAGGTTAAAATCAGTTTTGATCTTTCGAGGCAATTATCCTGCGCTAGTATGTAAATCACTATCATCAGCAAAGTAGCTTGATTTAGATATAAATTTCATGATAGAATTATAAGTAACCTATAATATCTTCATTAATGTTTGACTAGAAACAGTATAGATAACAAAACAATATCCTATTTTGAGTAATTACAGGGATTTGTTATTAATATTCTATCCTGAGCCATAAAAAATGGACACTTCCACTGGAGTTTCTATTTTCATTTTAGACTTCTTTTCCTCCTGGAACTATAGGCATTTAATTCAGGACTTTATAAAAATAAAGTGCTTTAATGATGGGAGTACCAACATTTTAAAAAAAACTGCAAAATTATTTCAAAAAGGGCAATATGGAAAGTAATTTATGGTTTGACTGTCCAGTGTTGCAGGAAGTGAGGAAATATGTGAAGTGGAGAGGAAGACTAAAGGCATTATTATAGACAATTTTGAAGTGAATGAAAAATAATGAAAATGCTGGAGTAGAAAATGAAAATGCATGGCAATGAGGAAACTGTGGGGGACAGTGGAACAGATGAAGAAGGAGGTGATATGCTTACTGTTAGAGATAAGTGACAGGGAATGGGGTTCAGCTGGAGGAAGATGAAGCCAACTCCACTGCAAATGATGAGGAAAAGGAAGGTGCAAACTGGATAAAGAAAACAATAAAAAATGGAAAGGAATAAAATATAAACATAATATATGTGAATGTTAATAGCAGCAAAATGAAGTAAGGAGATTAGTGGTGCAACAGTGGTGTCTGTTCAGAAGGTTTAAGGTTTTTAGAAACTGAAAAGAAGGAACAATTGAGAAGACTATGGGAAGACAAATAGTGTGGACTTTTGGAAAGTATGCCTGTTTGGCTACAGCAATTATGATAAAAAATAAAGATATGAAAGTGTTTAATGTTATGGTGATAACACCAAAAAGAATGGTCATTAGTATCATAAGAATAAATAGTAAACCATGTCGGATAATTATGATGTCATGCATATATGGCAGTGAGAGAGAGTTAAAAATTTAAAGAGATGAAGACGTTTGTAATGGTGAATATGGACACTGCATTTACAGGAGGCTTGAACTCTGAATCTAAGTAAAGAGTGGAAAAATAGTGCAGGATATTAGTTACTGGGGACTAACACAGTTAAAGGATACATAAAAATAAATAAATAATAAATTAATCAGTAAATAAATAAATGTATACATATTAAAGAATGCATAATACTCACCTTCTTTACACAAGAATTATGGACAAATTCAAAAACAGCAAGGGATAAAGGTCCAAAATCAGGGACGATTTTAAAATACTACTCCAATTCATTTAGGAAGTTAAAAGAGCAACATGTTTTGTATCAATATGGATTTTCAGAAGAATAAGAGGTATGAAGCTTCAATGTTTGGCATTATTGAATGATTGCAATATTCAGTGATTTACCAGAAAATCAAAAATGTTATGAAGGACAAGGTGAAAATATACAACAAAATTAGGAACAGCTGAGCATTATATGTAAGGAAATGATGAAACACGGGACGTCACATTACAACTATTATAAGTGGAAAAAGCGTTCTCTAATACTGGACCAGCTATCTAGAACAGATTCCTAATTGGAATCACATCTTTAGATATACTGACTATTATTTTAAAAACAATAACAAAGGAAAACACTTTTACCTGTTTTATAGACAATGACTAATTTGCCATTAAGCTCACCATTAAGCAAGCCATTAAGTAAGCAATCCAACATGAACAGCAAAAATTGTATTTTGTATATATCTTGTAAATTCCATGTTTTTTTGTAATTTTGATATTCTGAAGTTTTAGTTAATGCTGAATTACATGAAAATTGTATATAATTTACTCATGGTTAAGTTGTATATTGTGCCTTTATGTTTTCTGCTCGATGAACCCAAGTTGTGGCTGAAAAAAAGTCAACCAACCACCTCAACTTCCTCGTCAACAAAAAGAAATAACTAAACTATAAAAGAATAATAAAGGAATATGAAGACAGGTTATGAAGAGGTGAATATGAAGTTTATGAAGGAAAGATAATATGAGAAATACAGAGGAAAATTATTAAAAATGCTGTTTTAGACAAGTGCTTTTGTCTACGAAAAAAAATTGGGTTACACTTTCTGGAAAAAATAAAATACAAACGGTGGAAAATGGGCAGCTTAAATGATGTCACAGACAAGAAAATATAATGAAAATAGTAACAGTTTGTGTTAAGAATATGTATACAAAAGGGACAGAACGAGAGGAGAGAGTGTGGAATGTAAAGCAGTTTAAGGAGGGAAAAGATACGGTGATTAGAAAGTGAGGCAAACAATGAAGGACTAGATGGTGTATTGAAAGAAGTTAATGAAAGGAGTATTCCAGGACCAGGTGGGCTGGAGATGATACAACAGGGAACAGATTTTATAAAATATCTATGAACATTCTATACAAAGAAAATTAGTAAAGTAACAACAAAGGTAATGTTTCAGGGAATGTGGAGAATAAAGGGAAAGTGAACAAAAGATCTATTAAATGTTACGAAAAAAGTGAGAATAAGGAAAGCTGGTAAGGTTGTGGCTTATGATGCTATGAAGGCATTTATTATTGTGCATAGCAGTATGTGGAATATATTAAAAGGGCATGGAGTATGTGACAAAGGAAGAGAGGGGTCTGAATGGAAAGATGATAAGTCAGCAAGCAAAGGAGAGTAATATTGCTGAAATTGAATTCATCCTCAAGTCTTGGTGAGTGCATTTGTGAGGTAGACCTGTTTTTCACAATAATCTCACCAAGACTGCAATGGTATATAGACTGTATTTTGTATAGCATATATCATATACAGAAGTAGGTCAAAAATTAAAAAGATAGCTGGGTGTAGAAGACCCAAGATAAAAAATGTGCCCAATCCTGGTAGGTGCACTGGTCCCAGGACTGGAAAAAATAACAGTGTAGAATCCTCAAAATACAGAAACATTCCTACAATGACAACAGGACAGGCCTAGGGGAGGACCCCCCCCCCCCATTGTAGATGGAAGTAGCAGTCCACAAAAACCACGAAAACTGATAGGCAAAAGAAGAGCAATAAAGACGATAGAGCAGACTATTGAGGATAAGAAAGAAATTATGTATTGTTACTGTTATGCAGAAAGCCCATAATTTCCAGACACAAGGTATGCAAAAAGATTAAGACTTAAAGAAATGAGAAGAAAGAAAAATACTTCCACAAGAAAAAAACTGTCAGAAGCTTCAAATAAAAAAATGTGTTCATTAATACAACAGATTTCTGAAAAACATTATATAGACCAAGGAACTTTGATCTATTTGGAAAAAGAAGCTTCTGAGGAAGTGTAAAAATATAAACAACAAAACTTAGAGATTTTTGAAAAGTATAAAAAGAAATATGGACATGGGAAAGAAAGAGAGATTTGAAATGGTGGAGTATTTATGCAAAGCTAAAAGCCAAATAAATTACTGCAAAAAAGGCAGACCCAAAGATATTCAAAGAGAAATATAGGCAAAGGCATCCAGATATGGATATTTTCACAATAAAAAATAATATCACAAAGAGGGAATTTAGAAAAGAAGATTAGTAAAGTAGAAGTTAAAAACAGAAGTTGAAGTTATGGAATGCCTGTGAAGTGAAGGATTTGATATAGAAGGTCCAACACAGGTTACATCACAGCATGATGGAATGAGTCTCCAAAGTAAGGAGATACAAGAATATCAGGAGACATCTGAAGAAGAAATATGAACATGGGAAAGAAAAAAAGAGATTAATATGGTGTAATATTTATGCAAAGGAGAAAGCAAAACTAATCAATATAAAAAGAACAGCACCAAAGATATTTGAAGAGAAATACAGGCAAAAGAATATGGACATGGACACAATTTACAATACAAAAATTAAGAAGACAAAGAGGTAAGGTAGAAAAGAAGATTAGTAATGGAGAAGTTAAAGAAATAGAAACTAAGATTATGGAGTATCTGCGGAGTGAAGGATTCAGTGTAGAAAATCTAACTCAGAAAACACCACAGCAGGTTAGAGCAATAGACATCAAAATTAAGGAGAAACTAGTGGAATGGGAAGCAACTGGTCAGTTACCATATGAAGATATTCTAGAGCCTTCCACAGAAAACCAATACAAATGTTCACTTGAAGCTGAACAGCAAGGGAAGGAACAGGAACCTGAAAACTCTGACGCAGTCAGTGTTGAGGAGTGATAGACCAGTGAGTTCCCATATGACAGAGCAACGGATGACATAGAATGAAAGCAAAGAGAATGTGCCATAGGAAGATGCTATAGAACTTTCTATAGAATGCCTGCAGGAAATGGATAACAAAAATGTGCCCTCAGTTCGGAAGAAAATGAGCTAAGAGAAGAGTTGCTTGATTTAATAGAGATAGATAGACATATTAAGATCATTGAAAGAAATAGACTGCAGAAGATCAATAAAACCCCAAAAGTTAGAAGTCTGATAAAACAAATGAATACAGTAATTAAGACTGTCCATAGAGCTCCATGTGATATAACAGAAGTAAACAGGATATATTACTGTGCAGCTAAATTAATAACTATAAAGCTCTACTACAAGAACACATGGTAGTGAGGGAAAGGAGGGGGAGAAATCACATACCATCATGGAAGTATTGAGTAGAGAAAACTATAAAGCAATTAAGACAATAAGTGTCACTGTTAGAAGAGTATAGAAGAGGGAACAGATCAACACATATACTCACAAAGATGGACATGATAAAACCAATGTGCAGTATTATAAAGGATCAGGATTTATCATGTACTATCAGAAATAATAAACCAAAAATCTCAGCACAGGCAGAAAAACTTAAAAGATACACAGATAAATATAAAGGAAAAGTGCAAAATAAGCACTTTATTGATGACCCCCAAAAAGTTTTATAGAGAATTGAGAAACAAGGCAAAAGGAATTGAAAGGCCACCAAAAAAGAAGAAATAGATACATTTTGGAGAAGTATTTATGAAGATCCTGTGGAAAATAAAAAAAATGCTAAATGGATAGAAGAAGTAAAAGAAAGAATAAGAAGTTGAAAGGTACAGGATATGAAAATGGATGAAGTAACAGCCAGAGAGACTGAAACAAAGTTAAGAAAAGCCTCTGACTGGAAACACTCAGGCCCAGATGCAGCACCTAACTTCTGGTTAAAAGTACTAACATCTTTACACAAAGATTTAGCCATGAGTAAAAACTAGCTATATGTACACTCTGAGCACACACCAACCTATTTTACAGCAGGAAATAATGATCCAACTGGAGTGAACCAGCAAGCTACTCTACAAATTATAGACCAATAAATTGCCTTCTGACTATGTATAACTAAACAATGGAAATGATGCAGACAGAGTTTATAGTCATTTAGAAGAAAGCTCAATTATCGCAGTAGAACAAAAGGGCAATAAAAGAAAATCATATGGAACAAAGGATCATTTGTTGTTAAATAAAGTCATAGTGGAAAACTGTAAAAAGGGAAAGAATCTAAGTATGGCATGGACATTACTACTAAAAAGCATTTGATAGTATCCCACATTCATGGAGAAAAGAGTGCTTAAAAATGTGTAAGATACACCCTACACTGATAATAAATTACATTACAGCGACTATGAAACAGTGGCAAACCATTCTGCAGCTAAGCCACGATAAAGGGCAAATAATTATTCCAGGGATAAAAATCCAAAGGGGGATATTCCAGAGGGACTCTCTGTCACCATTGCCCATTTGCCTTGCCCTTAACCCATTAAGCTGGTTGCTAAAGAGATTAGGTCATGGCTATAATTTGGCTCCCAGAAAGCAACAAAGTGTAAAGACTTCTCATCTTCTCTTTGTCAATGATTTAAAACTGTATAACTCATCAGATGAGGAGCTGAAAGCACAACTGCAAGTAGGCAACACTTTTTCAGAGGATATAAAAATGTCATTTGGTCTTGATAAATGTGCAAAAGCAACCTTTAAAGCAGGAAAGCTGCAGCACCAAGAAAACATCAGTTTGGGCCAAGAATGTGATCTAAAAGAACTTGAGCAAGAATGGATATATAGATATTTAGGAATTGATAAAGGATCAACAATAAAGCATGAACAAATGTGAATAGATATTGGTAAGAAATACTATAGAAGACTTAATTAATGTGAAAACTGCATTGACATCTAGGAAAAAAATTCAAGCTATAAACCAATTTGCTCTTCACATCCTAACTTACAGTTTTGGAGCGAATGACTGGCCCCAAAAGTTTTAAGATAGATTAGACAGGAAGGCAAAAAGAATGCTTTATGCTCATCAAATGATTTATAAAAATCAGTGCATACCAAGATTATCTATTCCTCATTCTGAAGGAGGTATGGGCCTCCTTGAAATTGATTACATATTTAGATCTGCAATCATGGGACTGCAAACATATCTGCCAAGCTCACAGGACCCAAACATAGTGAAAGTTTTGAAACATGAGGAGAATAAATCTAAGATGACTTCCCTTCTAAGTTTAGCAGAAGCATATTAGCATCAAGTTGGAATGGAAACTGAGCCAGAAGTAGATAAAAATCAGGCAGCAATTGAATGTGCCAAACAACAAAAGAAAGAATATAAGGTGAAGGATCAGATGAGAAGGCAAGAAAAGTGGAAAATGCATAAATATAGTTGCAAGTATAGAAAACTCCTGGAAGAACCATATGTTGATCGGGATCAGATGCAGGAATGGTTAAGGAGTGGTGATCAAACCAAAAGATGGAAGGTTAATACTGGCTGCCCAAGATAGTGGGTTATGTACAAATTGGTTTGCAAAGACTATTGAACATGTGGGAATAACAGACAAATTTAAGTTTTGTAAAACAGAATTGAAAACAGTTGCACACCTTGTTGCTGGTTGTGATATACTAATGTCAGAAGGACTGTATACTGAAAGGCATAATGATGTGGCAAGACTGTTGCATTGGAAATTGTGCAAAGATTATAATAGTGAAGTAGCTGAAAAACAGGAAAGATGAGCCACAAAGTATCATAGAAAATGATGAAGTCTACATTACATGGGATCAGCCATTAACAACAGTTCAAAAGACATATGTGTGAAAACCAGATATAGTGGTCCATGAAAAGAAGGTAAAAGTAGCATTGATCATTGAAATCGTTACACCCAGTGATTACAGTGTCTTCTGTACAGAGAGACACAAAGTCATAAAATATCGGGATATGCAGGCAAAAATGAGAGCAATGTGGACTAATGATACTCAGACAGTTCTAATAGCAGCAGGAAAAAGATTCAAACAGCAACACAACAGCTTACATAGCAAACCAAAATTGTATCCAAAGGCACAGGATCCGAGGCTAAAGTTGAAAACACAATTTTTAATAAAGCACGATACACCAATAAATCCAAGCGCTTTCACCCAGCTCCTGCCAGGCTTTTTCAAGGAATGAATACAAACCATAGTGTCCTTTCATATTAATATAGTCAGTTGATTAATCACATGACTAGTAAATTGCATTCAATTAAATAAAAATAAATTCAAATATATGTGTTTACGTATTTAAATGTAAAAATGTCAAAGTGCCTTCAGTGCAGAAACAAACATAAATAAACAGTTTTAAATGTTATAACAGGCATAAGTTAAAACCAATATTATAAAATCAAATAATTAGTGTAAAGAATATGTAAATTTGTAAACACCATAAGGCTCATTCAAAGCTTTGCTTTCCTGAGCTTCAAAACACATCCTATGTTGATGCTATCATTTAACCCAGGAGAACTAGTGGCATCTAATCTCAACTGCCAAAAAAGTTCACAAAACTCTAAACGAGTCTCCCAACTTCCCCCTCTTACCTCTGGGGTGATTTGTTCTAGCACCATAAATTTTAAGTTCATTTTTACACATTTTTGAGAGTGTTTAAAGAATGCATTAGACTCCTTACTTCTAGAAATATCATAGAAGTGTTTGTACAACCTTTTCCTTAAAGTTCTCTCTGTTTTCCCAACATAAAAACTCAAACAATAGGTGCACACACCCAAATATACCCAAATATACCACCCCTTTAGTTCCACAATTATAACGTTTATCAGTTTATCAGTTTTCACTGTAAAATTCCTGTGTGGTAAATAGAAGGTGTTGTGGTTTAACATAGCAAAACATTGGTTGTAACTGCCACATTTGTATGTACCCCACTTCATTTTGTTACTAATATTACATTTTTCCTTTTTTTAAAAAAGTTCCTTTAAATTAATACCCCTCTTTCTAATAAAGCGTGGCTGGCTTGAAAATAAATGTTTCATTTCTTCATTAACCCCCAAAATGGACCAGTATTTAAGAATAATAGATTCCACCTTTTGAAAAAAAGGAGAAATGTAATATTAGTAACAAAATGAAGTGGGGTACACACAAATGTGGCAATTGCAACCAATGTTTTGCTATGTTAAACCACAACACCTTCTATTTACCACACAGGAATTTTTTGAAGAAAAAAAATAAAAACATTATAATTGTGGAAACCAAAGGGTATATATGGGGGGTGTGCCTATTTTTGAGTTTTTATTTTTGTTGGGAAACAGAGAGAACTTTAGGGAAAAGGTGTGTAACACCTCAAAATGTGTAAAAAATGAACTTAAATTTATGGTGCTAGACAAATCATCACCCCAGAGGGGAAGGGGGGTTGGGAGTTTAGAGTTTTAACTTATGCCTGTTATAACATTTAAAACTGTTAATTTATTTTATTTGTTTTCTGCACTGAAGGCACTTTGACATTTTTTTATTTAAACACGTAAACACTTATATATATTTTTGAATTTTTATTTAATTGAATGCAATTTTACTTAATCATATTAATCCATTCCTTGAAAAAGCCTGGCAGGAGCTGGGTGAAAGAGCTTGGATTTTTGGGTGTATCGTGTTATTAAAAAAAATTGTGTTTTCTTTAGTACACTGAATGTTTTTCAAGTGTCATATGATTAAAAACATATTTAATGTAGTCTTTGTTCTAATTAAGCTAGGTTATATCAGGGGTATATATATATATATATATATATATATATATATATATATATATATATATATATATATATCCAACGAAAAAGGAAAAACAGCTTTTGGAAATTGCTTAGTAGAATCTAAGGGTACATGTTAAACTCTGTTAAGTGGAAAATTATACTTGAGCATTTTTTTGCTGGGTAAGGTTTAATAAACCCAGGAGTATGTTTGATATTTCTACAATTATTTTGGTTATAAGATACAGCAGGAAGAGAAAGTCATCTTAGGGAATGTGTTATGGAAAATATTAGTATATCTGGACAGAAGTGAAAACTATTAAAAGAAAAAATAAGTATAACAGAAGTGAGATAGATGAGCATGTGAGTAAAATCAGACTGCAAAGAAGAGAGGAAGTGACAGGGAATTATAAAAGAAGAAATAGTATAAAATGATAAAGTTAAGTTAAAAGTTAAGTTAAATGGAAAGAAAAGTGATAAAAGAAAGACTAAAATTGTAAAAAAAATACTTGGGAGGCTGTATATTTTTGTTAGAAACTGTTAAGTACATTATCTGTTAGATGGCAGATGGAGTACAAACAGCAGGATAAAGGAATATATAAGATGGGCATATATTAATAGACTGAGGGAGACTTCAAATATTTTGAAAAGGTCCATGGCAGAATATCAGTATGACTGTTTTAAGAAAATCGATTTTAGGATGATACTCACGCAACATAATTTATAAATAAATGCAATAGTATTTTGCGGTACTGGTTAATGCCATGAATTATTCTAAGTGATGGTGTTATATTGTGCCTTTCAGTGTAGTGCCATGTTTTGATAATTTGTTTAATACAGCTGTATATGTACACTGCATTACTGTGGTTCTCTATCAGTATACTTTCTGCTACAACTACTTTGAGCTTACATGCATACACTTTTTTACCATCACTCTGCTCTCATATTTCCCTCGTATTCTCTTGCTATAACTTACCGTGGTCATTACACCATTGCTTTTTTGTATAATAAGTAGTCACTTGATTGCCTCAATATACTTTTACAGCTTAGTAGAGTTTAATTTTTCTTCTTTTCATTTTGGAGCCTGTGGTCACTACATCTACATACAAGTTTACTGAGACTTTGTCATTGTTTCATAACATGTGGTTACTACATCTACATACAAGTTTACTGATACTATATCATTGTTTCATGTAAGCATAGTTATCATGAAGAACCTTGCCACGTATTAACTTTAATCAGTTAAATACATGCCTGCTCTGTAAAGTAGTAGGACCCTTACTAAGTTAGCCACCGTTTCCTTTTGCTTAAGCTGCAGACTATACTGCATATGCCAGATATTTAGTCTCAGGAAATTACAGTAAACCTGTTTTTCTTGCATCTCTCTATTAATTGCTTTGTTCTGACTATAGAGTGATTGCACTCAGTTTTAAACTGACCTATAAATTCACTTGAGGGTGGGGTGTCTCTACAGTAATCTGCGCAAATATGTTAAACTAGTTACCAAATTCACATACCTATTTCTACTCAATTGTACCCTGATCAAACTAAGTTATGACATACATCCTAATCCAGGACCTCAACCCCTTAATCAAACCCTTGTCACTCCAAACAACCCTTACTCCCCAAACATCACTAATCTCCCATGAAGGAGCTCCGATCTCTTAATATTAAACATGAACCTAAGAAACATCCTAAATAAAACTCATAAATTTCATGCAGCTATCATCCAATACTCTCCCGAATTAGCAGTCCTAACAGAAACGTGGCTAAAATCCCACATACCACATACTGAAATTCTAACCCATGGTTATAACATCCTTAGCCATAACTGGACTTTGGACAGCGCAGTGGTGCAGTGGTTTGCATTGTTGGCTCACAGCTACAAGTTCTCTGGTTCAGTTCTTGGCTGGGGTCCCTGCTGTGTGGAGTCTGCATGTCCTCCCTGCTTTCATGTGGGTTTTCTCTGGGTGGTCTGGTTTCCTTCCACATTCCAAAGACATGCATCTGGAGCATTTCTCTCTGGGCCTATTCTGAAAATCGGCTCTGTTCCAAGTCAGACTTTCCTGGTTAATAGATGTTAAATAAATAAATAAATGCAGTGGCATAGCTGTGATATATAAAAATACTATCAAACTAGAAATACTTCAAATCAACCCCCCAGACCTTTTGAAATCTAAAATTCTAATTGCCATCCTTCTAATAAACCCCAACAAACACTTCTTCTTTGTTGGTTTGCCTCAATGTTTAGTCAAGAAACAATAATAATGGGGGATTTTAAGATGGACTGCTATATCTGCTCCTCAGAAAATCCCTCCTATTTTACTAACCTCCATGGTTTCTGTCAAACTAAACAATCCCCTACCAGATTTGACAAACATAGCAAAAAAGAATCAATCCTAGACTGGACACTTACAAACAAACCCTCTCTCTGTCACCAATTTGGCTGTCTCCCTGACAGTCTAAGTGATCACCTACCCACTTACCTTCTTAGACACTGCATTTGCCCTACTAAAAATATCACTTGCAAATTTGTTTGCAACAAAATACATTTTTCCCCTGAAGTCTTCAAATCCCTCCTGCAACAATGTGACTGGTCCCCTTTAAAATATTTGCACCTTGACTCTGCTGTTTAATATTTCAATGACAAATTCCTCAATGTCCTGAACAAACTAGCTCCCCTTAGAAAGACCTGTTCTATGGAGACAGAGCCTGGTCCCTATACCACAAGACCAAAAATCAAGACTCCCTTCTTAACTACTGAAAGTTACACAACCTTGTCAATAAACAAATCAGGCATGGCAAAAAGATATACTATACAACAATGCAACAAAATCAATCCCCAGAAATGTTGGAAAGTCATCAAATAACTACTAAAGCCTGGACAGATGACCACCCCAGCTCCAACTGCAACAAATTCCACAGACAGCATTGTCTCACAATTTAATTTGTACTTTATCAACTCTATACTATCCCTAGTAAAAACAACAACAAGACCCCCATCTATTCCTAATGAGTTAGACAGAACCCTCAATTCCTTTTCAGTCAAATCAATTAAAACTAATACCATCAAAAAACATCTTTCCAAACTTAAGCCCTCCTCCGTCGCAGCTGACCAACTCCCCAGTGAATTTCTAAAGCTAGTAGCAGACTCCATCTCCTACCCTGTCTTTCCTAATAAACCATTCCATTACTGAGCATTACATCCCCAAACTCTGGAAAGTCCCTTATATCATCCCTCTTCACAAAGGAGTCTCCTCTACTGAGTTCTCAAACGATGGGCCAATTGCCCTCCTCCCTCCTATAGCCAAGATTCTTGAAAAATTATACACAGAAAACTCCTCAACTATCTACTAAGCAATAATCTCCTATCTGCATCTCAACATGGCTTCATACCTAAACACAACACAACCACTGCCCTAGTTAGTTTTACAGACTCAATCAACTAGCTTAGAAATGGCAACCACTCATCTTGTCTGTCTTTCTTGATATGTCTAAAGCCTTTGATACAGTATCCCACCAAAAGCTACTAAGTGAGCTAGCTTACTTAAACCTAACCCGGCCACCCCTCTTCTGATTTCTTAGCTATTTAACTGACCATCAGCAGGTGGTTAAGTGGCAACATGAACTCTTCACCCTATAACCAGTCTCAGTAGGAATACCCCAAGGGTCAATTCTCAGTCCATTGCTCTTCAACATATTTACCAACATGGTCAGCACAACCATTCAGCATACAACCATCATTCTTTGCACAGATGACTCATCCCTCATATGTGCAGCTCCATCCCTACCAGAGCTACTACCAGACCTCCCAACCATTCCAAATTACTCAGTTTTTACTGAGCTTTGGGGTCCAAATGAAGGGGTGCCATGATTCCCGAGTGTCACCCCTTCATTTCCAATGTATTTCCTTTTTTTTTTAAATTTTCACACTGTCGGAGCTGATGTCATCATGTGCACGGTGACATCAGCTCTGTCAGGCTACCAGCCAGTCGGAATTGAGCTCAAGGAGCTCACATCATCATTTCCGGCTGACTGAATTGAATTGCAAGCTGGCGGGAATGGGGAACAGCAGAGGAACTTGTGTGCAGGCCAGGGATTAATGGCAAGAAGTTGAAACGGCAGAGTAGGGATTAATGTCAGGAAGCAACGACAGAGGAACAGGAACTACTCAGGGTAAGCTTGGTGTGTTTTGAAGCTGAAACCACTCATTATTTGGAGGTGGGGGTGTGAAAATGCCCCCATATAATACACTTGGTGGCTAGAGGTATTCAGGCTCAAACCCTGTACCTTTGGTACAGGTTAAAAGGAGCCTACTATCCCTAGCCACCACCATTTCTGAGCAAGTTGGGAGCTATGATGAGAAGTGAGAACACTTTTTTTTTCTGCTGAGTTGAAAGTTATGCTCTGAGCTTTGTTCAAATTTTTTTTATACTAAGAGTTGAGACAGCTATGATGAGAAGTAAGAACATTTTTTGTGCTAAGAGTTTAGAGCTATGATGAGAAGTGAGAACACAATTTGTATCCCCCCATTATTGTTTTTGTGCTAACAGTATGGTGAGTGAGAACTGAATTTGTATTCCCCCATTATTGGCTTTGTTGCTTGTTCATGTTTTTTGTGTTAAGAGGTTAAGTGCTATGTTGAGAAGTGAGAAATTAATTCAGTAAATGATAGCTATTAAGTTTTAGTCTTCTTATTTTTCAGGTAGCTGCTGATTTGGCATAGTGGTATGTTGTTCTGACTGTACCGCATAGGGTCCTGAGTTCAAAACTTGCCAGTGAAATACATGGTGGTAACACAACATTTTATTCTAGCGACTTAACAAAATTATACAAGCAATGTTTAAAATGTGTCCCTGGTTTTTGACCTTTTGTCCCCTCCCCCCAAAAAAATGAAATTGAAAATAAGTGCGAGACACTGTGCTAGATGCCTATGGCTTACACTACTGTCATTCTATTTATAGCATGGATGTAGAAGCAGACTTTTATGATGGAAAATTTCTGAATTGGGCAGTTTTGTCATTATTGGTTCATGTGTTTTGTTTTATTGCCTACAGTACAGTCTACTGGTAAAATGTTCAAACAATAAATTTGAAATGCGCTCTAACGTGTGTTGTATTATACAAGGAATATAATTTAATAAAGTCAGGAAGGTGTATAAAGAAAAGAACAAATGTATGTTTCTTGTTTTGTGTGCAAGGGGCCAATGATTTGAAAACAGCCCAAAGGTAATCTTTATCCACCACTGGCCAGATGCCTTTTCTTTGGATGTGGTGTGGGTTTCAATGCTGTTTCAATGAATGTGAGTTTCAAGGGCAAAGAAGTTTTAATGTCAAGCCTATTTTCTTTGTGAGACAGTATTGCTTTGTTTACCAGATGCTGTTTTTCAGTGTTTCTGCATTGTTGTGCTGTAAAATGTAAAAATAAAATCCAAATAATCATTGTAGAAGTAAAGCAGTATGTATACTTTAGTGTTTATGGTAAATGGGGCGAAATAGCCAGGTAATGGGACATTAGAATGGCTGCAGGGGGACTTTGGTGCCATGTTTTGGTTGCCTGTTCTTCAGTTTGCATTTGAAAGTTGGTATCCCACAATTCCATTGGAGTGGGTGGGGTTACATAATTGTGTATGCAAATTAGATGTTAATCAGCGTACAGATTTGTACCTATTTTTCTTGGGCCTTGTCCAGATTTTTGATGTTTCCAGGTTGAGAGGTATGACTCCTACAAACAAGCTGACAATCTTTCCAAGAGATTGAAAAATATCTCTCAAAATCTCAACTCATACTCAATTAAAATAAAACAATGCTTATGATCTACACTAATAGCAACATTACTGATAACTCCCCACATCATTCACCATCCACTCAGCCAATAAAACTAAAATTTAACCTGTCTAGCACACCAAACTCATTGGAGTCACAACTGACAACCTAAAATTTGACAAACAATTTGCTCTAACAATCAAAAAGGTCCGCATTAAGCTGGGCTCACTATACAGAGTCAAGCCATACCTTACCTAGGCCACTAGACACTCCATAGCTAGGACTCATCTACTCTCTACCCTTCTATATGCCTCACCAATATTCACCAATCTCATCAAATAAGATTTAAATAAACTGGAGTCCTACTATAACAAAACTGCAAGATTCACTACTAACCTCCCTTATAGTTCACATTATTGCACAGCACTTCATAAACTAAATTGGATTGAACTACCTAATCTTCTATTCCTTAACCAACTAACTTTCATTCATTCCATCTCCCACCATCCAGACAACTATCCAGCACCCAAGAGCTTAGTGTAGCCCTACTCAAATTGCAGGCCACTAAGATCCTCCAACAAGCTACTACTCAAACTAAATCTAATAATTGTTATGGTAACTCTCTATTCTCCCACATAAAATATGTAAGTCCTGGAATTCCATGCCTCAGAAAATACTAAATTCTAGCAACACATCCAAATTTAAACTACTGCTTAAGGAATGCCTAACCAAAAATTGTCTTTGCTCCTGCAATAATCCAGGCTGATCATTCTGTCCTTCTTTGTTCTTACAACCAAAATATCTCTTCCCTTACTAAATTCTAACATCCAAACTATCCCTTCACTAATAGAATTCCAGTGTTGCTCTACCTATCTTAAGCTCAGTACTGCTCCTGTCTTTATCCACCTATCTTAAGCTGACTACTGCTCCTGTCTTTATCCACCTATCTCACGCTTCCTACAGCTTCATCATATTCCCTCCTGGTACTTCACCTCAGTATTGCCTTAGCTATGACTGTTTAGGACAAGTAACACTAGCATAGCAACAGTCAGCCATATTTTTGTTCATATACCATACATGTATCTCATAAATATTTACCACCAAAACCATGATATTGATCTACTGATCAGTCATTTCTCTATGATGGCACAAGCTAGTTCATGCTAGTATATTTGTTAGCTTTCTTTTTTTTTCCACTTCATATTACTCTCTCAATTTTTATTGTTTGTGCATAAACTATTTACTACCTATAGTTAACAAAGTTATGTATTCTTGATTGTTATCAATTTTTGTATTGTTTTTAATATGTTTTTGTAATGGAGCCTTTCTTCCCGGGCCTCCACTGAAAATGGGCCACTGGCCCAGTCGGACATCTCCAGTAAACAAATATAAGATAAATATGAAACTTGTACTGCTACTGAGGCACACTTACCTGCCATAAAGGATAGAGAGGGCATGATAGATGCCACCATGAATCCAAAACCATCCTGAGATTGTTAGCACACTTAGCATTAATCAATAAATATGCAGCTCAGTGATCCAGGAACATGTCCTTGCTACTGACAACACTGTGAATATGGTAAGCGTGCACAGTGTTTTTTGAGTTTGTAGGATGAAGTGCACCAAGTGCACAGTGACACAGAGGGAGCACATGATGCTGCAGAGTGTGTGGGAGCAGTTTAGATGCAGGGAGATGAGCCACAGACCATCCCATGCCAGACTACATAGGCTGTTGGTGAGACCACATTACTGTAACCTTTGGACACACAGCCTGCCACCACAGTCATGCATATTGACTAGTTTATGGGCAATGGTACTAATCAGGATCAACACATGGTGCACTTCACAGTGTCAGTGTCCACAGATCCACAGTTCTTCAACTTCTCTGATGCAGACTGTATCAAGCTCGACATCTACAAGCCAACAAAGTGGGTACTGGCAATGGTCACATTGTTGCAGCTTGACCCCACCACTGGACAATATGATCTCTGGCTCCTAACACTTGCGTTTACTTACTTCACCTTACCCCATCTCATGGTGTTGAAGCCAACTGTCACTGTGACCCACACCTGTATAAGTGATGATGACTATACCCTGCCAGTTCCCTAACCTGTGTGGGTATGGTGACATCTGATACACATTCTAGCCAGCCTATGTATTACTCTGTATTGCCCATGCATGACAACATGTGTATAATCTTATTCACTGTTCTCTGTGGCATATTCCAATAGTACTTGCCTCTGCCTCGGTTGTGGTGCTGCAGCTACATGCTCCTCTCCTGAATCTCTGCCTTGCTTTTCTGCTGCTAATACAACAGATATAGAAAATCTTTCCACAATATTCACCTGCTGGTCCACCTGGTTACAGAATGCAATGTTGCACAACATGTCACACACACACACACACACACACACACACACACACACACACACACACACACACACACACACACACACACACACACACACACAATAAAAAAATCTTGCTGCACATGTCTGGGCTGCATTGCAGTGCCCTCCCTGACTTGTCCAGACAATAGAATTGAATAGAATGTTGTATTATAGGTAATTTCTTACACGGTCTGGGGGTTGCATATGGAGATCATCAATCAGGGCTCTAGAGCATATCCAGCATTGTGTGCAACATACAACAAACAACATTTTATATGCAGCCTCCTCCCTACTTGCACAGTATGTGTATATAGACCTATTTGCATAGTATGAGTATGCACTTACCAACCAGACGGCCCTCTGGGAAATCCCCTTATATGAACCACTGGTATAGGTAGGTTGTCTGCCAGAAGTATGACTCATAAGAACCACCTGGGTAACACTTGGGCAAATTGTAAATAATGCCTTGGGCATTAAGGACCATTAAGCTGATTAATACTAAAATGTTCTATATAGGGTCATACTTTCATTGGTAAATACTAGGCTAGCTGACCTTCCAGACCATTTTAAGCCTAGCTAATTTTCCTTTTGGTGTTTGAATTAAACTATCTCATTTAGTGTTATATTAGTCTTACCTACCCCATGGCTGATAATTATATATTATCCCTAGTGAGAATAACTGGGATCATACCATAGGTAATTTGAAGGGACCAATGGATGGAATAAAGCATTTAGGAGCTGCCATTTTCCATTAATAGTACAGTGGACGATCCTTGGTTAAATTTTCTGTTTCCCACTCATAGATCTAAGTTGCACTTCAATATGGACAGGGATGAGCTGTGTTTTATGTGGATGAGAAGTCTGTTCCAGAGCAGCATAATGAAGACTAATGAACCCAAGTATGATCAGTTGTGTTCTTTACTATAGTTCTGATTTATAGGTGTTGGAAACTCCTGAAAAACCGGTCAGTCTTATCAAAGCAGGTCAGTAGGAACATCCAATATGCCCCTTTTCCCATGGTTCTTGATGTATTGTGTAGTTCCAGATTCCACTATGACAGTATACCAGCTCTGTAAACAAATCTTCAGTGATAATGCACCTGCTTAGACATCATTTAGTTCTAGATTCCGCTATGACAGTATATCAGCTCTGTAAACAAATCTTCAATGATAATGCACCTGCTTAGACATCATTTAGTTCTAGATTCCGCTATGACAGTATACCAGCTTCCTAAACAAAATTTCAATGACAATGCATCTGCTTAGACATCATTTAGTGCCAGATTCCTCCATAACAATCTACCAGCCCTAATCATCAGTTAGTTCCAGACTCCTGTTTGACAGTGTAACAACTTTGTATACAAGCCCTTTAAAAGAAGCATCAAATCCCTTAGTTAATACCCCGCTTAATAACTTCAAAACAGTTGCAACAGAAACTGAAACCACACTTAACAAAATCTCCAGTGATGGCTCAAAAGAGACTGACAGCCTATACTCCTGGTCTGTCAAAGTTTGCATTGAGCATAGTATCAACCCTCTAAGGTATATAAAACATCTGCCTCTCTCACAATCCCACCCCCCCCAAAAATATGGAAAGAAACCCATTCCAGAAATAACAAAACCCAGCCCCTACTCAGCCTTCCGACTTGTATCTACATGCCCAGCATTTGAGAAATATTTGAAAAAAATGGGCTATGACCAACTCTCAAATTTAATTTCAGACCAAGTTCTACTTTCTTGAAATCAGCTTGGTTTCTGAAGAAAGTGAAACACCATGACAGTCCTTTGTAATTTAACTGATGACATTCTACTTAGTATGGAAAAATTACAACTAGCAAGAACAATATTTGTATACCTTACTAAACTAGTTTACATGGTTGACAATCAACTCATAGACATGGATCTACTAGCTCAAGGAATTATTTACAAAGCCTGTCAATAGTTCAGTAATTTTCTATCAAATTGAATTTTTCCAGTTAAAAAGCGCTCCTCCATCTACTCCAAAACACCCTTCTGAAATGATTTCCCAAAGGCTCAACTCTTTCACCTTTACTTTTCTCCCTTTATACTCACAGTCCTATCTTCTTCTATATTTATGTAACAGTTATCTACAAGCCTGATTCCTTAAAATGCAAAATAAGACTTTATCTAAAACAAGATCTCCCAACCACCGTCAGCTGGCTAAGTGACAGGAAACTTAAATCCCACCAAAACTAAAGTCGAATTATTTTTATATTCATTAAAGTATACAAACTGTGTCTTCTGACTGAGCCACTCTTGATTACCACCAAAATCCTATAGAAGCCATTACATCTTCTAAATACCTAGGCCTATGGTTACACCTAGCCCTAATCTTCCAACTTTATCTCCAGAAAACCAGTGCAAAAGTCTCAAAAAACTTCTGGCATGAACAATTTCTCATTGTTATGCCTATTAAGCAGGGCAGTCATTGGAAAAGGAATTATTATGTCCTAGTAAGAGTATGGCCTCCCAGTAATAACCTATGCACCAATAAAGAGCCTCACCACACTTCAAACTACCTCTAAAAGGATTTATTTCACCTCTGTAGCTCCAAGAACTGTGCACCGTTGTTCAGTTCTCCAAAAAAATCAAACTAGGTTTAAGTCCAGCCAGGGGGTAATCTGCATTCTACTGTAACAAAACATTGCTGTATTCCAAAGACATGCATCTGGAGCATTTCTCCCCGGGCCTCTGCTGAAAATAGACTCTGTCCTAGTTGAACTTTCCCAGTCAACAAATGTTAAATAAATAAATAAAAACACCTTCCCTTCTTAGCAGATTCACAATATCAGAAAGAATATTTAATCTTTAATCACAACCTCAGTTTGTACCCCTTATCAACACCCTCTGCACAAACAATAATATGGTATCTATAGCTTCTGTATTTTAGGACCCAAACTATGGGAGACTAAATGACCTGCCATCAGAGATACCACTGATATTCCAGAATTCAAGAGTAATTCTAAACAGTACTTATTAAAAATTGTGCAATGCCACTGTTAAAAACATGAACAACGTGAATTCTTACAAAGAAAGTATTATTTTTCCAGTTGGATGGGATCCAATTAATTGATTGTTGCCATTATATTTGTAACTATAAAGAGGTCACTATTGCATTAAGAATTCCCTCACAAATGCAATAAAAATCCATATCACTTTCTTTGCCCCCACCTGTCTTCACTTCTCCTACTCCCTTCTCTTTACCATCATCTCACCCATATAGCAATTTACCAACCAAAAGAAGCACAATACTTGCTTGATATATGTTATTTAGATATATTTTATGCAGATCAAATACTGTTACATATTTTGTCCACATGATGCTATCTCTACTTGGAAATGACTACCCTTTGTCTTTTAACCTGCATGTCTATGGAAATATTTTTTTCTTCTAATTGCAATTAGGGTCTATATTAAATCATCGAACGGTTAGAAAAGCGAATGATGATTTATTGACCCCATGTAAGCGAAAGCTTACAAACTCAAATGCTTAGAACAGTGATTTTTTTTCCAAGGGAAAAATATCGCTGTTCCAAAAAAAAAACAAAAAAAAACCCACTTAAAACATATCATAAAGTGGGGGGCTTTGCCCCCCACACCCCCCTACTTAAATATATCAACTCCAAGATCATACTACAGTGACGAAAATGGCAAAGTAATGGACGCAGCCAAGCAATTTCTTTCCCAGGGAAAGAATTCACTTATATGCCGCTTCGTCATTTTCCCTTTTCGTCTTTTCAACCAAGACACATTCGAAAGAATGCATCTTCGTTCATCTAGTAGGAACCCGCATATTATTTCTTATTCTGTGAATTACATACATCTATTTCTGAATGTATTCCAACATTTTGATTGCTTATATGTGCTTACATTGTCTTTTTACACCCTGGCTGAGCTGAAAATAAGTTATTTTGGATCAATGATCTTCCCTGTTCAATAAATCTAAACAAACAAATAAATAGAATAAAAATGTCCTGAATTCAAACATGCAGTTCTATGCTCCAAAGAGCTTTCTGACATGAGTAAACACCTACATGACAATTAGGAAAATTTGGATCATATCTAGAACTCTTAACAAAATAGCTAGGTTCACTTTTGTTAGATCTTAATTAAAAGATTTGCTGCATCCAAGAGGAAACTTAGAAAGTTCATTTGGGTCATCTGTACAGTGTGCACACGCCTATAAAGACATTTTCCATGTTTGCAGTCTTTCCGGAGGCTTTGCTCATCTTCCCATAGTCCAAAAACAATTATAGTAATTAAGAAACCATATAACTTCCAGCATTCAAAGAGCATCCACCTCAGAACTGCAAAAGTTCTGGAAATAATTTAGTTTTAAGGAAACAGGAAGCTGTATCTTCTGGCACTAGAAAAGAAAATGTTTGCATTCAATCTTGCTTTATACAGCCTACCATATTGTAAAGCACAATATGTGCAAGAAAAAAAAAAGAACATGTTATGTTATATAAGATCAGAGATATTTTTAACTCTTTAGGAGCCTAAGGGTACAGTCCCTGAAACAGTATTTAAAATGAATGGAATACTAGATAGTGCAGTAGAGACTATATACATAACAACTTAAAAACATGTACTATGAAATTCATTGCTTTTCGGTGTAATGGGTGAAATGGAGCTTATTTTGTTGTCTCCTTCAAAGAAGGAATGCAGATATTTTTACTAAAATAAAACTACAATCCAGATTCACATTGTAAGAATCAAGATTTAGCTTTTTTGGTAATCACTATCATATTACACTTTATTCTGTGTAATAAAATATCACACAGAGGTCTAGTGTTATGAGGAGCTAATGAAATTCTTTATCCCTTCAGTCTCCATCAGTATAGCATGCTACTTGAAAAAAGTGGGATAATGAAAGTAATTATGAAATGAGTCAATGCCACTAAATGTGATTATCTTGGTATACAAATAAGCAAATATGTAATACATTAATGTAAAAGATTAATTATCAAAAAGCCTGAATTATAGAATTCTAAAACTGTAAAACCAATAAAAATGTAGCATAAATTTCATACCAACCCAACACACCCCCGACAAGATGTGGTAGTGATATTAGTGGGTTATCCATACTTTGCAAATGAATCAAATGAATGCAGTCTCCTGTACATATTACTTCAGCAAACAAGCCCCAGTTCTAGTGCTGGAGTTCAGCCATCTCCATACCCCCAAAAGTCATCTCCTGCAATAATAGCAAGCAATCAGAGTGATTGTTCTGCAAAAGGATGTTTACAACCCCATGGTTTGTTATTCAGATGAAGAGGGTTTCTGAAAGTAACGTATTTATGTCCTTACTAAAGAGAATACATGAAGTTCATGCCTCCTTTTGTACCACATGAAAAGAAAATCTTTCAGGCTTATGCAAATATGGTAAAAATGGAATTTGTCATCTTTTGTACCCCAACTCAAGCATCGAAAAATTAACATTACAACAGCTGCAATCCATGCATTTGTTTTGTTCATTGAATACCACCCTGCTGCAAAAATAACTCCTTCTGTCATTGCTAACAATTAGAATAATACTCTAGTTATTTCATTTGCCATCAGCTGTTATAAATGAACAAATGCCCAATGTTAAATAATCACTCATTCATAGCTTGTCATCTTAACACACACAGGATTCCACACAGCTCTAGTGTCAAGATTGGGCCTAATAACTTTCCAATTTTGATCTGTGACAGTTATAGGGAAGATATTAAGTAAGGCTCAAAATATGACAGATAAACATAGAAAGTAATAGCAAATACATAAAACATTTAAACATTTAACACAGAAAGCCCATGCAAAATGTTCTATTGCACATAACCCAACCTGTCTAGGAGGTGACAGTTATCCAGTTAATAACAAAACTCACCACAAACAAAAAATATATCCATACCTCTCAACTGAAGTGATTTTCACCTCATATTTTGCTTTGTTTTGCACAAAATTTATGGTTTTCTAGAAAATGACTATTGAAATTGAAGTCACTAAATAATACTATACATTTTAAGTTTCAGACTTCACATCCTATAGAAAATGTATGCTAAAACAAATCCTGTTATTCTAGCAGCATCCTAAGTTTATAAGAACAATATTTAAAATCTGTCCCTAATTTTTTACCTTTGTTCCCCCATTATTTTATGCTTAGTCTAGATTTCTTGTGCTAAGACTTTGAGAGGTATGAATACATCATGCACTTGCCTTTGTATTGTTTTGCTGTTTTGGATAGGATAATTTTACATTTAACTTCAAAAGCAACAATACGTACTAGACCCCCCCCCCACTTAACTCCATACTACTTATGGAGCGAGGTTCTACCCTAAACTTCCCTAATATTGTTGTTGTTGTTGTTGTTTGTCTTTCAGCTTTTCCCGGTTAGGGGTCGCTACAGCGGAAATCCAGTCCGCTAATGATTGGCAGTAGATCTTTATGGTGCCGAGTTGCCAGCTCGACGCCCAACCTTCATCGAAGGCATGCCCATTCACGCATGTCTTTCGGAATGCCACTCGACCACGAGGAGGACATGCAGACTCCACACAGAAGGCACTCCTCGGACTCCT
The DNA here is from genome assembly GCF_019279795.1 of Protopterus annectens. NCBI lineage: Eukaryota > Metazoa > Chordata > Ceratodontiformes > Protopteridae > Protopterus > Protopterus annectens. The sequence continues at coordinate 521,073,884 of NC_056741.1, forward strand.
GCCGAGAATCGAACGGGAGAACCTCTTGCTGTGAGGCAACAACGCTACCGCTGCACCACCGTGGATCCTACACTTCCTAAATATAAACATACTGATTCCATAACTGAAATTCATTAAGTAGTAGCCGCACTCCTAAACTGCACAATCAGCCTTCTTAGAACAATATTACACTCCTCCAATGATCCCCACATTCAAATACTCAGAGTTTACAATGCAAGACCTGCAAGAAAAACACTTGGATACCTGTGATTTGGTTTGGTAAACTCCCTAATGTATCGCAGAACCCAATTATTATGCTTCATCTCTGCATTTCCAGCCATACAGATTCAGAACTGGGTTTTAAACAGACATTTGCAGCTCTCTGCTATGGGGTAGGAGGCCAGGCGCTGGGTAAGAACGATTTCAAACTTAAGCTATAGCATGAGCTGCCAGTCTTTGCACTTCATTCCAGTGATGATTTACAGCTCTTGTGACATTTATTTTTCAGTTTATAGTTCTTGTCAAACACTATACATACCACTATAAACTGCTTGAAAAGTTCCATTGTTACTGGTCAGCACCAGAGGTGCTTCCTGGTAAGTACCTTAATTTAAAAAATTAATACCCATCAGTAGCTGCTCACTCGATAAGTAAAAATCAGACTATAAGAGAAACTTCTCATTCTTTAAGAGATAGCAACAGGAAAGAACATAGACCTCACCTTAGACTCACAACAGGGCAGAGAGGACCATTTCCAAAATTGGACCACTGCATGGAATCAATTATGAAGTGAAAATGTACAAACAGGAGACACTGAAAGTCTTTATTTTAAAACTAAAACAGCGTCTACCCAAGGAAAATAAATACAGCTGCTTCCATGACAATGTTGCATATATGCTGTGACTGTCATTTACATGTGCTATACATCATTTTACAATGTTATTATGTCTATTCCATGGGTCTGTCACATTTCTCAACTCCTTTAAACTAATGAGTAAATCCTGCAATACTAGGTGGGGGGGGGGGGGTGACACCGGTCACCAAGGATGTCTAAATAGTATGTAACTCACTTAAACATTAATAGAACAATGTTTTTTGAGCACAGAAGATGCTTGTGGGGAGGACTAGCCAGTAGGATAAATTTAATACTACCTTCCAGTCATATAAAAGTTAACAGAACAATAGTTTTGCAACATGAAGATATAGGACTGTGTTGGGGGGGGGTAGACACAAGGGATACAATTTGCATATAAAGAAGAGTGAAAAAGTTTTGAATGTGCACCTTTAACACAGACACCAGCACTTTAGCCTTTTGTGCAAAAACACTAAATAACAAGGAAAAAAGGCCAAGTGTATAAAGTTTTAAAAAAAATACAAGGAGAAAAAATTTCAAACGCTAGATCGTTAAAAGAGGGAGCATTTCATTACAGCAATTTAGTGCTTTGTACTACAGAGTTGCATTTATGCTTGGATGTTTTCTGACTAAACAGAAGTATGCAACTCTATTATCTGGTAGTACTGACTAACGTAATGCTCCATCAGTTATGAAGGACAAGGCATGTATAAATATAAATCAAGGTAGTTCTGTAAACTCAAGGACAGTTGAGAGGGACGGGAGTTTGTTCATGATGGGGATGGGTGTCTGCACTACCTGAGAATAGCCATTCTCAAAATTTTCAGACAAAGCCAGAAGGAACACTAGATGACACCATGGAGATTTTTTAAACTGAATCCACAGTGGTGCAGCAGTAGCATTGTTGCCTGAGGTTTTCCTCTTCGATTCTCGGCTGGAGTGCTTATGTGTGGAGTCTGCATGTCCTCCCCGTGGTCGAGTGGCCTCCAAAAGACATGCGTGAATGGGCGTGCCTTCGCTGAAGGTTGGGCATTGGGCTGGCAACTCAGCACCATAAAAATCTACTGCCAGTCAGTAGCGGACCAGAGTTCTGCTGTGGCAACCACTAACCGGGAAAAGCCGAAAAGACAAACAAACAACTTTAAGTCGTATAAAAAAGTAATAGAGCAGCAATCATGATGCACTTTCTGAACATTTTGATGAAAGAATCTCATCCATGCTTTACAAGGGGAAAAGCAGAGGCTACAGCAGGAGCATTCTGTCAGCTCATGAACAGATAAGAGGTGTGTGCATGCTCACACAAACACATATGCACAAACCCCAGTCCCTGTATATATGAGTTTAAGTGCCATTAAGGCACAAAAGTTTAGATTACTTCCCTGTGGCTATTATTTTTCCCCAGTCCCTAATCTACATACTACTTTTGGTGCCATTATGGCACAATTGTATTATCCCTGGTGCCTAGTGTCCCCCCACACCCAACTCCTGCACTGCTTTAAATGTTAGTAGATTAACCTGAGCTTTTGGCCACATTTATTACCATGACTTGATGAAGTCAGACATGCTGAAAAACTATCAGTGTGTACAAACTCAACTACTTAAATACCTAACCAACAATAATATACTCACTCCAACCAAACATGGCTTTCACCCAGCTCACAGTACTGACACTGTGAGTAAAGCTTTGGACTCTTGTTTCATAACATCAGTGGTCTTACTCAACCTTTCCAAAGTATTTGACACAGTGTCACATGCCACGTTATTACAACTAATAGTAGGATGCTCCACCCATACCCTTACCTGGCTCAACAATTACCTAGATGAAAGACACCAATTTGTGAGATGGCAAAATACTCTAGCTGGCTACTTGACTAATAATACAAGGGTTCCCCAAGGTTTGATTCTTGGACCATTGCTTTTCAATGTATTTATAAATAGTCTCCACACAGCCTCTCTTCAGAGCTCAATCATCCAATATGTGGATGATTCAACTATCATATCCTCTTCTAACAATTTCCCAAATCTTTGTAAAATTACACAAAATGCTTTCACATTAATAGAATCATGGCTCAGTGAGGCACAATTACTTTTGAATCCTAAAACAACAAATTACTAGTGTTCTCTCCCAAGCCAGTGCCTCAAGATTTTAAAATATTTTCCCAAAACATGACTGAAATTGAAATAGTGTCCTCTGCAAAATATCTGGGTATTACCATAGATAATAAACTCTCATTTGAACAGCTCATACTCAATGCAATAAAAAACACTCACTTTAAATTAGGTAAACTACAGGCAAATGACCTATATAGATTCACCCACAAAAATAAAACTAGCAAACTCTCTCCTACTCCCCTCCCTTATCTATGGCTCCCCAATTTTCACGCATCCTTAAATAGTAAATTGCAGTCATGCTACTACAAAATTGCAAAATTTGCCTGTGGTTTGCCTAACCAAATACACCACTGCCAAGCCATTCAAACACAATGAATTGACTGGACTTCCCCCATTACCTTCTGTATACACAACTCACTATTGCTCATAAATTAACATTCCACCCTGAAAACTGCCCTACACTTGCACATATCATACAAACCTACACCCCCTCCAGAGACGTAAGATCCTCTAACAAGCAACTCCTTCAAGTCTCTAAACCTAACAAGAGATCAGGACAATGTTTATATTCATATATTGCAAAACTTTGGAATGATCTGCCCCCCACTATAACACTTCTTGATTCTTTGAACACCTTCAAAAATAGCTTAAGAAACCACTTTCTCAAAAACCACACTTGCCTCTGTCCCCAAATCAATAGACCTCCTTGAGCCTTGTTGGTGCCCAGTTGTTTCCACTTATGTCTCCTCCTTTCCATCTTTTAATCACTGCCGCATAACATATGTAGCCACTTTATGTAACCATTCTACTGTCTTACCCTCTCCCAAAAAAAAAATTCTATATTACTAATGTATACCATGTTATTCCAAACTTTGTCATTTTCTCAACTATGTAAAATTATTTACTTTGGATGTACCTAAACCATGTACATATGTTCTCTTTGCTGAAAAATTGCAGTTTGCAACTCTATGTAAACTGTAATTTGCAACTCTGTGTAAACTATATTTATTGTGGAGCTTTTCTCTGGGCCTCCACTGAAAATGGGTTTCTGACCCAGTGGACTTTACTGGTCAACAAATGTAAATAAGTAAATAATAAATCATATTAATTTATCAAAAGAACTTTCTGAAGGTATAAAGTAACACATTCTGACTGTGCTGTGAGCTTCCAGTCAACGTTGCTAGTAAGTTGTGACTAAGTGTCCCATATTTTGCTGATTTGCTCTACACTGCTGGATTCAGAAAACTTTGCCTCATCATAGTAAGTGAATTTGCTTGATAAATGGCCATGTGCAATTCAGAAGATCAAGCTCTACAATGTACCTAGACCAAATAGCAAGGTCAGGCATTTTATATGCTAATGACTGTATAATGACATGGTAATAAGCAACATTAATAAATTAAGCACGTGTGTATGCTAATAAAGCAAAATGATGGCAAAATGATTCACAGATTTATAACTCCACACAATTAGAGCTACGCCACTGCATATTTGAGCTCAACTGAGTGTTCATGTTCAGAGGAGATCACTAAGTAGTCTTAGGGATGATTGCAGAATTAACAAATGCATATCTGCAGGAGAATCTTATCACCCCTACCATGCCCAAAGGTACATGATAACACCCAGGATGTGCTGCATTATCTGGCCATTCTTAACATTCCATGGGTTCCATGACACCAACATTGTGGGTCAGTACCATGGTGCTAGAGACACCATACAAGACATTCTGGACATGTGTTAGCTTAGTCTGCAGCTCCATGGAACTCATGGAGTACCTATCCCAATGACAGTACCTGAGAGACATTTAATATTTATTTATTTATTTATTTAGTTTATTTATTTTATTTTACATTTGTTGACCGGGCTAGTCCAACTGAATATATGTCCATTTTCAGTGGAGGCCCGGGGAGAAAAGCTCCAAGCATCAGCAGTGACAAAGAATACAATATATAGTAATAGTCAAGTGAATTAAAGTACATTGGCTACATTGGTCAGAACAAAATTGTACCGAGTCATTTACTAGGTTTAAGTTAATATCAAATACAGAGAGAAAAACAAAAAAATGTTTGTTTTTTTTGTTTTTTGTAATATGAAGGAAATTGTAAATTACAGAGTATGCAGCATAGAATAGTAGAGAAGTGAAGTATAGAGACAGCAAGAAGGGGAATGAGATATCAGTTAGGGTTAGAGCATGAACAAAGCCAGGGAGTTTTAAGATGTTCTTTAAGATGTTGTTTAAATAGAGAAGTGGAAGCAAGGGTGGAAAGTTCAGTAGGAAGCTGGTTCCAGTTTTTACCTACTGTGCTGGAGAAAAATGAGTCCCCAGCTTTGTGTTTTGACTTAATAGTGAAAACTAGGAGTTTATTAGCTGAGCGTAACGTTGCAAGATTCTTGTAGGGTATAATCAGATTAGTGAGGATAGGGGTATTGTTAGAGTGGTAAAGGATCTTTTGGGTGATAACAAGTTGTTGACAAACTAGTTGGTTTTGCAGTTCTAGCCATCCCAGTTGTTTGAGGTTGAGACAGTAGTGAGTTCTAAAGGGGGTGCCAGTGGCAACTGGCTATGTTATTATAACTGGTGGAAAGTTTGGTGAGGTTGTTTTTAGATAGATTGGTATATATAGCAGAAGCATAGAACAGGGCAGAGATAAGGTTGGTCTGGGCAATAGTCATTCTGGCTGAAGGGGTAAGGAAGGGTTTGATTCTGTAAAGGGTGCCTAGTTTTTTGTTGACAGACTTTATTGCAGAATTAATGTGGTCATCATAGCTAAGGTTGTTATCAATTGTTACTCCCAGTAGATGGGTTGTAGTGTCTGGGGATATGTTAATTGCATTGTTTGAGGTTATTGTGAAGTACAGTTGAGGTGATTTTTGAGTTGGAGCAAAGAGCAATAATTTAGTTTTTTGGGGGTTCAGGAGGAGGCATGAACCAATTTTCAACACTGTTGAATACAGTTTGGGTGAGGGACTGGAGAGAGGCTATGGTCTTGGCTGAACAAATTAGAGTAGAGTCTTATGCATATTGTATGCAGGTGGCTTGAGGAATTTGGGTATGAAGATCATTAATAAACAATGAAAAGAGTAGGGGTCCTAAGATGGAGCCTTGGGGTACTACAATATTCAGCGGGAGGGATGTAGAAAGATTATTATCCCAAAGTACTGCTTGATGTCTGTTTTCCAGATAGGACTTAAACCATTGTAATGCTTGTGGATCAAGTGATTGGGCTTTTAGTATGTCTATAAGTATGTTATGTTTCACCATATTAAAGGCTTTTGAAAGGACAATAAATAGTGCAGAGGAAAAAGTGTTATTGTTACAATTTTTGTTTATGGAGTCAGAAAAGGATAGCAGGGCAGTTGTTGTGCTATAGAATGGCCTGAAGCGATGTTGGCAGTTGGCAAGTAGATTATTTTGGAGAAGGTGGTTAAGTAGTTGTCTGTGAATGCATTTTTCCATTATCTTAGCTATTGGAGAGAGTAAGGCAATAGGCCGAAAGTTGGAGAGCTCAGTAGATGATCCACCTTTATGTAAAGAGATGATATGGGATACTATCCATATGGCAGGGATTTTGCTTTCTAAAATAGTTCTATTTATTGCAATTTGCAGGTATTCAGCTGGCAGAGAGAGCAGAAAGAAAGCAAGGTTTTTTTTTTATTTTAGAAATCAAATCAAGAAATAAAATAAATGCCAAAGAAGTGCTACTATCACAAAAGTGAAATATACAACATTTAAATAGGAGTTCTTGCAAAAACACGATTACAGCCAGCTTATTACATAGTATCCTTAATTCCCCACCCCCTATAACAATTTATATATATATATATATATATATATATATATATATATATAAAACATATATAAAAATATGCATAAAAATATATAAAAAACATATATGCATATATACATACACATTCATATATATATATATATATATATATATATATATATATATATATATATATACACATATACAAATAAAAAATTAAAGGCTTTCAGCCTATTTTTTAACTAAAATAACGTTTAAGCTAACAGCATTATTTAAACCAGGTAACAGATCTGCCTGTAACCTAATTTATTAAAAACATTTTTATGCTGTCAACTGGTGTAAAATCCTTATAGCACAGCCTTCTCTTTAAATTTGTTTGGTTCCTATAAGCAAAAATGGTCTATCACCACAAATTTCTTGTAACTCAGGCATTGCCATCAAAATTGTCCAATTTCTTTCTATAATTTTCTTCACTTCAGCAGTTTTTAAATTAAACATAGTTAGATATCTTATCATTTTTATTCTTCTGTCAATGATATATTAACATGATCATCAAAAAATATGGGTTTAGCATTATTGTAGCTTTATTCATAAACTTCGTTATAGATCTCTCACTTTTTTAACATCATAACCACTTTCATAAAATTCTTGTATCATATTTTCTGCCTGTTGCCTAAAAATCCCATCTTCCGTATTAAGTCTGCTTAATCTAGTCAACTGTGCTCTCAGTACCCCTGTGAATACATGAGGTGCATGCATATTATGCCTGTTTACATAGCGGTTTACTTGAACATCTTTCCTATGTACCCTAGTTTCTATTTTCCCTTCTTTTCATTAGAAATCTCTACTTTAAACTTCAGAAAACTAGTAGTAGACTTTATTTTCATCACTTTCCAACTGCTTAAGTGCTACATTTTCTGCATATGTCAAGTTATAATACTTTTTTACACTTCTAGAATATAGCTTTCTTAATTCATGTTCACAAACATTATTAAATGCTACTAATATTGGACAGCATACTGATATGAATGTACGTAGTTTTTTACAAACAATGAACCCTATTTGCAGTTGGGAGGCGTAGCCGTGGGCACTCCCATGGCTAACCCCTGTGCTAACTTAGTACTATATGAATGGGAGAAGAAATGTATTTATAGTAAACAAAATATTTTGAATAATAATGTCATTTTTTTTATAAAAGGTGTGTAGATGACTCTTTTCTTGTTTGGAAAGGTACGTTACAAGCGTTGCTTGCTTAAACTCTACTACTAGTTTTCTGAAGTTTAAAGTAGAGATTTCTAATGAAAAGATAGCTTTTTGGATGTAGAGATAAGAAAAATAGAAGGGACATCAGAAACTAGGGTACATAAGAAAGATGTTCAAGTAAACCGCTATGTAAACAGGCATAATATGCATGCACCTTATGTATTCACAGGGGTACTGAGAGCACAGTTGACTAGATTAAAATATGATACAAGAATTTTATGAAAGTGGTTATGATGTTAAAAAAGTGAGAGATCTATAACAAAGTTTATGACTAAAGATACAATAACACTAAACCCATATTTTTTGATTGTCATGTTAATGTATCACTGACACAGAAGAATAAAAATGATAAGATATCTAACTATGTTTAATTTAAAAACTGTTGAAGTGAAGAAAATTATAGAAAGAAATTGGACAACTTTGATACAAATGCCTGAGTTACAACAAATCTGTGGTGATAGGCCATTTTTTGAATATAGGAACCAAAAAAATTTAAAGAGAAGGTTGTGCTATAAGGACTTTATACCAGCTGACAGCATAAAAAAATGTTTTTAATAAATTAGGTACTTTGAAATGTTTGAACTGTAATTGTTGTGTGGATATCTATACAGAAAATAATAGTTTTAAACATCCCACAACTAATAAAGAATATACATTTGATTGTTCAGTGAACTGTAACACTACTAATGTTATATATTTAACTGCTTGTACTCTCTGCTCATCATTTTATGTTGGAAAAACTACAAGGAAATTAAGAGAATGTATAGTTAAATATAAGTCTGACATTAGAAGAAATGTTAGAACCAATGCATTAAGTAAACATATTTCTGATAAAAGGTCAAGAACATCAATTTAAGTTTAGAGTTATTGATGTAGTACATAATAGTAGTATTAGCTTGAAAGTTATTTTACTTAAAAAGTAGGCTGAAAGCCTTTAATTTTTTATGTGTATATGTATATATTTACACACACACACACACACACACACACACACACATACACACACACACACACACACACACACACACACATATACATATATATATATATATATATATATATATATATATATATATATATATATATATACATACACATGTATATATATATATATATATATGTATATATATATATATATATATGTGTATATATGTGTGTGTGTGTGTGTGTATGTATATATGTTTTTTATATATTTTATGCATATTTTTATATATGTTTATATATATATATATATATATATATATATATATATATATATATGTATATGTATTGCTATAAAACTTCAATTGTTATAGGGGGTGTGAAATTAATGATACTATGTGATCGACTGGTTGTAATCATGTGTTTTTGTAAGAACTCCTATTTAAATGTTGTATATTTCACTTTTGTGATAGTAGCACTGAGGAAGGGTGTTTGTGACCCCAAAAGCTTTGCAATAAATGTTGATTTTTGGTTCTTTAGCATTGGATTCTTAGAGTTTGATTTCTACTGCTATTCTTCATTCCATTTATTACAGTACAAACTGTCTTCTTCAGACCTTTAATATAACCATCATTTAGAAGGACCAATGTCAGTGATGGTGTATGAAGCATTAAGTACTGTGGTGGTGTCAGTGTGAATCTGCAGGGACACAGCCTCAGCAGTAATGGTATCACTGCATCTCAATATACTGGACAGGTCTGGGGCACACATCACAGAGGGTTCAGCATCACATGCATGGCCCACCTACAAGGGCTGGCTCTACCAAGCACTGTAGTATACTTCATGACCATGGCTAGATTCTGATATACTACACAGCCTTAAATGGCATCACACCACTGTGGTGATGGCCACAGCTGTGGAGGCAATCTCTTCTGAGTGTAGACTTGCCATAGAAGTGCCAGCACTGTAAGACTGGGATCTTGGTTATCCATGGCCATGCTGGCTACAATCTATGGATGTAGCAGTTAACTGTCTCTGTGGAAGGCCACTCGTCCCTGGCAGGCAAACCAGAGAAGACATTGCACTGTTCAAGAAATGACAATTTCAGGACATGCACTCCTGTAGGTCATCGTGATTACCCTGTATCACCCTCACTACCTCTGACATGACTTTGGTGGTATGAGCTTGTGCATCCATGAAGTCCCTGTGCATACTCTGAATTGTGGTCCATCTACTTCTGTGAGCCTCTCTTCCCCTGAGTGTTAGGGGTATATTATGACAGCTCACCACTGTAGGTCATCACACTTCTCAAATTGATAGTGCCCTCATTAACCTGTCCTCCCTGTGAGGTGTGGGTAACAGGAGCATCTGCAGGTATAGAGACTGTGTCCATGATATGTGGTGAGGATGCAATGGTCACATTCTCTGTGCCCAACGCACACTGTGTATACTTGACTGTGCCAGCTCATTCTGGCCATCATTATCAGAAGCTGCAGGTGCTCCAGCATCAGGTGGGGTAATTTCACACTGTTGCTGCTGCAGAAGAATCACCTGCAGATACACCAAAGCACAAAATATCAGGTAGCTTTCCTAAATGAATCTTCTGAAGTTCACCTTTAGCAGGTTCCAAACTTTGTGCTCTACAGTTTATTCCACAGTATAATAAAGCTCTTTACCTATTATCATGTAGATTCACCTGACTATGCATGATGGGTATGCTAATTAGGGCTCAACTAATTTTTGTTTCTGAATTCCTTATGTTTGCATAATCAGAAAACCTGCTAATCATTATGATCTGTTGAACTTAATTAAAGACCTGGGTCCATCTGGACAGTACTGCAGATGCATGGTCCAGAACATGCCTCCAGTAGGTTAAATATATTATATATAACTGCATCTGGAATCACCCACAGCAGTCTTTTAAATTTTTTGTGCTCGAACATGTTGATCTAGAGTGTAGGGGCAGTCCCACTGATGGCTATTCAGAATACTTGGAATGTAAATGGCAGATTAAAACCAATGCTACTGAACAACCAGGGCTTAATGACCAAATCCGCCTAACTGCAATACTTAGACTGAAGGCTGCTTACTTTTTATAAAGTTAGTGTAGTTATGTTTTATACTGGTGTGTATGTATATATATATATATATATATATATATATATATATATATATATATATATATATATATATATCTATATATAGGATCACTATGGAATACCAAAATTCCACAATCCCGAAAACCAGAATCTTGAGATTGCGGAATCTCGAACATAGTGAATCGGGACTGTCGTACAGTGCGGAACATGTGCTTTGCCTTTCACTCCTCTGCAGTGCAATCTCAGAGTTTTTATATTTAAGTTGTAAGAGGTATGGAGAGTGCCCCTGCATACACATTAGAATAGTTTGTGTATGTTTTACTTTTTTTTTTTTTTTTTAAGTTTTGAGATTCCGCAATCTCGAGATTCTGGTTATCGGGATTCAGAGTCTCAGGATTGTGGAATTTCAGTATTCCATAGTGATTTTATATATATATATATATATATATATATATATATATATATATATATATATAAGCAAAGCTCTCTTTACCAAAGACTGGCCTAGACAGTCAAGAGGAGAAGGTAAACACTTGCACCGTACCACACTCATCACATAGTCCCTCAAAACCTATACCACCAAAACACACACACAGAACCACAAAACACACACCTACATTTGCGGAGGCTCTCAGCACTAATCTGCCCGAACAACAGAGACCTCCAAAGCAGAAATGCAAGCAACCTCCAACCCCCAACACAACCCAAATGACACATAGCCCACATACTCGGTGTGGCACTCAACTACAGCCCATAAGGCATACCGTACCCAACACTCTAGTCATAGGTGACTCTATAGTCAGGCACATTGATGTTCCACTCATCAGGCTAAACAAGGAAAAAGTTACTGTCAGCTGACTGTCAGGTGCCAGGATCCACCACATAACACACGCACTCAGGTCACTCCACAACAAGTACAAACATGACTCTGTCATTGTCCATGTTGGCGTGAATGACCTGAGACGTACCTTCCTGGACTACATGAAAAGAGACATGGAGGAGCTCTCTGATCTTGTAGCCCAGGCCGGTATGACCCTAGCCCTGAGTAGCATCCTGCCATCACCCAGAATGACACTACAGTACAAGGACAAAATGATTGACTTTAACAATTGGCTAAGCTTCTGGTGTCATTCTAAGGGAATCCAGTATCTGTCTGCCTGGGATGACATGATCAACAGACCACGCTGCTTTGCCAGAGATGGCCTGTACCTGTCGCCCTTGGGATTCTGGATACTGGCTAAGGCTCTTGCCACCCCTATATTGCCTTTTTTAGGCAAGGTTCAAATGACAAATTCACCACTGTAACAGGTACAAGCAAGCAAAATCTGAGGGTAATGCTACTTAATGCTAGAAGTCTAAACCACAAAATGCACTTACTCGAGGCACTCCTTAAAATGGAGAACATCGACATCTGTGCAGTGACAGAGACCTGGTTCAAAGCTCCAGAGAGCACTCCTGCACTACCAGGCTATAATTCATACCACACCTTTCGGCCACCAAACCCAGACCAAAACACTAAAGGTGGAGGTGTGTCCATATTCATTAAGGATATCCACACCTCCAAGCTAGTTGCTCAGTATAATGCATCCGAGATTATCAAAGTTCAACTAACTCTGGGCAAAACCACAATCCAGATTGTAGCTTGCTACAGACCCCCCACCATGCCCCAGGATTCCCATTCCTCTTTCCTTGATACACTGGAAAATATTAAGGTACAACCCAACACTCTAATAATGGGTGATTTCAACTACCCTACCATTAACTGGGAAAACTACTCGTGTACCAACTCTTTTGCTCAACGTTTTCTGGAAATCAACAATTCCAGTGCTTTGGATCAAGTTATCCACACCCCCACCAGAGGCAGCAATATCCTAGACCTGGTCTTCACCAACATGGGTGACCGGTGTTCCACACCAGAGGTCAGCTCCTCGTTGGTCAGATCCGACCACAAGCTAATCACCCTAGACATCCACATCCTGCTCCCACCCCCCATTAGGAAAACAACCGTAAAAAAATTCTCCAAAGCCAACTTCACGCTTCTTAAGACAGAAGTGGCAAACATCATGACATCCATGCAGATGGACAATAGAGGTACGACTGCTGAATCCTACACAAATGCACTTTATAAGCACTTACACGAGTGCATGGATCATGCTATCCCTAACAGAACCAAGATGCTATCCTCCAAAAGTAGGAAGCGAATCTCGTGGTCTTCTGCCATAAACAAACTCTACAACACCAGAAAGAAACTGTTGTAAAAAAGAGTAAAATCCCACGATTGGAGGAACTCCCTGTTCAGCCTCATGAAGAAGCTGAGGTCCCTCATAAAATCCTCCAAAACTAGTTATGAAAACAAAATTGCCACTGATTCTAAAGACAACCACAAAGCATTCTATGGCTATGTCAAAAATCTCAATGGCAACACTCAGATCTGCTCTGAGTTACAGCACAATGACACTAAATATACAGAACCAACTGATATTGCCAACATCCTGGCAGATAGGTTCAGTGCTAACTTTACCTCCCTCTCACACCGTAAAGGGCCCATCTTTATACCGGAAGAATGCAAAGTTCCTGTAATCACGGCTGCACAGGTAAAAACTTCACTCTCCAAAGTCAAGAACACAGCATCCATGGGACCTGACAACATCCCAGGCTGCCTTCTACATGAACTACAGAATGAACTGGCACCCCACCTAAGTACCATGTCCAATCATAGCCTCACCTCAGGCTTTGTGCCCATTGAATGGTGCACCGTGACAGTTATCCCACTCCACAAAGGAGGGGGCCACAACAGACCCCGGGAACTACAGCCCCATTAGCCTGATGAGCCTGGTCTGCAAGGCCATGGAACGTATCATCATGGAACTCATAAACAAAGAAATTGGAGATCTCCAAACCCTGGACCCCACACAGTTTGGGTTTGTAAAAGGCAGATCATGTCTCCTAAACCTGATAGACTTCTTTGAAGTAGTCACCAAAGCCATAGATGAGGGTAAGGTGGTTCACACAGCCTATCTAGATCTCACCAAGGCGTTCAACACCATCCCCCACTCTGGAATTAAAGATAAACTCACTAAACTAGGTATAAATCCCTATGTCACAAGATG
>NC_056741.1:521092987-521212987 GCF_019279795.1 Protopterus annectens
TGTTTTTTTTTTATTTTTGTTTTGCAAATATGTAACACTCATCTGGCGTGTGGTTCCCTGAAACCTTTTTGCCTCACTGCTTCTGTAGCTCAGGCTACAAATAAAGTGCTTTACACAGTGCACTGTGTTGCCTACTTTTCATTTAATCAAGGTAAAAAAAATCCAATCCAGGCTGCTGCAAAACACAGCTAAATCAGAAACAAAAGAAAACATCAACAAGCTAATACTTAAGCTTTTAGACAACATGAGCCTTTTGTTTGAAGAATATAAGCAACACAATGAAGATTTTGGGCAAAAGGATCATTTAGTGTACAGGCCTTGTTTTTCTGTTTTATTTCTTTGTGTATATTATTAAGTTTGCTTTACCTACTAAAATGCATTACACAGTCGATTTTGACTTTATTTTTGGTTACTCATTTAGATAGTGAGAATTGCTTTAGCTACTTATTCAAGAACACAATACTAAGAGTGATAAAGTTATCTAGCAGTTTATAATCTGGTCCCTATCTGTAAAGCTATATTCACCCATATTAGAAAGGTATGTCCCTCATTTACTTTGTACAAAAACATTCTGTCTGAATTGCTTTATTCGCTAAGAATGCTGCCTCTCATTTCATGCACAGAGGAACCCCTGTGCGGAAACCTAAAAAAACTCTGCTGGAATCTCTGCCTCTGTTATCTAGCTATTTCTTTTGTTCGCTTCTTAGGGAAGAACAGTGAGAAACTACTGAAATTGATGAACACTATGTAAAATGATTTGTGCCATCATTATCTTCAGCCATGTCTTATCACAATTGATTTATCACAGTTAAATGACAATAACAAATGACATTGCAAGTAGTAATATAGTGTGGCTTTACAGAGCACATTCAATCATTGATTCAGTCTAAGAACATTGAGTTCTGTACCTGCTGTACTCTTTCCTGCTCAGAGTATGACAGAAATTGGGCATGTGATATATAAAACATAACGTTAAAGAGAACATTCGCTGTCTGAATTTTCCATATGTGTATACAAAAATCCAAATAAGTAAAAATGTTAATGGAAAAACCTTTTTGTTTCTTCATCACTATGTTAGTCTTCAAACTAGCATTCTTTGTATGTCTGCAATAAAGTACCCACGGCCTATCCTATACTTTCGGACGTATTTTTCTAAAGAATAGTACATTTCTGTCAAGCTTGGCTATAAATTGAATGTCCTTCTTAGTGAAATATGTCAGGCCAGATTTGAGGATTATTGGTGATACTATATAATGGCTTACTGAGCAATTTTCATATAAAATTGAGTAAAACGGAACAAAGCAGTTCTGTTCTGCTAAAGGACTGACCACATTACTATATAAAAAGTCCTATTAGTATACTACTGAATATTCATTAGATTTGTATTGAATATTCATTAGATATAGATTACCCATTCTTACTAGTACAGCTGTCTGCTACCAACATGAACATTCACAGAAAAACTAAAAACAACCCACAACCTTCTTCAGTCGTAGTGTACAAGCACTTTATTTACAAGCTGAGTTACAGAAGCAGTGAGGTAAAAAGACTTCGGGGAAACACACAGTTTTTGAGTGATACATACTTGCAGAATGAAAGAAAAGAAAACATAAAAAGCAGAAAAGGGTGTTCTATCCATTGTGGGTCTTAATGTTAGAAGTGTTATTAGTGAGTATGTGAGGATTGCAGTATTACAATTTTGTCATAATATTTCACTAGATATTACTTGTTTCTTAGATGTTAAATATCTTAATACTGTTTAAACCCAACAAGTAGTAACTGTGTGGAATGCTTCTATTATATGGTCTTTTGGAAATGAGGTTAGTTCTGGTAAACAATATTGGTATAGCCTCACATTAAGAATTGAAATCTCATTATAGGGTGGCCAGGTAAGCTTCTGATTTGTGATATTTCTTCTAATGTATATATTTATCACTTAGTTGTCATATATGCTACTACTGATATGAAAACAAGAGAAGAGTTATTTTCAGTATTGTAGACTCTTGTTTTGGTCAATTCCTGTATTATAGTTGCTGATGATTGGAATTGTTACTTTTGCTGGCATATATCAAAGGCACCTAGCAATATAAAACTGCTCAGGAGTATTATTTATAATGGCCATTTGGTTTTGGGGCCATTCTTAGGGACATCTTATACTAGAGGTATGCAAAATACCTAAACTGATTTTTTTGTTTATATTGATTCTCTTATGTTATATTCAGCAAATGTTTAGGATTTGACACTTTTGATTCATAAAGCTTCCTTTTTTCTTTAGAAGTCAATAGACATATTTACAGGAAAGTAAGGGTATAAAAAAGTTAAATGGATGGGTTTCTCATTTAAAAGACTAGAATAGGGTCTTAAGCTTATTACAGACACAACATTCTTCATTAGTGCCTTTTTAGAGTTGTGGTCTTCTTGATGGTGTACTTCTATTAAGTTAAAATTAATTCATGCATACAGTTAGAAAACTGCTCTTAAATGAAGAAAGGAAACAATCTGTGGTTGCAAGAGAAGAGTTTAGCATTACACATTGACATTTCTAGTTATTATATAGCACAAGAGAAATTGTGGAATTCCTTAACTAAATACAGGCTTCAAAAGCTATTATATAATCAAAAATACATTGTGCAAGGTACTAAACTTATTTCTTATGTAGAGGAATATGTTCACATTGTCTCTTCTGTTGTTCCAGTAACAATTCAGCAAAGAGATGTGGATAAGTTGATTCAGGCTGAAAATGGTGTTTAAATAAAAAAGTGACTCTGGGGCAATTAAATTCTGCCTTAAAGTTTGTAAATATTCATACATACATCTCCATGTCCAAATGGAATTGAGTATAGTTTTTTTTTTTATAAATCAATGTCAGATTCACATAAGTTGCTGTTTTGTAGGTTCTAAAATAAATGGCTAAAAGTTAAAGACAGCTCTATCTAATTAGAGATCAGTTACCTTGACACACAGACTACAGGCTTTTTTGTAAAATTGTCTGTAACAGGCTTAGTGAGGTTTTAAAAATATTCTATGATGAGATCTTTAGAATTAATGGGAAAGATAGTAATGAGATGTTAGTTTTGATTAGAGAGGTCATTGACATTATTAAACTTGGCTCTTTAGCATGTTATCAAGTGGCATTTCTAAAGCTTTTGATTCATTTAGTTATGCTGGTTTATGGACTATTTCAGAATGTAATGGTATTAGTCCTAAATTGTAAAAGTTATCAAGGATATATATCATCACACATGGATTCTCCCTTTAGTAAATGTTTTTTTCCAGGAAAAATAAAGACATTAAAAGAGGTGTTAGAAGTGCCCCCAAGCGACTTTTTATCTTGTTTGATTATGAATATGTTGTTATAACAAAGTAAAGTGTATTGCTCGACTGCACCACAGGAATAATTGACAAATGTTCATGTAACACATTTTCTTTCATTCTTACTCTGACAATTTGCCTATAATAAGTCAGAATATTATCATTCTATTATATTACACTTGATAAAATCTCCCATTTTTTTCTATGGGTTTGTGTTTAAATGTTCTCAAAATGGTTAGATTTTGGTAAGGTCTATATTTTTAAAGAAATACAATTTGTGGCAACTGAAATTCAAATTTTAGGTATTACTTTTGGAGATGAACATCATGTTAAAATAATGGGATTAGCTATTGGATTGTGTGTAAACCTCACTAAAATGGACAAGTTTTTAAATTATCCTCTCAAAAAGCAAAGAGTTTTGTGTTTCATGCTGTAGGTCTAGGAAATTAACATTTAGTACAAATGTATTTCCCTTTCTATAGTGAAAGAAAAGGTGTTATTGGAAAGTACTTTGGGATTTTAGACTGAATTTAATAAAGGATAATGTTCACTGTAGAAGAATAGATGGTGGTTTAGGTATGATAAATCTGGTGGTCTATCTTATCTCTTGCAACCTAGATTAAAAAAAACAAAAGGAACTAGAAACCATATGCCCTTTATTAAAACAATTAAGCACTTTCATCAGTGGTAAACGACTTCTTCAGAATAATCGAAACACCATCAGTTAACATTAATATACATACATAAAACCACATGACCAACACCAATAAACTCCTATTAAGTCAATTAAGTTAAGGGAGCACTGAAAAGTAAAAATGAATTGTATTACAGTGTAACGACATTAAAATCTACAAATTATAATATTGAGGCATATGTATGCAAAAACACAAAAACATATTTGAATACAAATATATGCAAAAGATCTAGTGAAAAGTCCAAACATAGTATAAACAAACAAGTTAATTTTAGATACAGGTATACATAACCATAGCACACAAAACCTAATTTAAAGGAAACTATAATATAAACTCTGCTTTTAATTTCAGGGCACTGCTGATCAAGGCCATCTCATTAAGCCCTAGGAGAACTGTAGCATTACATTTCAATTGCCATCTCAACTCTTTCTACTCGAGATAAAGGTCAGTTGACCCACCTTTTAATTTCATCACATTTTAATACAATTCATTTTTACTTTTCAGTGCTCCTTTAACTTAATTGATTTATTAAGTGTTCATTGGTGTTGGTCATGTGGTTTTATGTATTTATATTAATGTTAACTGATGGTGTTTCAGTTATTCTGAAGAAGTCTTTATTTACCACCAATGAAGGTGCTTAATTGTTTAATAGAGGCCATGTGGTTTCTATTTTGTTTTGTTTTTTACCTAGTTTGGTTTTCGTATTCTTTCTTTTGGTTTGTTTCAATGAAGAAGGACTTGCAAGCTGTTAGCCCAGCACCAGTCACTGAGTCTGATTTAGTTGCATCCATCAGCAACTTAGCTACACTTATTAGCTCATTCTAATGGAGCTCTGGAAGTTTGCACTGTAACTTCCAATTGGCAGAGCCTAAGCCTTTTTACAGAATCAAATTATGTCCTCACATTTCAAACAAACATTCATATCTCTGGAACCGTAAGGGTTATGAAAGAAGTATAAATAGCAAACTGTTCAGCACAAACTATTTTTATAGTGGTAGCATTCTTTAGGTTTTAGGTCTTAAACTAAATTTTATAAGTCAGAGTAAACACAGGGACTGTTACATTTGTAATATTTTGTAAACAACATACAATATCTCAGCAACCACGCAAGTTACACTCATACTGTCAGCAAAAGTTTATTCATCCACCTGAGAGATTTCATATGAGGCTGAGGAGTTCTATCTGTGTTACTTGGTTGTTAAGATATTTAAAAAATATGAAAATTATATCTGCATAAATTAATATCATAAAACAACAGCTAATATCTATTTACTATGGATTTATCTATACTAGAATGAAGTCAAATATTAATGCAGTTGGGTTTGCCATTGTGTTAGCTTTAAGATGGAATCTTTTAAAACCTTGTATATAGCAGTTTTGAAATTATTGATGCAAATATGAACAAGCAATATTTGATGCCTAGAGGTGTCAGTAGGAGTTAATTGCAGATGCACCTGGAGGAATCCCTTGGATGTAATGAGTTAAAGGACTTACACAACAGTTATCAGTGGTACCCAGTTTGAGAGGTTCCACCTTGAACTTTAACACCACTGGCCAGTCTGATGGATTACCATTCTCCCAGGAAAATTATGTTTCTGGTATTACTCCAGTCCAGAGGACAAAACCACCAAAGGTATTTAAGCAATGCAAGTACAATGTTTGTAAGTGGAAATGGGAACACCAATACCAATTACTGTAAAACAAGGTGGGCCAGCAAGATGGCTTCTCCTTTTCTAATTGTATACAGCAGAGAAATGACTGGTGGCTTGATGCTGAAGCCCAGAAAGTGAATTATGGCTCTGTGGACAAACAGCTTAAACTGTTGGTGGAACAGACTTTGAAGTTATAGAAGCTTCAATTAGAAAAGTGGCATTTTCACAAATTTCTTAGTAGAGAGCAAGTTCCAAAGGGGATACAAAGATGGATGTACCCACTGAATTAACAGCCAGTCTGGACCTGCACCATGAACTACTCAACTTATTTAATCAGCATGTATGTGAACTGTTGGAGGTACTGGTGCGAGACAATGATAGAAAGAACAAAGTTTTAAATGACTCTATCAATCCCCGTGATTCAGTAAAGGGATTTCTCCATCCCAGAATACTGCAGCAGCTCCTGCATGGAATATGGCTTCCGAGGAATTCAGTAAACAAAGCTGGGGGTATGCATGAGCCTGCTAGCACTATTCTGGCACAGACACCACTGAATAATGCTAATTACCTCATTTGCTGGAGAAAACCATGCAAATGAGGCAAATTAGCGATTCAGTAAATGGGCAGGCATCCATGCCGGAACAGTGTCCATTGCAGAAATGTATTTGGTTACTGACCATGTACATTTCTGCAAAAATCAAAACGGGGGGATGACAGCTCAAAGTAAAGCATGTATTATAATCATTAGGCATGCCAATGGCCAAAAATATGGCCACTGGCATGGAAAAGAGTTGCAAAATTATAAAAACCAAAGTTTCTTTTTTGGCTGATTTCAGACGTTTAAGCATAGCTCAATGGCGTGCAAATGAGGTGGTGCCAAAAATAAAAAAAATATGTGAAAAGACAATTTTAAGTGAAATATGCATTTTGCCATTATATTGGGTAGCATGCAGAATCAAAACAATAAGTGGTAACACTGGTTCCTAAGGGGAAAGGCTCTGGTGTACTAGTGTAACAAGGGACTAAGGCAGTGGGGTATGCAAATGAGCAAAATTTACTGAATCACAAAATGGGATACCATTGTCTGGATGCACCTAACTGTGCAGTTAGTATAAGGCAGTGGTGTAAGCAGGAGAAGCAGCTGACATAGAAAGGGGGTGTGTCATGCTTGGTGTAAGCACATTGGAGCTCCACGGCTTCCGTTTGAGCTTAGCTAAGCACAGCTAAGCCAGGGTGTGTGTCTGAGGCTGTATTTACTTATTCCATGAAATTAGGAGTGTGTTCGCATCCAGGGGAGGGCCATTTCTGCTTAAAAGTGTTTACTTTAGCTAAACAGGTTTGCACAGTGTATACTGTCTCTGAAACAAAACAAAACAAAAAAAGACCCTCTGGAAATAGCAAAACTGTTTAAATTTGGGCAGCGGGTTTGCATGGAGTGCCATGGGGCTTAAAAAGGGGCGGGAATGGGAAGACAGAAAAAAATGGGAAATAGCAGAATAAAAGCAATAAAGTACAAATAATATAGCTGGCAGATGGAATATATCCTAATCAGCCAATCATACAGGCAGCATCTTCAGCACAACAGTATAAACTATGCATATACCTTTCAGTCTGTTTTTTCCCACAAACTCTACACCATTGGTGTACGCACTTGGGGGAATTTTAACCAACAAAATGTTAGGGGCTGCTGTTGCTTTGATACATCGCTATGTGCTAGAGGTTGAGGGTGTTGAGGAGGATAAATGCTGTCAACCATCCCAGACTGAGGAGGAGGAGAAGAGTGTTCAGACCCAGGGTAACCTACCAGGGGCTACATGATCTGGAGATAGTAGAGCACTACAGGGTGGACAGGGACATACTTCAGCAACACATCGAGCTGTGCCAGCCTCACCTCAGACCCAGAGCCAACAGAGGGGAACCTATCCCAGTGGATACCAAGGTATGTGTACCCTTAAGAATACTAGCTACAGGTACTTTCCAAAGACCTACTGGGGACATCGTAGGAGTCTCACAGGCATCTGCATCTAGGGTACTTCACCAGTTCCTGGATGCCAAGCTATCATATGCTGATGAGCACATTTACTTCCCCAACACCCGTGAGGAGAGGACCAGCAATATGCACCTCTTCCACCATGTGGCAGATTAGCTATAGGTACTGGATGCCATAAACTGCACGCACATCCACATCAAAGCACCACCCAGTGAACAGGGTAGGGTCTACATAAACCACAAGGGCTTTCACTCCATCAACTGCCAGGTTGTGTGCAATGCTGAGGCCATTATCATTAATGTATGTGCTGGAAGCCCGGGAAGCTATCATGACTCCCACATCAGGCATTCGTCACAGCTGTACCAGAGATTTGCCAGGGGGGACATCCCATATGGCTATGTGGTGGGGGATGCTGGCTATGCACTGCAGGCATGAATGATGACACCCATCAGAAATACACACACACCCACTCAAGAATGCCATAATAAGGCACACGCACAAACCTGGATCATTATAAAGCATGTGTTTGGGATGCACAAATCATGGTTCTGCTGCCTTAACATATCTGGTGGAGCCCTACAGTACTCTCCAGCCACATGTGCACACATGTTCATAGTATGTGCCATGCTACACAATATGATCTGTGGAAACAGCTGCAGCAGGAACAGCACAGGGAAGGGCCACACAGCCCCCCACCATTCCCAAGGTCCCCACAGACACAGAGGGACTCGGCGGAGAAACCCCCTGAGCTAGCTCCTGTAGGCAGGTGGAGGTGTGCCTAGTATGCCCTGGCCTTGGCAAAGAGGCAGCGCATAGCACACAAACTGACACTGTAAGGAGCCATGGACTGATACCTCTCTCTGACTTGCATACACAGTAAAATGGATGACACACACACATCACACTACCTGTACCTTACCATGTATAGGCAGTGTACTGCATGCATACAACATAGGCAGCTCTAAAGCACCATCCCCACAAATGCCGCAGGCACAAGGTGTGTCAGTCTTCTTAACAATAAATGAATGGAATAGTATATTCTGGTAGCATATCTATGGTATTGCTGCATGCATGCAAGGGAATGGGGTGGCCTACTTGGATAGCAGCAGACAACTGACAGCTATGTGGAACACCAGGAAATGTTTGCCCAATACTGGCTTCCCCACACTATGCAGTAGTACCCAAAGTGACAACTCTCACTTCAGTATATGTGTGGGGCCAAATAACTGGGGGTCATAGGTCACATGCATGGATGTCATTGTGGGGTCCCATACTCAACCCTCAGCCTCGCCCAGCAAGACAGCTGCAGAAAACCATAAAAAATGTCTGGAAAAGTTCCACAAATGGTGAAAATGAAGAAATACCCACCTACAGACTGATACAGTGATAGAACAGCAGGTCTCGCACTTGCAGTAAGGCTCTGAAGGGTAAGAAGTCTGAAACTCAAATGTATGCCATTACAATCTGACCTGTGGTCTTTAGTGATATTCCTCTCATCTCCAAGACAGGGCAAAATAGTATGCTAAATGGAACCAAAATGTAAAGCAAATATCAGCCCAGTCTGTGCAAATGTGTACAGTTGACAGGTGTGCCCCCCACCACACACATCCATAGTCCTAAAGAAATGCAGTAATACGTATGTTTGCAGGGAAACAGCAGCAGCACACACATTGCCAGGCTGTCCCAATCAACATGATAACTTGTTGCATGTCCACAATATGCAGGGGTTAATGAGCTATGTATATGTGTGGTTAATACTGTCAGGATGTGGCCAGCACTTACTCCCGGCTGTTGTGTCGTAGTGACCTAGGTACAGTGCTGTCTTTGACAGGACCATGTTCCAAGAACTGCAGTGCCAACCATTGTACACACTGTCTGGATGTCAATATCTGTTAATGCAGGAAATCTGTACAGGTCATGAACAGGGGGCCATACATATGGACAGTACACAGCTTGAAGTAACCTACACAGTGCCTGCAATACATCTCAACTGTACAGACCTATTGCAGAATGTCCAGAGGTTTGCACCATAATTGTGGTCTGTATGACATGAAATAGTGGTTGTCTGGCAATTCACTGGCAAATCACATAAGACTAAGGTCAGAAAATAATGACAGATTGTAGTGACAGACTTCATGCCCTATAGAAACACACATGCTAATGCAAAACTTGTTATTGAATCACCTTTCTAGGTTTGTAAGGCCAATACTTAAAAATGGCCCCTATATTTAGGCCTCTGTCCCCCAATCACTTATGGCTATATCCAAATGTCTGGCTGTCAGACGTTGAGAGGTATGGTGCCTAGTAGGACAGCAGGTACCTGAAGGTCAGTGTACTGCCAGTGTATAAAAGGCTGTCACCTTTCTGTGTCAGCACTGACATGTCACTGGCCAACAGCCATACCCCTGGAGGAATGACACAGGTTGTCATAGAAGGAGCACAAGTATGCTTTGTAGATCTGTTCTTCTTTTTCTAGCATTGCATTTGCCTGCCAACTATTTGCAAACCAAGAAAGGGTCATGTCAAAACAGCAATGGCAGACAGTGGGGAAGCAGACATCAAACCCATAAGAGCAAACAAGCAATTACCAAACCAGTCTACCAACTGTCTATGTTTGACAGAACATTATTAACACCGTGTCCCCATGTGTGGGCCTTTGTCTGATTGTCATATTTGGGCCTGTCCAGATGTCAGTCTGTGACGGTATGACAGCTAGGCCCACATGTAGTCTCATAATAACATATAGCAACACAAACCATCTAAGGCCACAGCAAATGGAGTGGTGCAATGATGGACAACCTGCTAAATAGGTACACTCAGAGGTGTGAAGTCTACAACCCTGTGTGCAATGTAATGGCATGTACACCGCCCAGATCAGAATTAAAAGCACATAGCCACTGTGGCCAAACCCTGTGACTGGACTACAGAAGGACAAATTGACACACATAAGGGGAAAGGGAACCACTGGCCAGACAAATGGAGAATGTGTACACCAGAACAGATTGTTCAGTAACATAGGTGCCATGCAGTGTAAGCAGTCAGTAAACATCACCTGCAAATACACAACACGCACCAATGTAAGTGGAGGTGCGCAACAAAACAAAATCCAACAGAACACCTCAGAGGCAAAATCACATGAGAACTCCACAAACCTACACACCACAGACCATGTAGACTCCAAACACCTGGGTCTTTCAAACACTAAGGACTTACCACAAACCCCAAGCACCTACCTTACACAGACAGGCTAACAGCACTGTCCCTCTACCCCATTCTATACAGACTCTGCTGAGGTGACCACTGTCTGGCATACAATGCAATCCAGACCCTGCCTTGATGGGAATGTTGCGCATCTGGAACTCAAGGCCCACTCCACCAACCTTAGGTGCAGCATCAACCTGGGCTGTGTTATCAGTATGGCTTGTTGGTGTGACAGATACATGTACCACACACTCTCCCATCTGTGGAATACACTCCCTGTCAACAGCAAACCAAGTGCCTCAATACCCCTGTTGATGTGCTCACTGTATAAGTGCACAGGAAACACAAACTACAGTCTTGTGATCCCACCTGTGTTCCTCCTGGACAGGGGCTTTGTGTGCTGACATGTAACATGGGCTACACTCTCGTCTGCATGGGTTTTAAGGGCTTCATGGCCAATACCCGACTAACGTCATAGCAACCTATTAACCTACTGTCTGTCAGTGGTTCCCCACATAACTCTGTACTGCTGTACCACTGACATACCTAAAAGTCACAGTGCTATGTGGAATATGCTACACATATAATGGACATTTATGCACAATAGAATGCACTCTGTACCCACACCCATACCTCCCAACCTCTGACAGCAAGACATCTGGACAAGGTCATAAATAAAAGTGGGACAAAGGCCCAGTGATAGGCACATGTTGTAAATATTGTCCTTACATACTGAGAAAGTTGGTAGAATAAGGGGTTTTGCATTAGCAGGAATTGTCTGAAGGTTATGACGTCTGAAACACTAACGTCTGTCATTATTTTATAATGTCAGCCTTCAAGTATATGCATCTAATTTGCCATAAAAACACAACTTTATGTAGACTGTATGAAACTTCTAGACAAACACATAGACAATCTGCCAAAAAAGTACAGTTGAAAGGTATGGCCAAACCAGGATATGACATTTCAGGTAAGAAGAATACCACACAAGCAGGAGATCCCCAGCCATTATATCACCAAGTTGCTGGACTGTTTATACAGCCTCATCAGTCAACCGGCTGTAGCCACACCTCTCAACTGGAATTTTTGGGCAAGAATGTATATAGCTGGGCCAATAATATTGGTCTGTGCATCATGCATCTTGTATTCCTCTGTAAAGCACTGTGATGATCTGAGGATGTCTCTCACTAGGTAATGACACAATACATTCCAGTGTCAGACTTCAAATATGTCAGAAAATGTTGCTAAAACAAACCCAGTACCCCTAGGAAAGTCCTGTTTATTTTTGAGAGGTATGGCTGTAGCAGACAAAACCCTGGACCAGAATACAATGATCTCTGGAATTGACTCCCACTCTCACTATAGAAGGTCATACTGGGCATGTTCCTACACTTAGAGAATCACAGGCCATGTTGGAACCCACATAAGACTATATAACAGTATTGTGCATATATGTCTTTGCATATAGACAGCTATGCACACCTTAACTGTCCCTACACACACACATCAGACAGGATTATCCTCAGCTAGCTGTAGGTGACCCATATGTGATATATCTGCATCTATTGTATGTGATACACACACACACACACACACACACACACACACACACACACACATATATATATATATATATATATATATATATATATATATAGGCAACAGATAACAATATGTCAAGCATACACACACATAGACATGGGGAAGAGAGAGACAGTGATGGAGAGAGAGAGAGAGAGAGACACAAGAGGGCACACAGAGAGTGAGTCATGCACGTGGATACCCTGAATGGCATAGAGTGATGTCCTGCTGCGGGCAGTAGCATACCAGTCATAACCAGTTGCACATGCCACCATGAAGGTGAGCTCCATTGTGTACTAGTACTGAGGTGGGGGTTATAATATCACATCACCTGCCTGTGTGCGTGTGTGTGTGTGTGTGTGTGTGTGTGTGTGTGTGTGTGTGTGTGTGTGTGTGTGTCTGTCTAAGTATTAGGAGGCTGTTCCTACTCAGTACACTTCCCATTGCCCTACATCACAAGATCTGCTGCTGTAATTCACATTAGAAGTACCATTAGACACTTGTCAGCTCTATAAGCTCTGTAGTGTGTGTTATAACTGTGTAACACTATAGTATAAATAACTAGATAGGTAGGGGTTCAACTTTCAGTCCTGGCAAATGCAAGTCTGTGTTTGTTTGTAGGTGAAACAATTTTAGGACATTCCCACACAGTACACTTCCCAGTGCCCCACTTTAGCAGGCCTGCTGATGTCATTCCCCTTAGAAGAACCTTTGCAGAGCCCCAGCCCTATAAGATCAATGGTGTATGCAATAACTATGTAACAGTATAGTACAAATAACTAGATAGGAAGGAGTTATATTCCCAGTTCTGGCAAAGGTGTGTGTGTGTGTGTGTGTGTGTGTGTGTGTGTGTGTGTGTGTGTGTGTGTGTGTGTGTGTGTGTGTGTGTGTGTGTGTGTGAGTGTGTACAAGTGCCTGTAAGTTTGCATCTTTATAGGATGATATATTTTGAGGACTTTTCCACCCACACTTCCTAGTGCCCTACTTTAGCAGTTCTGCTGATGTCATTCACCTTAGAAGTACCTTTGCACATCCCCAGCTCTGTAAGCTCCATGGCATGTGCAATAACAATGTAACAGTATAGTAACTAGATAGACAGGGGTTCTATTCCCAATTCTGGCAAGTGTGTGTGTGTGTGTGTGTGTGTGTGTGTGTGTGTGTGTGTGTGTGTGTGTGTGTGTGTGTGTGTGTGTGTGTGTGCGTGCGCTTGTGTGTGCATGTGTTTGCGCGCGCATGTCTGTGTGTATGTGTGTGTGTGTGTGTGTGTGTGTGTGTGTGTGTGTGTGTGTGTGTGTGTGTGTGTACTTTTGCAGGCTGAAGTATTTTGAGGACTTCCCTACCCACAGCACTTCCCAGTGCACTATTTTAGAAGTCCTGCTGATGTCAGTCACCTTAAAAGTATCTTTGTGCACTTGTTATCCCTATAAGCTCTGTAGCACATGTGACAACTGTGTAATACAAAAGGTTAAATAACTAGATAGGCAGGAGTTATTTTCCCAGTTCTGGCAAATGTGTGTGTGTATATGTAGGCTGAAGTATTGTGGGGACTTCCCCACCCACAACACTTCCCAGTGCCTTACTTTCGCAGTCCTGCTGAAGTCAAGTCACCTTAGAAGTACCTTTGTGCACTTATCAGCCCTATAAGCTCTGTAGCACATGAGATAACTGCATAAACCTATAGTACAAATAACTAGATAAAACAAATAACTTGATAAACAGGGGTTCTATTCCCAGTTCTGACAAATGCATGTGTGTCAGTGTCTATGTTTGTAGGCTGAAGAATTTTGAGGACTTTCCCACCCAAGACATATCCCAATGCCCAACTTTAGCAGTCCTGCTGATATCATTCACTTTAGAAGCTCCTTTGTGCACTTGTCAGCCCTATAAGCTCTGTAGCCTGTATAACAATATAGAGGGGATCTAATCCCAGTCCTGGCAAATGTAAGTGTGTGTGTGTGTGTGTGTGTGTGTGTGTGTGTGTGTGTGTGTGTGTGTGTGTGTGTGTGTGTGTGAGTGTGTTTCTTCATAGATGAAACAGTTTTAGGCCATTCACAACCACTACACTAGTTTAGCAGTCCTGCTGATGTCATTCCCTTCACACGTACTTTTGGACAGCTTTCAGCCATATAAGCTCAGTGGTGCATACAATAACGATGTAACAGTATAGTCCAAATAACTAGATAGGCAGGGGTTTTGTTCTCAGGTCTGGCAAATGTGTATGTATAAGTGTATATACAAGAGTTTGTAAGTGTATATGTCTGTAGGACAAAGTATTTTGATGACTTTCACCCACTGCACTCCCTAGTGCCCTACTTTAGCAGTCCTGCTAATGTCATTGCCCTTAGAAGTACCTTTGGACAGTGCTCAGCCATATAAGCTCCATGGTGCATATAATTAAGTAACAGTATAGTACAGATAACTAGATAAGCAAGGGTTCTATATTCAGTTGTGGCAAATACATGTGTATGAAGGTGTTTGTAGGGTAATGCATTTTGATGCCCTTCCCACCTAGTACATTGCATACTTTACAAGGGCTCTTGGTGTAACTCACCTTAGCCATATCTGTGACAGTGTTAAATCCTGTAAGTTCTGTGGTGCATGTGATAACTGTGTGACAGTGTAGTACACATAACTAGATAGGCAAAGGTTCTAAACTCAATACTAGCAAGTGTGTGTGTGTGTGTGTGTGTGTGTGTGTGTGTGTGTGTGTGTGCATGTGCATGTGGCTTATGTGTGTGCATGTGGCTTATATGTGTGTGTGTGGCTGCATGTGTGCGTGTGTGTGTGTGTGTGTGTGTGTGTGTGTGTGTGTGTGTGTGTGTGTGTGTGTGTGTGTGTGTGTGTGTGTATGTGTGTGTGTGTGTGTGTGTGTGTGTGTCATCATCGTGTGTGTGTGTGTGTGTGTGTGTGTGTGTGTGTGTGTGTGTGTGTGTGTGTGTGTGTGTGTGTGTGTGTGTGTGTGTGTGTGTGTGTGTGTGTGTGTATGCATTGGAGTCATATCCTCTGGGGGTATAAGTTATACCATTTTAAGGTGTGTACCACCCAGTACACAGCCCATTGCCTACTTTACAAGGTCTGCTAATGTCATTCACCTTAGATGTACCTGTATACACTTGTCAGCCCTCTAAAATTTGTGGAATTTGCAATAACAGCATAATACTATAGTGGAAATAATTAGATAGGTAGTAGCTCTAATATCAATACTGACAGCTCTAGTAGTGTGTGTGAAGCATATCCCCTTTGGCTGTTGTGTATGTAGCTTATACCATTTTAAGACCTGTTGACCCCTACCCATGACATTACTTTAAAGAGCCTGTTAATGGCATCTGCCTCACATACACCATGTAACACTATACAGCCCATACCAGTCATGTGTACAGATGTACAAAGAATGTACATGTTTGAAACCCATATTTGTTCTGTATCCCCTAACAATGAGCATTCCTGTGATATCATTGGCAAATATGTCACAGTTACTGTAGTGACACACATGCCAGCATCAGACATCGTACCTGACTGACACACTATGCTGATGCAAAGTCTGTCACTCTATCACTTGTGCAGGTTTGTAGGAGCAGTAGAGACCAATCACTATGTCTGTTGGGTTATCCCACCATAAATGAAGGCATTTGTAAGATTACCTGTTGTAAGAGGTTGCATGTTAGGTCCCAGGCATATGATCTATGTGGAGCATGTCATGTGTACACAGCACAATAGTACATACAAGTGGATATGTAGGGTTACTAATATGTCTATTGGAAACTGTGTATGTTTTTCTCTATTCACAGCCTCTGTGGCTGTCTTTAGTGTGTGTATGTGATGGCTATACCATTCTGTGTGTCTCTTACACCCTGTGAACTCCCCCATTGCCAACCTAGTGTCAGCCCATACAGATGGCATCCACCGTACAAGCACAGTTACACAGTTTCTAACACCAAGCCACTGTGGTGCATGTAATGGTCATATCACTGTGTATTGTACATTAATAGATGGGTAGGTCATCTACTCTGCCGCCTCCATATGCATGTGTGTCTCAATGCATGTTCCCATGCAGCGGTGTGCATATGTGTGTGTGTGTCAGATGGCTCAAGCATGTTAAGGGCCACCAAATGCACCATTGGCAATCCAAACAGCCCCTGCAATTGTCACCCACTTCAATAGTAGTGGCAGATACTGCCACACTTCAGTACTGCTGTACTATCTGTGTTATGTATCTAGCATTATCATTCATAAGACTATGCAGGTAGGGGCTGTGCTCAGCCCTTTATCAGGTGCCCCATGTACAGGACTATGACTCCGTGTGCACTACCAGCAAGACAGACCAGACACACATATGAGATAGTAGACACACATGCTGGTGATTGTCAGGTTAGACTAACACAGGCTGACCAGTATGAGGAATACATGTCCCAAACCTGTCATACATAGTACCAGGCATACCCTCATCAACTGCATGAAAGTCGAGTGGATGTGACAGAAATGGCAGGGGCAACAGGTGCTGATTGCTGAATCTGTTGCAGTTAAAGTAATGGCTAAGCTTGTGAGGGACCTAGTGCCAGTACTCAAGTAACCTCTTCTGTATGTGTGAGCCTGCAGTCCTACAGAACACCCAGGTGACATGTATGAAGGCTAGGTGACTTTGTCATGGGTATGTTTGCAAGGTCATACTGTATGCCACAATTGACCCTCACACACTGTTGCATGTAAACACACCTAGTAAACATGTACATATACAACTGTACCTTGGCTATGAAAAGATCACTGTGTTTCCACTTCACCTTACTCATCATTGCTACTGTCAGCAGGCTCACAGCCTGCAGACACACAGACACCAGAAACACAACCAGAATACAGTATGTGACACTACAGTCAGTCAGCAGTACTAACAGCAATAGTGCATCATGGCTAACAAGGTACATACACCTCAATGTGTACCTATAACAACTGCCAGCAGACAGCACATTACACAGCATGACATTACTACACTACACTATAGTGACCCTGTGCATCAGACCCATATGAGCATGTCCATGCATGGATGGCATGGATAACTGGGTTGTGGAACAAGTATTATCACATGCACAGGGTGTGGTGTTGGATTGCCAGAGGCCTAAGCTGGGCCATATGGCTGACATGTGTGTGTGTGTCTGGAAGGGTGGTGTTCAACTGGGCCATGCAGAGGAACTGTGCATGTCTGGTGGTGACCGACCTGTGATAGGGATGTGTGAGCATTTTTCTGCACACCATCAAGCCGTGTGGATGCCTGACACAGGGCTATGTTGGACAGCCGTGGACAGTACATGGCAGGATGTACAGTTCACCATCCCCTAGCAGGTACACAGGAACTGGTTCTGCCAAGAGTATCACTGGCACTGCCAGGCCCAAGGACAGATGCAGTACTACTCCCAGATGGTGACTGCTGTCTGCTGGATCTGCGTCCCTGATGGGACTGGCCAGAACAATGTACATACGGCCTGCTCCAGTGTGGTGTGGACAGCATCCTTCCTTCGGTAGTACTGTTGATACTGCCACTACAAGACTGTAAATGTGCATAGTCACATGGGCTCACATTTGATCATGTTGCTGACCTACGTCCACCTGGCCAATGCCCTATTCCCACCACATGCTCAAGCACAGACATTGCACAGTCAAACAGTGACAATGTCTCACCCCAGTGTCGATCCATGACATTGACAAGATGAAGTATGGCATCACAAATGCTATGGAGGTCATCACACATGGCAGGGAGCACTCATTCATGACTCTGAGCATATGTCTGGTGTTGCGGTCAGTACATGCCTGTGCCTCCATGACGGACCATAACATGCATCCGGTGACACCTGCTGTGGTACTTGTAACAGGGGTTTGATGGTAAGCAGTCCTCCATTGAGCACTGCTGTCCACCTGCCTGTGTGTGACCTCACCTGCTCTCTGGCTATGGCTGGTGTCTACACTCACACTCACCATACTCAACACACTAGGCTGTTCAGGGCCACCATCCTTAACTTGTCCATTATCCATGGCTGCTGGGGACTGGGTTTGTGTGGGCATACTGACTGTGTGCGGGGACATGGTGGATGAAAGTGGGACACCAAACAATGGCACAGATTCTGGCACCAACAACCCTACCTGTGCCTCACTATGACCATCATCATCAGGGGAGTCTGCTAAGACATTGACATCAGGTTGTGAGGGGGAGGGACACCAAGTCCTATATTCACCTGCGATTGGAAGACAACATATTTAAACTAATACCCTGCAGTATTATGTTTGCTGATACACACACACACACACACACACACACACACACACACACACACACACACACACACACACACACATGCACACACACACACACACACACACACACACACACACACACACACACACACACACACACACACACACACACACACACACACACACACACACACACACTCCTGGTGCAGTCTGTCACAGCTGTGACACCTATGGGCCTTTCAGGGCAGACTTATGGTAGTTCTGTCTGCCGCAATCCATCTCTTTCACCACTACTGTAAGGCCCACAACAAAAGGTGGCAAATCCTACTGTGTGATGGGCCTAGTAGCAGAATGGTAATTGTGTCCAAACCCAAGAGTATTGGAGTAGCTATACAGTGTTACCAAGTGCATATGCACATATTGTGAGATCTGACTTACTGCTATACAGACCATACACAATGACAAGGTGTAACAATATGTGATGATAACTGATGAAGGAACAGGACTATACACTATCACTGCAGTACCTAAACAGTTCAGACTCACTGGGATTAATTTCAGACAACATTGCAGGACAGACTGCAATACTTACAGGAAACATGTAAAGTACTAGGTACATAGCTTCAGAGGATGATACCAGGCTATTGGCCCTGATGCCCTCATAAGCCTGGCCCAAACTTTCACCCATGTCCCTTCAAAGCCAGCACCTGTTTACCCATCCAGCTGGGACACACACAGGATCCCAGGGGTGTCTCATCAATTTCCCATTCAGTCATCCAGCTTCTTCTTCAAGAGGGCTATACATTTACTCTGCTGGACATGGGGAGGGAGTGTATTGTACAGACAGTGTATTGTGTGGGACACTACACTATCCTGCCAACAAGTACTATACATGTCACAGACCAGGTGAGGGCCTTGTGCGCATGATGCGTGAGTGGGGTTTGTCTTACAGATATGCAGAAATGTCATCAAGGCTGGTTTGGAAATGGCCTTGTATGCCAGACACAGGTCACCTATGATCAGTCTGTATGAGACTGAGTACAGGGACAGGGGTTTCAGCCTACCCGTATAGAATAGGTGTTGCAGACCCTGGATTTGCCTGGTCAGGAACCTCTGTGGTCTCTGCAACTGCTGCATTTGCATAGCAAGGTACATGCCAAAGGAGCCTTTGTACTTGGTAATGCACCTGATAAGGGTGGAGTACAGGGATGTAGTGGCCTCCTGGTTCCTGGATGACATACCCGTACTTGTGAGGTGGGACATGTAGATAGCCTTCCATACAATGGTTCCCACATGGTGGGAAACTTTCAGGTTGCTACCAACCTTGGTGCACAAATCGCCTCACACCAGATTGCATGCTCAGTACATTATTACTGTCATAATTGGTGTGAATGACATCTGACACAGCAGGGAGACTAATGCATCTCCTGGCTTTCAGTTATTGGCAATGCTTCTTGCACCAGTCATTAATTGGGTGAGGGCCTCTTTGGGGATGCTCACATAAGTAGGGGAAATACAGTGGCTAGCTTGCAAACATCTGTAAACCTGGTCAGCCACAGACCACTGCTTTTGTCCTGGACCTCAGATACATATATCTCAAACAGCAGACACTCCCAGAACAATCCTTAGGGTACACTGCTTTGGAGGACTCTACTACTAGACGTGGGTTCCATTACTTTGATGGAGTGGGTACTATCATTGAGCCAATTAGCTACCCAGCTGGTAACATACAGGTTGATGCCTAGCTATGTGTAGGTGTAGGTATCCTGGCCGCCTAGGGATTATTGTGAGAGAATTGGGCTAGGTGAAGGTAGGCATTGTTCACCATCTTCCCTTCATCCTTGTGTTTTTTGACCACTTCAGAGAAGTTGACCAGGTTTAACAGGGCTGATCTCCCTTTGACAATACCACACTGTGTGGGCTCAAGCATTTTTAGGTTGCTGATGTACCTGTTCATAATGTCCTTGATATAGCTTTCCATGCCCTTGCAGAGCAAGCTAGTTAGGCTGATATGCATATGATTGGCTGGGTCAGTTGACTGCTCCACCTTTGTCTATAGGGATGACAGTGGCTGTCCTCTGTGCAGATAGAATGACACTGGTGCTCAGGCTTTAGTTGACTAAATTGCATAATGTATCTGAGAGCTCATGCCTGAGTTCATGTAGGATGCAGCCAGGGATGGTAGCAGGCCTATGGAGACTTCTTTGTGTTGCCTTTGAGAGGTCATTATGGACCTGCTTCCTGATTATAAGGGAGGAGAATAGGTGCAGTGCATGCACATGTGTAGCGATGGAAGGACAGGGGAGTGATGTTTACACTTCACCTGTCTGCAGCAAGTTGCCTATATCTGTGCCGTATGTATATGTGGTGTTATTGACCACCACCACAGAGCAGATTTGTATGTTGCCTCTGGGATTGCAGACATATGTGTGGAAGGCCTAGTGACTGGTCTTGGTGGATGTGTCTAATTTGCACTCAAAAATAGCCTTAGATTTACTCATCTGTGACCTTATTTCCTTGTGCAGACTGTGCAGACGAAGATGACATTGCTTCCAGTAAGGCACCTGTTCCTTCGTGGACCTGTCCAGCAATTATTTCCACCCATTATGGTATTTGTGTACTGCTGCTGTCCACCATGGACATTTACCCTACCTTGAGGGAGATGATGTTGTCCTGTCAGGTGTTGCTGAGTCCATACAGCTATGTAGGTGCTCAAATAGTATTGTGGTGTGGGACTGGACACTACTGCTAGTTCCATCTGATGAGATGTTGGCTGTAAAGCAACTTCTACCTGCTCTGAGGATATTTATAGTAATTTGTGTAAAGTTAATTTTGCTTGACCCTGACAAGGGGGGGCAGGGGAGATGGTGACCTGAACAGTGATGGCTATGTGGTCAGATCTTACCAAGGAGGATGACACTATAGGAGTGCTACAGTGGCTACTCATGTTGGTTACGACCACGTACAGGATATTTCCACCTGTTGTAGGAGTGTTGAGTGGCTGATCTACTACATTGCCATTGAGAAAGCTGAGGAATCTCTGTGCGTTCATATTCAGGTGGCACAGGTAGTTGAAGTCACCCAGAAGCAGAGTAGACAACTGACTCCTGACAGATTCCAGCAAGTTCCATTAGGTGTGGTGGGTGTCCATAGTCATGGTTGGAGGCCTGTAACTAGCTTTGATTTGAGTAGATGTTTTGTCAACTGTTAACTGCACTCGGGATGTCTCCCGTGCATCATACTGTATGGAGCCTGGAGGCGTGTATGTGTATGATAATGTTTAACACTCCACCACCTGTGGCTTTGCAGCCCTCCATTTGGGGTCTTGACATGGGTTTCATGCTAAGACACCTAGCTCCTGTTAGAGCAAGACATCTGCACAAAGGCACACATCACTGGTGGGCAATGGCCAGAAAACAGAGTTACTTTATGAATCTAGCTGAAACACAGCTGCCAGCAAAGAAGCTGTCGCATTCACAGGTTTACTCCACAGGATATGACATCTGACAATCAAATGTATGGTATTATGTTATGACTTCAGTCTTTAATGGGTTGCCAGTGATGTACCAGACAATACACAACTGTATGAAGCAATGACTACAAATATGAGGCAGACATGTTTAGTCTGCAAAACTCTGGACAGTTGTCAGGTATGGGCTCAGTATATAGGAACAACAACCTTTGGATCTGGCAAAGGAACCTTGTGCCAACAACAAGTAAATTAAGAAACAAAAAGCACAAAGGTTCACACAGCAGGCAAAATCCAACAAAAACTTTAATAGTAAGGTAAGTGCTTTCACGGAGTTGATCCGCTTCATCAGACCATACCATTTGGGGTCTTGACATGGGTTTCATGCTAAGACACCTAGCTCCTGTTAGAGCAAGACGTCTGCACAAAGGCACACATCACTGGTGGGCAATGGCCAGAAAATAGTCTTACTTTATGAATCTAGCTGAAACACAGTTGCCAGCAAAAAAGCATTCACATTCACAGCTCTGCTCCACAGGATATGACATCTGACAATCAAATGTATGGTATTATGTTATGACTTCAGTCTTTAATGGGTTGCCAGTGATGTACCAGACAATACACAACTGTATGAAGCATTGACTACAAATACGAGGCAGACATGTTCAGTCTGCAAAATTCTGGACAGTTGTCAGGTATGGGCTCAGTATATAACATACAGTTCAACACTCACTTCTGTGCCTGTTCTGTACTATGCACATACCCTATATAAATCTCTTACATTTGTAAGACAAGCATATATATCATAGTAGCATCTCCAGGTGACATATGACTATTTACAACATCCCAGGTAGCTGGCCAAGCAGTGTCACACTCAGTATTGGACAACAGACATTCCAGTACTAGTCATACATGAGCTGGCCTTTGCTGGGTTGACTCAGGGGCAGAGATGGGCAAGCAGGAATGGCCATAGGTGCCAGACAGCAGCATGTGAGTCCATCAGATCTTGTTGCGACTTAGTGTTTAGCTTCCTATCTGACATTATTGCATCCCTCTTCTGCATTCCATTACATGCTTATGTGATTGCCATACCTGTTATAGTGCTGAAGATTTTCCTCAGAATAATGCAAATGGTTAAGTTTGTGTAGTTGCAGTCTGTCTTTGTGTAGATGGGTGCAGACCTGTGTTGCATAGGCAGCAGCTTGCCTTTTGTAGGTAATTCTCATGAGCAGGTGATGGCCTCTGCACCAATCAGTGCTTCCCACGTGCTACTTGCATCCAGAGCAGTTGTGTTGTCTTTCCATTAGCCAATGCCATAGCAACACAGTGCTGTAATTAAGTCCTTCATCTGGGCCTTGCCCCTTTTCCTTGCCTGTTTGGAGGACATTATGGAGGTGTAGGGTCTACAGCTTCACAGACAGTAGGTGGAAATACCTCTCCGGACAAGACATGTGGAGACAGCCCAACAACATGGGGGACAAAGCTCCAGAATTGGGTACAGATTGTAAGTAAGTATTGCTGTTATACACATACAAGATTGCTAGATCAACAAAGTGTGTCTGTACATGCATTTTCTGCATGACTTGATGTCTGACAGTGATATGTCTCCGACATACCTCTCAACTGTCCAGATGTCCACAGACCGACCAGAGGTTTGCCTGTTAAGTTTGGTCTGTTCCTCACACAATTTCTGTTTTTGAGAAATCAGTAGGATAATGTGGGGATTGTAGTCAGTAAATGTTGACATCCATTAGAGTTTGAGACATCATATCCTTCAAGGATGTTATGTTGCAAAAAACCCTGTAACACCAGCAACTGTTATAGTGCTGAAGAGTTTCCTCAGAATAATGCAAATAGTTAAGTTTGTGTAGTCCCAGTCTGTCTTTGTGTAGATGGGTGCAGACCTGTTGGTCCAATCCGACCATAAGCTAATCACCCTTGATATCCACATCCCACCCTTACCCCCCATTAAGGAAACCACAGTAAAAAAATTTCTCCAAAGCCAACTTCATACTTCTTAAGACAGAAGTGGTGAACTTCATGACACCCATGCAGATGGACAATACAGTTACAACTGCTGAATCCTACACAAATGCACTCTATAAGCACTTACACAAGTGCATGGATTGTGCTATCCCAAACAGAACCAAGACGCTATCCTACAAAAAAAGGAAGCCAATCTGGTGGTCCCCTGCCATAAACAAACTGTACAACAGCAGGAAGAAACTGTTGCAAAAGAGAGTAAAATCCCATGAGTGGAGGAGCTCCCTGGTCAGCCTCAGTAAGAAGCTGAGATCCCTTATAAGATCCTCCAAAGATAGCAACGAAAACAAAATCACCACTAATTCCAAGGACAACCACAAAGCATTCCATATCTATGTCAAGAATCTCGATGGCAACACCCAGATCTGCTCTGAGCTACAGCACAAAGGCACAAAAATTACAGAACCAACTGATATTGCCAACATCCTGGCAGATAGGTTCAGTGCTAACTTTATCCCCTCTCAAACCCTAAAGGGCCTATATCTATACAGGAAGAATGCAGAGTCCCTGTAATCACAACTACGCAGCTAAAAGCTGCACTCTCTAAAGCCAAAAACACAGCATCCATGGGACTGAACAACATCCCAGGCTGCATTTTACATGAACGTCAGAATGAACTGGCTCCCCACTTAAGCACCATGTTCAATAGTAGCCTCATATCAGGCTTTGTTCCCACTGAATGGTGCACAGCAACAATTATCCCACTCCACAAAGGGGGAGCCACCACTGATCCCGGGAACTATCGACCTATTAGCCTGACAAGCCTGGTCTGCAAGGCCATGGAACATATCATTATGGAACTCATAAACAAAGACATTGGTAACCTCCAAACTCTGGTTTCCACCCAGTTCGGGTTTGTGAAAGGTAGATCATGCCTCCTGAACCTGATCGACTTCTTTGAGGCAGTCAACAAAGCTGTAGATGAGGGTAAGGTGGTTCATACAGTCTCTCTTGACCTTGCCAAGGCTGTTGACACCATCCCCTATTCTGGAATTATAGCTAAACTCACTAAACTAGGTATAAATCCCTATGTCACAAGATGGGTTGCCAACTGGCTCACTGACAGAACCCACACTATAAAAGCTGCAGGCTCCAAATCTCACCTCAAAGTAGTAACAAGTGGAGTACCACAGGGTTCCATCCTGGGACCTCTCCTATTTGGTATCTACTTCTCTGAAGTACAGGCTAACACAGAAGGCCTCTGGCTAATGAAGTTCACAGATGACTGCAAACTAGGAGCCATAGTCAAGTCCCCAAATGATGTGGACATCCTACAGAAGGGCCTCACTGAGACAGATGCCTGGTGTCAGAGCCATGGCCTCAAGCTCAATGTCCAAAAAGTGCAGTGTCATCTCCTTTGGTAAAAACTCTGTACCCATGAA
This sequence comes from Protopterus annectens, assembly GCF_019279795.1. Lineage (NCBI taxonomy): Eukaryota > Metazoa > Chordata > Ceratodontiformes > Protopteridae > Protopterus > Protopterus annectens. The sequence continues at coordinate 521,118,553 of NC_056741.1, forward strand.
CTACCACATAGGCAGCAATCTACTTAACACCGAATGCGTGATAAGAGACCTTGAGACCCAGGTGGACAGTAGTCTCTCCTTTGATAGTCACATCGCCACAGTAGTCAGGAAGTCCTTCTACATGGCACACCTCATCATAAAAGGGTTCTCATCCAGGAAAAAAGAGGTCATTGTTCCCCTCTACTCGACACTCATTAGACCCATTATAGAGTACAACGCCCCTTTTGGAATGTACCTCACAAGACATTTGCAGCAGCTGGAAAGGCCACAGAAGTACCTCACAAAGAGAATTACTGGCCTCAAACAAATGCCCTACACTGACCACCTCAAAAAACTCCAGCTTTACTCCGTAGCATATCGCCTACTCTGGGGTGATCTCTGCCTAACATGTAAAGCTATGTCAAACCCAGAGCTGTTGGACATGCTACACCTAAAAAAATCCCAATCCCTCCGAGCTACATACTCTAGGGACCTAAACCTTGTCGCCACAATAAACAGGACATGCTGGAGGGATAGATTCCTGTCCCAGAGACTTCCCATACTCTGGAACAGTCTACCCATCTATGTCAAGCAAAGTTATTCATTAGCACTCTTCAAGAAAAATCTTGATGAGTGGATGGGAAATAGGAAATACACCCCAGGGATCACGTCTGTGTCTCTGCTCGATAGTGGCACAGGAAAATAACTTTCTTGGATGGCGTAAGCCAGGGAACCTTGTTGGCTGATAGCCTAGTACCTACCTATGAACCTATGAACCTATGAACTGTTTCAGTTTGTAACACCATTATGTGAGATATGTCACTCCTTTCGGCCCGCTGTCCCCCAGGTATGTCATGCTTTGTCCAGATGTCTTGCAGTAAGAGGTTCAGAGATAAGGTATATCATTAATTAGTGACTGCAATCCTGATATCATCCCAGTTACTTAGCAGACTCCTGGAAGTGGTATGCAGCAGTGGTCATAAATATGGTGCCACACCCTGGACATTCTATGGAAATTTGTGCAGTTGAGAGATATGTATGTCTGGCCATTGTTAACAGGCTGCCCAGATTGTGTAGCAGTGTTGTGTGCAAATGCTTATTGGGCTCAGTAGGAAGAGTAGCAGATGTGAGTTTCACAGATAATTTTCTATCTGACTGTGCATGCTGCTACAGTTGCTGGTGGTCTATCGGGTGTATACGTTTGTAGGGGCAGACTGAGAAATGTCCTTTAATACCTCAAGATTCCCAGTAGACTGTGAGATGGGCCAGTATATGTCAGTCTAGTGCATGACTGGCAATCAGGATATGTTTGTTCAAACAGTTGTCTAGAGTTAATTTGGGGTACTGGTATTTTGCTGTGACTGTGGTGCAAATGGTTGTGGGTGGACAATTTCTTACCAGTATCTGCTTTTCCCTAAAGTTCCTTCCCTGTAGTGCATGATATATTTGGAAATACATGGGTAATTCCCCAGAGCTGATTTGGGATAGTGTCATGTTGGTCTTCGTGTGGTTCAGAAGATGCTGGGTATAATGGCTGGCAGCTCACAATGTTTTTTCTCTTCTGTTACCTGGCTGCAGTCATACCTCTCCACTGTCCAGATGTCCAGGCACTGTCCAGATGAGTGGCTCATATGTTTGGTCTGTTTCCCATAACAGTTGTGAGTTTCTGACAAATCACTGGGATGATGTGAGCATTGACATCAGTAAATGATGACAATCATTTGTGTTTCAGACCTGGAATTTCTAAGGAATTATATGTTAAATCAAACCATGCTACTCTAGCAGACATCTATGTGTATAACAGCCACATTTCAAAGATGTAACTATTGTTTGCCCTTTATCCCCCCATTTTGTCAGGCTTTTTGCAGATGTCTTGTAGCAAGAGGTTGGTTTTATATATATATATATATATATATATATATATATATACACACACACACACACACACACACACACACACACACACACACACACACACACACACACACATATATCTCCAAAAAGAAAAATAAAACTGGGAACACTCTAAAACAACAAATATTTAATCCAAGTTCAAGTTCGCTAAGTAAACACTTTCACCTTCAAGGCTTCTTCAGGCAAAATAAATACATTCAATTAAACAACGTAACTTAAATACATTTTAAAAAGTCACGACTCTAATTGCACCTTCTGATGCAGCATATTTAAATAAGGCTTTAAAGTAAAACTGTCATTAAGACCAGCTGGTAAAAACGCTCTCATTCTTAAAATCCATCTCATCTCTTCATTTTCAGTTAAAAGTTTTATATTCCCACCCAGCAATGGTCTATAAATTACTTTTAAAATCATAAAATTAAAACTATGTTGATCACCTTTCTCTATAATGTGTTTACTAAGAGCATTTGTAACTAATCTATGTCTAATATCACGAGATGTCAGGCTATACGCTCTTTAAATTTCCTGTTTGTCATACCCACATAAAAAGCATCACAGATTTCACACTTAGCTAAATATATTGAATTGCTTGTGTTGCAATTCCCATATGCATGTAAAACAAACTCTCTACCTGTCATGAGATGTGTAATGGATTTCTCTGTGAACATATGCTTGCAGTAAACACAATTCCCATATTTAAATGTACCTTGTTTCACATTTTCTACCTTAAAAAGTTCCTTGGGTTGCTCCTTATAACATAACATCTGTTTCAAAGTGTTCTTCCTTTTGTACTCGAAAGCTGGTGGATCCCCTACTATTTCCTTTAATGCCGGGACATCCCTTAAAATTGACCAATGTTGCCTAATAATATTTTTTACTGCTTCAGTGTTCCTGTTATAGGTAAGCATACACCTCATTTTATTTACTTGCGGTCCTACTCTAACTCTATCCTGACTCACACTGCCAAAATAGGGCTGAAGCCCTCTACTTAGTCTTTGCTGTTGTATGCTCCTATTAGCAACACGGACTTCAAACTCTGGGTAACCCCTATTTAAAAAGTCAGAGACCACAACATCCAATTGTTTGGACATCCTGTCATGTACAGTATTTAGTCTAACTACTTGTTGCATCTGATTATTTATTATATTTCCAAACATAAATGGAGGATGCATGCAATTACGATGCAAGTAACTATTACACTTAACCTCCTTTCTGTATAGTTCTGTATATACTGTACCCTCCTTTCTGTATAGTTCTGTATATATTATACCCTGCTCATCCTTATTTAATTTTACATCAAGGGACATAATCTGTTCCTTAGATATATCATGTTTGAATCTTAGAAAAGTAGTAGTTCCATTAACATATAATATAAACTGTTCAAATTTGTCTCAATTACCTTCCCACACAACAAAAAGATCATCGACAAATCTTTTATAAAAATTAATACACTTCTTAAAAGGATTAGTCAAAGACAATACATATGTCTCTTTCCACATGTACATGACAATATTCGCATAGGTATTTGCAACTGCTGTTCCCACTGCTACTCCTCTTTCTTGATAATACATACTAGTGTCAAAAATAAAAATATTTGATGTTAAAACCATTTTTAATAGGTCACACAATAGTCTGATCTTCTCAGTATCATAGTCTGAAAACCTCTCCAAGAATATTCTGACACATTCAACACAGTGTATGTGAGGTATTGATGTAAACAATGAATCAATGTCCATTGTCACCATATATGTGTGTGTGTGTGTGTGAGTGTGTGTGTGTGTGTGTGTGTGTGTGTGTGTGTGTGTGTGTGTGTGTGTGTGTGTGTGTGTGTGTGTGTGTGTGTGTGTGTGTGTGTGTATATATATATATATATATATATATATATTTATATATATATATATATATATATATATATATATATATATATATATATATATATATCTGTGTATATCAGATTACTACAGATATGTGTTCTTCCTTTATGTTAAATGACTGTAGTGCATGATATGTTTATTATTTATAAAACCACTACAAATTGCTACAGCTCTGATGGTGTAGAGGTATGTTGGTGTGAATGTAGTGCATAAGCTTCTGGGTTCAATACTTGGTAGTGATGATTTTTTTCATTCTATTAGATGACCATAACGCATGATATGTTTGTAAAAGCATTACAAATCCTCGCAACTCAGACGGTGTAGTGGTATGTTGCTGTGATTGTAGTGCCCAGCATTCTGGGTTCAAGACTTGGCAAAATTGATTATTTCGTTGCTGGGCAGAATAAGGGCTGATGGAGACAGAGTGATTAAAGTGGGTGTGCTCAATTTTGCATGAAGCTAAGTGATGCTAACACGTGGTTAAGTCCTCTTAGCTTCACTTAGTACCACTTACACCTGCTCTAACTTTAAATCAAGAAAAGAAAAAAAGGTGATAGGAAGGTGGTGAAATGGGGGCAAGCAGGGAGTAAAACATTAGGAAAACCAGCTAGGGATGTGCAGGATGTGTGTAGGAAAGGATCATAGCTTTACATTTCTTCTGCAGAAACAGCTGTGAATAAGTTATAGAATTTGGAATTTACAGCTTCACACCCCACAGGGAGGGGTGTTGGCAACAGACATTTGTAGAATAATTTGTGGGTAGATTGATTAATTTCACTGCACATGGGGGCAAAATGTAGAGGTATTTATGGGACAATGATTTTTTTTTTGTGGGACAGATGCCTTTTTGTTTTTTTTTAGGTGAGAGTGGGATGTTGGGGAAGGGCTGTAGGTATGCTTGGGGAGGTAGGTTGGGTAGGATAGTTAACATTTGCAGACACACAAGACACACAAGACAGCAAACAGGGGTGGTATATGACACATAAGGGGTTTAAAAACCTTGGACAGGGAGAGTGGATGGGAATCAGAGGCCCATGAGCCCCCAAATGGATACAGTGGAACTGAGTTCCCTATCCATGGGCAGTCATCACTGGACCTTTATGGCCCCAAAGGGGGTTGTGCTGGCAGGTGGACAAGAGGTGCAGCCTGCCCTTCGAGGTGCGCCAGGTGGCTCTCCATCTGGTGCAGCTGCCCACTCTATGATACTGTGCACCATACCCCAGAACATTCTGTGGGTGATGGGCTCCTCTCCATGCCCAAGCCCAGGGGAGGAGGATGTTCCGGGTTGGGCCCAGATGTGCTGGGCCCCGGTGCCATGGCCACATGGGGTGGGACAGGCAGATCTGCCAGGATCTGCCTTTCCAAACCTGATGTAGCGTTGTGGTTTTCCTAGCTATAGAGGTTAGGCATGAACAACACATTTCAAAATTAGTTATAACAGCATACATGGGTGTTCCAATTAACCCAAAACAACATATTTGAAACAGCTGCATAGTAAACAGAACACATGCATAAATGAAACAACAGTGGCATTTTAACAGCATGCAAGTTACACTGATGGCAACAAGCCACCAATAATGGTATTTGAACAAGGTATGTTAATATGCAACCAATGAAATATATGAACAATAACAGAACACGTCCCAACAGTAGGTGTTGAGAACAACATACCCGTAGTATATGAATAATAATTATTGATGCAGATGACTGGTAGGTGGAGATAAAGATGTCCAGTAACAACTGTATCAGCTTCTATTTTTCACAACAGTACTGCTCAATACTCTACATGTCTGCCTTTCTTTACATCAACCTATGGCCCATAGCTTCTGTGGCACATACATACCTGTTAGACTGCTAACCTGTAATGGTATGGGCAGACTGGTTGAACTGTGGCTCCTTTATTGGAGCGATCTTGTACATGTCAGGGTTACATACTTGACAAAGAAGGGGTACCCTGCAAAGATGGTGTGCGAGTCTGCTACTAGCATAGTTCACCTGGATTCCTATTTGTGTCCAAGGTGATTGGCAGCAGTGACTACTAACCATGACAGTATGACACTTGAGAGACATGTATTGTGAAGAGGGCATGGTGTATGTACCTATCCTGCGGTCATTTGCTGGCATGAGGGTTGGACAGTGGGCAGTTGTACATAGTGTATTGTTATACACTTCAAACAGCTACTACAAACATTTCATTACCTGTAAGACCGGTGGAGAAAATATTTGTTACCACTATCTGACTGTTTCTACAAATATTCAAGATTATGCACATATCTCAGTACCACTCCCTGGATTCAAACCATGTCTGGGTATGCTAAAATGAACTATAAGGCTGTTTCTCATCATACTGAGCTACTGGGGAACAGCTGTCCCTTGTTTGACTTTTTCTGCCTAATACTCTGTAGGTTAGACAGTCTGACCTTGGAATCCTGAGATTCATGCATGATAAATAGTTAGTGTACTGTGTAGTAATCCTTTGAAATTATGCAATCTGGAAAGCAAAGGTTAACACAAGGCACTGCAGCAGGGAACACACTATAATACATTTGATATTAGTATTCAGGGTTTGGATCTTAGTGCATAACAGATGCCGTATGTCATGTATATCTTGATTTCCAGCTCCACAATCCACTGTTTCACATACTAGCTGATTCTCAGAACAAGCTCTGTTAATTCATGCTGTCAGAGCCATATTTTCTGTGCAGAACCTGTACACATTCTATTTCTACAACATACCAGAATAAACACAAAAGTTGGTGGTTTAGGATTTTATTGTATTATATGACACAGTGTTGTACTACTGCAGATGCTGTAGAAGATTATTAGTCTGGCAAACTTTTCTTTATGATTAGACACAGAACACAGTAAACAATTTACACCTTATTTATTTCACTATGTACTGCAAGGTAGATATATACTCACCAGCCTGTCGGTGCAGCCTTGACAGTCTGTCTGCATGGGCCTGAACATTGCTAGCCTTCTCTGCTGCAGCTGTAGGAGGATAAAACAAAGATTATGCATACCTGTGTATCACATACTCAGACTAGAATTTGGTACAGCTATATCTGGGATACTTACAAACTGCTAGAGCATGGTTGTCCTAAGCGTCCTGGATCCATTGGGCCAAGAGTGGCCCATTCTTCCACTTCAGGTTGGCATAGTGATGCTTAAACTTCTCCCAGTTTGGGGGATGCCAGTGGCACTGGGGAGATCATGTGCCAGACAGTCCCAGGTCTCCACATTACACTGTGAGCCCTGGTACTGGCCCTGCAGCAGTCTGTCATGGTTTGCTAGAAGGAGCCCAGCCATGACTCTGGACTCCAAAATGCCCCAGTGCTGCACCCAAAAGTGCAAACCCTCATCAACATCTGACATAGTTCCTACTCAGAGCAAGCTACAACAGATTCTGGCTGAATTCCCACCTGCACCATTTAAATAAGGCTATATTCCCACCCTTTGCCATCACTGGACCATTTTGAAAATGCTGAGCTCAGCTAAGCAGTGTGCAAACCTGCTAAGCCAATTTGAGCAGTGCTGAAAGGGGTAATTGCTGAGCATTGCTTAACAGTATTCAAATCCGCTTAGCTGAGCTGACTGCTGCATAGCATTTATGAATAGGCAATGTTTAAACCAGCTAGGGATAGCTGAGCACTGCTAACCATTGCTCACTTTTCATTTTTAGGAAATATCAGAATAATTACTTAATTAATCATTAATGACATATTAGTAAGTGTATACAATGGGGTGTGACTACACTGTATGAGACACTTGTGTAAACATGGGAATTTTGCATCTTATATCACTCACACTTCCAGATTAGACAAGCTACACTACCCTGGTTGACAAATATCAATTGCTACATAATTTAAAATAAAAATAATAATTTTAACACTGCTTTCCCATGTGAAAATAAAGTGCCTGTCTTGGCACTTGAACCATGAACACCTGCATGTAAAGCTGGGACTCTAACCACTACGCTATCTTGGCATTAGCATTGTAGCTGTATATTTTTATCACCTATGGGATGTTTAAGCAGTGCTGAGCAGAATGCCATAACATGCACACCAGCTCAGCTATGCTTAAACATACCAGAAAATAGAAAAAAAGAAATTAATAAACCCACTTTATTTACATGTATCTGTACTCCTTGTCACTCACAGTAAGGGAAATTTTAAGGGGATGCATAGGGGCAGATTTTAAATATTGCTGTTACAAACTTAGAAAGTGCGACTGTGGTCTTCTAGCATATCATTGGCAAATCACTTGGAGTTTAGGTCAGAACATAATGACAAACATGTGGGTTTCAGACTTCATACCCTTCAGGAAATCTGTGCTAATCCAAAGTCTGTTATTCTATCAACTTTCCAAGTTTATAAGAGCAATATTTAAATATGTCTCTATTTTGCCCCCCCCCATTATTTATGGCTTTGTACAGTTTTCTTACTCTAGGAGGTTGAGAGGTATCGGATGCAGGCATCTGGGCATTCTGTGGAAACATCTACAGTTGAGGGGCATGGCCATATGGCTCTTTTTGTGTTTAAAGCCATATGGCTCTTTCACAATGCAGGGGGTGTGTGACAGTACTTGTCACACATCCCCTACATTGCTTCCTATTGGGACAGGTGCTTTCAGTGTCTGTGGACACTGAATGCACTTGAAAAGTGCCATACGGCACTTTGACAATGCAGGAGGTATGTGACAATACCTGTCACAGCAGCAAGACAAACTAAAACAATGTAAAAATGTATTGATAAAACAAAGCTTTCAGGTATAACAACCCTTCTTCAGTGCAAGATAAAAACTGAATTAGTTACAATCCTTAAATATCATCCAGAACCAATAATTCAATTAACCACAGCCAATAAAATCATCATATTATTTTAAAACTTTAAAGTGAACAAAATCTGCTCATTTGATCATTTCAAACATAACATTCTGTCCTTAAGTATTGGTTTTAAGGTATTTAACTTATTAATACCAGTAAACACATCTGCCTGCAACAATGTGATCCATTCATATTCTTTTAGAGTCACCACCTCTAATCGACTTTTGAACAGAAGTTAGAACCCTAAAAGTGAAGTCATGTAGTTCCCCATTCTCATTTATATGTTGTGCTAGTGAATTAGTCATAATATTCCTTCTAATATCTGATTTCTGTTCAATAATTCTATCTTTAACAAGTCTAGTACTTTTTCCTACATAAAATGCCGGACATATCCGGCACACAGCTAAATAGACAATGTTATAAGAATTACATGTAGCCAGGAGCGGCTCGTGCTATTGGGCTGCAGGACTGCAGTCCTCATCTGTAAACAAAAAAAAAGAAAAATAGAAAATAAAAAATAAAAACAAGTCATGGAACATCACGCATGCACACTCGCTACATTTCTGGACTGCTGGTGAACCAGTCTGGAGTATGCGCACAGAATCCAGACTGTCTCATCAGCAGTCCAGATTAAGTAAAGAGCATTCAGCAGCACTATCCCAGAGGTCTATACAGTTGCAACTGCATAGACTTGAAGGGGGATCGGACTGCAATGTCTGCAGGCTGGGTAGCATCCAGCCTGCTCTCGTGGGAAGGACATCTTGTTCTCGTCGCGGGCTTCAGATGGAAGGACTTGCAGGTGGATGCTTTGCTTGGTGGATATGCATTTAACAGACTTGACTTTGAGGTAAGGAAGGAATACAAGTGTGTGTGTGTGTGTGTGTGTGTGTGTGTGTGTGTGTGTGTGTGTGTGTGTGTGTGTGTGTGTGTGTGTGTGAAATGCCCCAGCTGCTATATTGAGGTGGGCAGAAAACAAGCTTCTGAACCCTGTACCTTGGGCCTAGGTGGCAAGAGACTGAATTCCCTACCCACCACTATTTGTAAAAAATGTGTAGATTTTTCCCTCCCTCATATTTGTGCTGGTCTGTTCCTCATAAAATCTGTGGTTTCTGTATTTTTGTGTCCTTGCAAAGTCAGTAGTGCAGTGGTAGCATTGTTGTCTGACAGCTGCAGGTTCTCTGGTTTGATTCTTGGCAGGGGTGCCTTCTGTGTGGAGTCTGCATGTCCTCCCTGTGTTTGTGTGGGTGTACTCTTGTGTCCTTCCATCTTACAAAGACATGTGTCTGGAGTGTTTCTGGGCCTCTGCTGAAAATTGGCTTTTGTTCCAAGTCAAACTTTCCTGGTTAACAAATGTTAAATAAAAATGACAAGCATTTGAATTTCAGACTTCATATTCTTCAGAAAGTACATGGTAACACAAAACCTTTTATTCTAGCAATTTTCCAAGTTTATAAGATGGATATTTGAAATATGTCCCTATTTGTGGGACTGTATTCCCCCATTATTGGCTTTGTCTAGGTTTTTTGTGCTAATGTTGTGCTATGGTAAAAACTGAATTCACTGAATATGTTTGGGGGCTGTATACCCCCATTACTGGCTTTGTCCAGGTGTTTTTTGCTAAGATGTTGAGAGCTATGGTAAAAAGTGAATTCACTGAATATGTTTGGGGGCTATATTCCACCATTGTTGGCTTTGTTTAGGTGTTTTGTGCTAAGAGGTTGACAGCTATGATGAGAACTAAATTCACTAAATGGTAGCCATTTAAGTTTCAGTCTTCCTCTCTTTCACAAAACAGCTGGCTTGGCATAGTGGTATGTTGATCTGACTGTTTTGCACAGGGTCCTGGGTTTAAGTCATGGCAGTGAAATGTATGGTGGTAACACATAATTTTATTCTAGTAACTTTTCATGATTATACAAGCAATGTTTAAAATGTGCCCCTCTTGATTAGTTACAGATCTCTTTAATGTGGAATTATTTAGATGACTTTTACTTCTTCAGAGATTGTGCATATTTACTGATACTGGTGGACTGAAGAAGTTTGAGCAGACTTTTATGATGGCAATGTTCTGAATTGGGCAGTTTTGTCATTAGTGGTGCATGCATTTTGTTTCATTGTTTACTGGAAATTAGTTCAAAATAATAAATTTAAAATGCCCTCTAAAACTGTACTGTATTGTACAAGGAATATAATTTAATACAATCAGGATGGCATATGAAAGAGCATGTGTATGTTTTGTGTGCAAGGGGCCTGTGATTTGAAAACAGCCCAAACCCAAAGTTAATCTTTATCTGCCACTGGCAAAATGTATTTTCTTTGAATGTGTGTTTCAATGCTGTTTCAATGAATGTGAGTTTCAAGGGCAAAGAAATTTTAATGCTAAGTCTGTTTTCATTGTGAGAATGCATTGCTTTGTTTAGCAGATATCTATTAGTGTTTGTGCTGTAAAATGCAAAATAAAACTTTCAAATGAAGTCCAAATCATCGCAGAAGTAAAGCAGTATGCACATTAGTGTTTATGGTAAATGGGGTGAAATAGCCAAGTAATGGTTCATTGGAATGGCTGCAGGGGGGAGGCTCCATTCGACCATGATTTTGTGAGGGGGAAGGGTGGCAAACTGAAAGACAGCCCCAGCTGAACTATACCTCTCAACTGTCCAGATTTTTGTTTCTTATTTTTTGGTTTGTTCCTCATTAACTTTGTGGTTTTCTGGCAAATCATTTAGGAATTAAGTCACTAAATAATGACAGACATCGTAACCTTCAGAAAAATGCATGTTAAAGCAAGACCTGTTATTCTATCAACTGTCTCAGTTTATACAAGAGAAATTTTTAGTACTGTTTATATGTTCCCCCAATATATTTGGCCTTGTTCAGATTTCCTGCATTAACAGATTGAGAGGTACATGCAAATAAATTGCTTTATAGAATTAGGCATATACAAACCTCTCAACTGTCCCTGATTTTGGCTCAAAATGTTGCTCTTCCCCTAATAATCCCTCTGCAAAATGGCAATTTTGGAAGAAAATGTGGAGAATTTACAATTAATAAATAACTGTAATAATCAGAGTTATAGATTACTTTTATTTCAGAAATGCATGTAGATTATTTTACTTTGTCAGCTGCTCAAGTTAGCAGTACTAATATTAAAAAGTGTCCCTTCTTTGACAGGTTTCCAGCTGTATTGTGCGGCTATTTTATATTTTTGACTCACATTTTTGTCAGTTTTTCATAAAATTGTGTTTTTTGGCAAATTAGTGGCAAATCATTAAAAACTGAAGTTAGAAAATAATGACAGACATTTGAGTTTCAGATTTCATACCCTTCAGAAAATTCATACTAATGCAAGACCTACTATTCTATTATCTAAGTTTATAAGAGCAATATTTAAAAATTGTCCTTATTTTGGGCCTTTGTCTCACTTCTATGTATGGCTTTGTCCAGACGTCATGCTCTGAGGTTGAGAGGTATGACAAATGTGTCAGGGCCATCACAGTCAGACAGAGACATTTCAAATTGTGACATACTTGTTGACCCCACTCCCCCATGTAGTGACTCTGGATGTGTCCAAGCAAGGCAAGGAGCAGATATGCAGTGTAAATGTGCAGAGTATTCCCCCCATCTGAGCTAGACACAAGTACTACAGTGGCTTTTCATCTCTCCTTGATTTTGCAGAATGTTCTGGTTTCTGTCATATTTTTATACTGTTGATTTCTGCTTATTATTATTTAGAAAGTGCCTGTGGCTCTGTGTTTAAGTAGCAATGCTTTAATGACCATCAGGTAAGCTTGTCTGATATCGTAAGATGCAATTAAGTTTTAAGAAGCATACTGTTAAAGAATTGCCAACATTGAAAGCCTTTCTGTTGTGGCCATGCAGATAATACTTACATAACTAGATAGCGTATAAGCCTTGGGTATTGAAATGCATATGACAGTATTTGTAATAAAGGACAGGATTACAGTATTTTAAGAAGCTCATTACCTTTGTTGAAGACTTGCAGTCATCTTTGCAGACTTTACCCATAAACTAAACAGAATGCCAATCTATCATGTGTGGTCCATAACTGCAGTAATCCTTTAAGCAATTTATCTTTAGCTTGTTTCTTGTTTGCTGTCCATTTTCTACTTTGATCATGTTTTCCCCATTAAACAAGTAGATAGTTGTCAGGCAGAAGATCTTTTTTGGATAATAAACATTATTACAAGTCAGGGTATCACAAAGATTGCTACTTTCATCATGCTACTTGGTACTTTTATAAAGCTGAATATAAATTATAATTAGAACTGCAGTGCAAGGAGAAGTGGTTTGGGTTGAGTGCTGCTTGTTTTTCTTATACTTGATTTTGACTGGCATTCCAGTAATGTATTTAAAAAGTAATTTATTTTTTCATGCCTCACAACCTTTTTGTTTCCATCTAGATATTAAGTAAGCTGTCATGCAGCCAATGCATTGAAATATTTTTTTCTTCTACACTTCTTTTTGTCTTGATTGGACTCTCATAATGATGGTTTGGCACCCAAGGCAGCGTATTTTATTAAAGTTACAGTTTTTATGGTTTTGAGCATAGCTCCTCCTCTTTCTAGGTGGCCACACCCCTTCCCATTGACCCCACCCATTCATCTGTCTCCTGCAGCCCCCCCTTTGATTTGAAGTCACCAGCCACCACTGCATGTAGCAAAGCATTTTACACTGTATTTTCTATTACTAGTAGGATGAACAAAATCTAATTCACTATTTATACATGAGCAACAACAACAATTGTAACAGGGAACAGTGCCCTTCCTAGCAAATGTTAGATCATTGCTAGAACAATTAAAGTCTTTATAGCAAAGTTTTTGTTTAAGACTTTCACAACTTCTATAAGAAAAGCTGGGTTTAGTGGCGACAAATTTCAATAACTCAGTAGCACTTCATAGGATGCACCAGTTATTGTTGATGATATTCTTAACACCATCACTGCACCTACTATAAGTCATGGGGTAGCATAAAACTATAGACTGATTATCACCACCTACCAAGGGCATTTGAGTGATGCTTTTTCCACAAAAAAGGGGTAAAACCTAGTGTCCCTTTCCTCAAGAATTCCATTCTTGATACTAAGTAGCAAATTCTCATCATAGCCTCTTTGAAGAAACTCTTCAATCATATCATTCAACTGTATTTCACATTTTTGTCTTTCTGTGTCAAGCCTACATACATGTATAAACTGGCTCCTGATAATTCCCTTAAAGACATGTGGGCTGTGCATACTTGTACAGTGCAAATACTTATTTTTATGTGTGGATTTTCTATAAACTGAAGTTTGTATCCTGCCTCCCTGTGTACTTAGATCAATGTTCAAAAACTGTACATGCTCGGATGAATAAGTCAAAGTGAGGTGTAAGAAACCAGTACTATCATTAAGAAAATTAACATATTCTTTAAGCTCATATTAATTGCCCTCCCATATGAAAAAAATATCATCCACAAATCTTTTAAAGAATGTAATCTTAGAGTTATAATTACTAGGAGCATTGTACGCATATTCAGTTTCCCATTTATCTGATACCAAATTGGCATAAGTGTTCGCTACCGGTGTCCCCTTTGCAACACCGGAGGTCTGATTATAAAACTTGTTGTTGAACACAAAGACATTATTAGTCAATACTATATCTAGAAGTTCACATATAGTTTCTATTTCCCTGCCTGAAAGTTGTGAGTACATACAAAGTAAATCCCATATCGAATTAACACCATAATCAACAGGAATATCTGTAAATAAAGAACTAATATCTAGTACAACAAATATAAAGGGAACAGTTTCCCTATTGTTAAAATACTCATAAAATTGTCGCAGAAAATCTCCACTGTCTTTAATGTAGCTTTTGACAGTCAGCAAAACTGACGCTGTAAAACCCACCACGATGAAGAAATTCAATCAGGAAACAAAACTGTAGTCCATAAGGTAATTTTATTCACGATAAAAACAGGATGATAAGCGCTTTCGTGTACTGCTATCGTACGCTTCTTCAGATCAACTCTATAACAAAACCATACCCTTTATATACTAATACTGATGCACCAATTATTCAATTATTAAATTAATTAGTAAAACAATTCTCAAAGTGCATCTAAAGGCAACACCCCTCCCTCCACCTACTTTGTGTAGGTTACTTAAAACCAGACAAAGTAGAGTGCAATACAATAACTGAGGCAAAGGACTCATATCCAACTTTTTAAAACAGAAAACAGAAAACTCTCATCTTTATATATATAAATATCACAAATAAAACAATTATAAAACATGGGTATAGTATAGAAATGTTAAAAATACTAAAAGTTGAGGCTACATAACAATATGATGAACTTGTGTAACATGTGAAAAATGTAAAAAATGTAATATAAGACAGTAGAAAACAGTATAGAAAGTTAAAATAAAATAAAATAAACACCTAACTTCCTAAGGAACCATGCTAAAAGAATGCTAAATATGCACAGATACATAATGTGCTTATGCTAAAAGGCAAAGCTTAAGAAAAAACTTCATCTAGCTGACTATATGGAGCATAAAGCATATTAAACAACAGACTTGTTAAGAGGCAAACTTTTGTTCTTGCTCTATATAACAGCTTATTAATAATAAACATTCATTTATGAAACTAAATATTAACTTAATAAAAGGACTAAAAGTAGAAAACACATAAATACTTCATATGAATAACCTAAGTAACATTATATTCTTCTATCTGCTACTTTACTGTTTACTATATAAGAATTGGATACTGGCAAGCGAAGATCCAGATCCTATTCTAACAGGCTACAGGGAACCATATGTAAGGAATATAAAAGTATAAACATACATGTTGAATGCATAAAATAAAATGTATAAGTATATATTTCCTTGAATAACTACTAAAAATAATTAAAAACACTATTAATCCCTATTTTTCAATATAGGCTTATGGGAAACATAGGCATTCAATCCTGGGGCACATGTGCTCTAAGTTTAAAAATCCATTCAAGTTCAACCATCTCTAGGTTATTCACTTGATCCCCCCCTCTAATACTTTTCTTTACTACCTGTAAGACCCTAAAACAAAATGTATGGTCCAGGTAGGCCATAATATGCTTGGCTAAAGCATTCTGCTCCTTTTTCTGACGAATATCGTAAATGTGGTTATATAGCCTTTTCTTGAAGGATCTCTTAGTCAGCCCCACATAAAAAGCTGTGCAATATTCACAAGTTGCAAGATATATTAAATTCTGCGTTTCACAATTAGCATAAAATCTAGGCTTAAAAGTTAGACTCAGCGTAGGATGAATAAACACTTGTTCTTTGCTTATATACCTGCAAGTGTTACAATTCATGCAGGGATAAGTCCCTCTCTTACTAATATTGACAATTGCTGGTACTTCACATGATTTAAAGTTGTCACAAAGTAATCTCTTTAAGTTCTTGTGGTTGCGGTAGGTTATGCTAGGTACATTCCCTACCAAACTTAAAGTGTCTTGGTCAACTATCAGGACCTACCAATTGTTACTTATAATTCTCTTTATAGCTGCATAGTCATTAGTGTAAGTGACTGTAAGCCTAACTCTATCTTGGTCCAGTGTTCTATGGTGAGTACCCCTTGTTCTCTGCCTATTTGAGCACGAAATCTCTCTCGTAGAACCCAATATTTCTTCTTTAATATCTTTTATCATTCTACTATCATATCCCCTATCCTTAAACAGTTCCTCCATGAGGCCGATTTGCTCTAACCTAGTCGCTTCATCTCTACACATTCTGCTTACTCTAATGAACTGGCTCCTGACTATACCAGGAAAGACATGTTGGGGATGCATGCTGTCGTAGCTCAGGAGCGTGTTCTTCCAGCAGGGTTTTCTGTATAGTGAGGGGACTAGCCCCCCTGCTTGGATGCTCAAACTCACATCCAAAAAATTGATGGTTGTGCTGGACATGTCCATGGTAAAACTCAGAAAATTACTAAAATTCTCAAGATAGTCAAAAAAGCTGTTAAAGTCCACTCTGGACCCTTTCCATACAATTAGTATATCGTCTACAAATCTTTTGTAGATGATAACCTTTTTAAAACTATCATGAGGGAAAAGATGTTCTTTCTCCCAACTGTACACAACTAGGTTAGAGTATGTGTTGGCACACAAAGTGCCCATGGCTACCCCCCACTTCTGTTGGTATAATTGGGTGCCAAAAGAAAACACATTATTTGTTAGTACAAGATCCAGTAACTGGCAGATTAAAATCTGTCTATCATTACTATAACCACTCTCATGTACCATAAGCTCCCTTATGGCCTGTATTCCCTCCTCATTGGGGATGGAGGTGAACAAATTCTTCACATCTAAGGTAATTAACATATATTCAGAGTCATTTAGATTAAAATCTAATTTTTCTATTGACTCTAGAAGTTGATAGGTGTCCTTCAAAATATGTGGTACTTTATCTACCAAAGGATGTAAAACTTTTTCCAGAAAAAGGGAGATATGCTCTGTAGCCCAGCCTGCCCCAGATACAATGGATCTCATTGGCGGTGGATCTAGATTTTTATGTATCTAGGGGAGTCCTTTTATGGTGGGGATACGTATAAGTTTGGTAGGGAATGTACCTAGCATAACCTACCGCAACCACAAGAACTTAAAGAGATTACTTTGTGACAACTTTAAATCATGTGAAGTACCAGCAATTGTCAATATTAGTAAGAGAGGGACTTATCCCTGCATGAATTGTAACACTTGCAGGTATATAAGCAAAGAACAAGTGTTTATTCATCCTACGCTGAGTCTGACTTTTAAGCCTAGATTTTATGCTAATTGTGAAACGCAGAATTTAATATATCTTGCAACTTGTGAATATCGCACAGCTTTTTATGTAGGGCTGACTAAGAGATCCTTCAAGAAAAGGCTATATAACCACATTTACGATATTCGTCAGAAAAAGGAGCAGAATGCTTTAGCCAAGCATATTATGGCCTACCTGGACCATACATTTTGTTTTAGGGTCTTACAGGTAGTAAAAAAAAAGTATTAGAGGGGGGGATCAAGTGAATAACCTAGAGATGGTTGAACTTGAATGGATTTTTAAACTTAGGCACATGTGCCCCAGGATTGAATGCCTATGTTTCCCTTAAGCCTATATTGAAAAATAGGGATTAATAGTGTTTTTAATTGTTTTTAATTATTTTTAGCAGTTATTCAAGGAAATATATACTTATACATTTTATTTTATGCATTCAACATGTATGTTTATACTTTTATATTCCTTACATATGGTTCCCTGTAGCCTGTTAGAATAGGATCTGGATCTTCGCTTGCCAGTATCCAATTCTTATATAGTAAACAGTAAAGTAGCAGATAGAAGAATATAATGTTACTTAGGTTATTCATATGAAGTATTTATGTGTTTTCTACTTTTAGTCCTTTTATTAAGTTAATATTTAGTTTCATAAATGAATGTTTATTATTAATAAGCTGTTATATAGAGCAAGAACAAAAGTTTGCCTCTTAACAAGTCTGTTGTTTAATATGCTTTATGCTGCATATAGTCAGCTAGATGAAGTTTTTTCTTAAGCTTTGCCTTTTAGCATAAGCACATTATGTATCTGTGCATATTTAGCGTTCTTTTAGCATGGTTCCTTAGGAAGTTAGGTGTTTATTTTATTTTATTTTAACTTTCTATACTGTTTTCTACTGTCTTATATTACATTTTTTTACATTTTTCACATGTTACACAAGTTCATCATATTGTTATGTAGCCTCAACTTTTAGTATTTTTAACATTTCTATACTATACCCATGTTTTATAATTGTTTTATTTGTGATATTTATATATATATAAAGATGAGAGTTTTCTGTTTTCTGTTTTAACAAGTTGGATATGAGTCCTTTGCCTCAGTTATTGTATTGCATTCTACTTTGTCTGGTTTTAAGTAACCTACACAAAGTAGGTGGAGGGAGGGGTGTTGCCTTTAGATGCACTTTGAGAATTGTTTTACTAATTAATTTAATAATTGAATAATTGGTGCATCAGTATTAGTATATAAAGGGTATGGTTTTGTTATAGAGTTGATCTGAAGAAGCGTACGATAGCAGTACGCGAAAGCGCTTATCATCCTGTTTTTATCGTGAATAAAATTACCTTATGGACTACAGTTTTGTTTCCTGATTGAATTCCTTCATCATGGTGGGTTTTACAGCGTCAGTTTTGCTGAAATATTCTGTTTTGTTCGCTTTTGGACCCGCAGAGTGTGTGGCATTTATTTGGTTTTCAGCTTTTGACAGTCCTAAGATATTGGGAAAGAACATGCTGTAGACAGAGAGAAATTGGTTCGGTGCACCAGCCCCTACCCGAGACTATAGGTGGTCATGAAATGGACTTGTGGATTTTAGGTAAGCCATACAAAATTGGAATAACAGGGCATAGAACAGTAAAGAATTGGAATAATTCACAATTAATATCATTCATTGCTTGTAACTCAAACACACATATTTATCCAAAATCACTCAGATTTTATACCTTTGATCAATCAATTAACCAATTAATGAATCAATTGAACTACAAAAACACAATATAATTAACTTGTATATGTAGAATAATCCAAAGGATATACAGGAAAAGAAAGGACGCTGCTCGTACAGGTGAGGAATTTCATTCCACTATTACAACATATAACGTGGTGCAGACCATAAGTTAAGCGCTTTCAGCTGAACAAACTCAGTCTTCATCAGAACAGTATATTCATTAGAAAACAAAGTATATATAGTGTATGTTACTGGTTTAGTTCAAAAATTGCGCCAAAACTTTTAAAGTGACACAGTGCATAAAACATAACATCGTTGACTAAATCCATAAATATGCGTAAAACTTGCTTTTCTGCCATAAAAACATATGCACCACGTTATACATTGAAATAGTGGAATAAAATTCATCACCTGTACGAGCAGCGTCCTTTCTTTTCCTGGATATCCTTTGGATTATTCTACAGTTGTGCTTTTCAGCATTTCATTTGTATAACTTGTATATGTGCTCATTTAAATATTTTTAAAATCATTTGATAACACCTTAAAACACATAAAATGGAGGTAAAAATGTAAACAGAAAACACAATCTTTCTTTTAAAGAAAGAAAATATGTTTGAATTACGTGATAATTCAGAGACTCGGTTTATGAAACCTGACAAGGGTGGGGGCATGGTCATTACCAGTGTAGAAGACTATAACAATAAAATAACTAGTATGTTGAATGATAGGTCTAAGTACAAAATAATTTCTAGGAATGAAATCAACATTTGTTTTAGGAAAATAAAATTTATGTTGGAAGACTCCTTATTTCAAGGGGTCATTAATGAGGAAGAATACAACTTCCTTAATGTTGAATATCCTGTAATACCTATAGTATTTGGCATCCCAAAAACACACAAGGATATAAAGGACCCTCCTTATAGGCTCATTATATCCGCCCACAATACTGTTACCTACACTATAGGTATTTATATTGATCGGATTGTGAGACAGGCCTTAACACCTATTCAACACATTTTAATCGACTCTTGGGATTTTTTGAGAAAAGTGAAAGATGAATGTTATAGTAATGAAATGTATTTTTCTTCAATAGATGTAGTTGATCTCTTTACTTCCATCCCACATGGGATAGGGTTGGAATTTTTTTGTGAAATTTTGGTGTGTCATACTAATTTAAGGGGGAGCACCATTCATTTTATAATAGAACTCATGGAGATTGTTTTAAAGAATAATTTTTTCACATTCCAAGGAGAATTTTATAGACAAATCAATGGTGTGGCCATGGGTAGTAGCTGTGCCCCCATTTTTGCCAATCTAGTTATATAGCAGTGGGAGAAAAGATATGTCTTAAATTCGATATACAACAATGATTGGTATTTATATTTTAGGTTTTTGGACGACCTTTTTATTTTATGGAAAAATGTAGAGTCGTTCCATTCTTTTATGGAATACATCAACCAAGTGTGTGATTATTTTAAATTTACAGGTAATGGTAATTCAAACGAGATTTCTTTCTTAGATGTTCAACTTTTCAGGGATTCTGAAATTAACAAATTTCAATCCAGAATTTTTAGGAAACCTATGTTTTCCAATGATTATCTGGAATACTCAAGTAACCACCCCCCATATATTAAACAAAATATTGTTAAAGGACAAATGGTGAGGGTGGTAAGGCTGTGTTCCAAGATGGAATATGCAGAAGAGGAAACCAGATTGGTAATGGATATGTTCCTAAACAGGGGGTATCCATTGGACCTTTTGGAAGAAATCAGGAATCAGGTTATGAGTGAATGGAACCGTAGATATATTCCATTATTAGGGACGGGTGAGGAAGTTATGGATAGAGATCCCAAAGACTTGAAGGACTTTACCCAGGCTATGGTTCTTACCTATGGGGAAACATCCGAAGAAGTAAAAGAGATTATTAAGAACAATTGGGTTATGTTCAAGGGGAATAAGGAAGTACTGGGAATATTGGGTAATGAACCCTTATTTACTTATAAAGTAAATAATAATTTAAAGAATATTCTGGAACATAGTTACCAAGGAAAGAAAAGAAAGGAAGGGACACATAAATGTGGGACCTGTGAACAATGTAAATATATTTTGGAGACCCCCAAGGTGAGATTGGGTCCCTTTAGGATTGAGATAAACTTGGTTTCTGGCTCCTGTACTACAACAGGTTTAGTTTATTTAGCCCTTTGTACGGTTTGCCAATGTTTTTACATTGGAAGAACAGAAAGAAGGTTGTACAGTAGGATTTATGAACACTGTTACAGTGTTACAAAAATGGACGAGAAAAATGCCCTATACAAACATACCAAAAGTAATCCTACTCATGGTTTCAAGTTTGGTATTCTGGAAATAGTTAGCAAGGAATCTAGAGGGGGGGATTGGACCAACAAGTTGCTTAGGGCAGAAACTAGGTGGCAACTTACGGTCAATGCAAGTGAATTTCCGGGCATCAACGATGCCATTAGTATTAAACCCGAGTTGAGATACAGAGCTAATAAAATAAAATTAAATAATTTAAAGCATAATATTTTTATTGATTTAACCCTTGTATTTTTCAAGCATTACATTTTTACCTCCATTTTATGTGTTTTAATGTGTTATCAAATGATTTTAAAAATATTTAAATGAGCACATATACAAGTTAATTATATTGTGTTTTTGTAGTTCAATTGATTCATTAATTGGTTAATTGATTGATCAAAGGTATAAAAGCTGAGTGATTTTGGATAACTATTGTTCTGAGGAAGTCTATTTGATGAAAGCGCTTGACTGTTTGTTATTCTATACAGCAAAGTGTGTTAAAAGTGTGTTAAAAGATTGTAGCATTTTTTTACCAGTTGGTTTCATGTGAGTGTACGGGGACTAGTTATCGGCTTGGAAGTGGTTTTCTTTGGTCGTTGGTGTATTTGCTGCTTTCCCACCAGTTGTTTACTTCAAACACACATATATTTATAGTGCTAATCAATCTTTTCACTTCTGTAATAGAGGTCTCCTTAAAGCCAGTAGTATCTGATACAATTCGTTCAATAGCTTGAAAATAGTCAGTCCTATCTAGGATGACAAATGCACCACCCTTGTCTGCTTCCTTAATGATAAAATCAGGATTTTTACATAAACATCCCAATGTTTAACTTTCTTTTGATGTTAAGTTAAAAAAATTTCTATAATTTTTATTGCTATCATAAAACTTCTTTATCTGAACCTCACATATGTTGTTAAACGCAGTTATAACAGGATGATTTGTAGGAATGAACGTACTAGAGCGTTTATGCAGAGAACTCGAAATGAGAGTGTTACCAAATAGCAATTTTAAATTTATATTGCGGCAAAACATGCTACTTAATAAGGGCATCTAATTTATACCAGCTAGTACAGACTCTGTAGTGAATGCATTAACGGACTTGAAAATGTTTTGCCGCAATTTAAATTTAAAATTGCTATTTAGTAACACTCTCATTTCGAGTGGTTCTCTGCATAAATGCTTTCTTCAAAGAGGCTATGATGAGAATTTGCTACTTAGTATCAAGAATGAAATTATTGAGGAAAGGGACACTAGGTTTTACCCCTTTTTTTGTGGAAAAAGTATCGCTCAAATGCCCTTGGTAGGTGGTGATAATCAGTCTATGGTTTTACACTACCCCATGACTTATAGTAGGTGCAGTGATGGTGTTAAGAATATCATCAACAATAATTGGTGCATCCTACAAAGTGCTACTGAGTTATTGAAATTTGTCGCCACTAAACCCAGCTTTTCTTATAGAAACCGTGAAAGTCTTAAACAAAAACTTTGTTATAAAGACTTTAATTGATCTAGCAATGATCTAACATTTGATAGGAAGGGCACTGTTCCCTGTTACAATTGTTGTTGTTGCTCATGTATAAATAGGGAATTAGATTTTGTTCATCCTACTAGTAATAGAAAATATAGTATGAAATGCTTTGCTACATGTAATTCTTATACCATTGTATATTTAGCTGTGTGCCAGATATGTCCGGCATTTTATGTAGGAAAAAAGACTACACGTCTTAAAGATAGAATTATTGAACATAAATCAGATATTAGAAGGAATATTATGAGTAATTCACTAGCACAACATATAAATGAGAATGGGGAACTACATGACTTCACTTTTATGGTTCTAACTTCTGTTCAAAAGTTGATTAGAGGTGGTGACTTAAATAATAAATTAGAGGTAAAAGAATATGAATGGATCACATTGTTGCAGGCAGATGTGTTTCCTGGTATTAATAAGTTAAATACCTTAAAACCAATACTTAAGGATAGAATGCTATGTTTGAAATGATCAAATGAGCAGATTTTGTTCACTTTAAAAGTTTTAAGATAATATGATGATTTTATTGGCTCTGGTTAATTGAATTATTGGTTCTGGACGATATTTAAGGATTGTAACTAATTCAGTTTTTATCTTGCATTGAAGAAGGGTTGTTATACCCGAAAGCTTTGTTTTACTAATAATTTTTATGTTGTTTCAGTTTGTCTTGATGCTATTGTTGGACTTCTAACTGCAACTTCATCATTGGCCTTGGTTTTCATCACAATACCTGTCACACACGCACTGCATTTCTTCCTATCCGGATGTCCTGCTTTCGGTGTCTATGGACACTGAAAGCACTTTGAAAGTGTTGTACGGTACTTTGACAATGCAGGGGGTGTGTGACAGAACCTGTCACAAACCCCCTGCATTGATTTCTTGCTGCTATCTATTTCAGTGTTCATGGACACTGTTTTGCTATTGTTATGAATGCATTTAAAAAGTGCCGTACAGCACTTTCTGAGTGCAGGGGGCATGTTAGATGTGCATGCACTACTTAAACACACCCCCTGCACTCAGTAGTGTTCGTGTCTGTTTAGCCTTAGCAGTAGCACACCTTCATGAATATGCAAGGCACGCTGCTGTTAAAGCTAAGGGTAAATGGACACAGTTCACTTCCTGCACAGAGTTTATTGAATCCTGGTGAATGTTTTAAATGCCCATATCTAAACTTGTTTATTGTTTCAGAGTAAAATTAATGGGCACAGGGCAATTTTTTGTCCAAACTGATAAGACTATTGATGTTTTGAAAAACAAAAAAAGCTAAAAAAAAACTGTATAGAGATAAACTTGATTATGAAGCCAGTAAGACATACCCTACCCCATCAAGGAATGGTTTAGTTTTTAACAATAAAACTTTAGTGTCACAAAATGAAGGTGAGGTTGCAAACTCTGACACTATGAATGATAACTTTGATGATGACAATGACAATATCCCTTTAGAAGTTGCCCCTCTGAGAAGGTCAGAATGATTAATGAATCAGAGGCAGAAACACCCAGAACAAGGGTAAGAAGGAACTATTCCTTTCAAGAGTTTTGCCAAATGAGGGGGAGAACAACAAAAGGGAGGGGAAGAGGGAGAGGGAGCAGGTAGTAGTCAATCCTGTGGAAGCCTTGTTGCATACTTTCATTGAATATCCACAGCTTGGAAAGTTTTGAGCATCCTTTATCAAAATGTATGATTTTATGACTTGCTGCATTTTACTGTTTACAGTTTGGAAATGCACTGTTTCAGCTTGACTTAGTCTGATTTTGTTAAACAGCTTACTAGAACACATTGCTATTACTGCTTTTAAATTGGAACTGAGTGCTCTCATTGGTGTTCGGCCGCCATTTTGTTTAGTCCATCAGCATGCTGTTTTAACCTGTGTTAGTTAGATTTTACTACTTAGCTTAATTGACAGCCTTCTCTTTTACTTATTGTGAGGAAACAGTGATTTTATTGTAATTTTATGTCCTGCCAGCATGCTGCTCAGTTCTGTTGGCATCCATTACTAAGTAACTAAGGAAAGGTTTACTGACAATGAATTACTCTGCATTCCATGTAATTAAGGTGGCAATAGACTGAATTTCATATTCCTGAATAGGGTGACTGTTTTATTAATTATCACTGCTTGTTCCTTAACTAATTCATCTTATTAATTATCACTGCTTGTTCCTTAGCTATTTCATTTGATTAAGTACTGCTTAGCTAAACTACTTAAATTGTGGTATTTTCTTGCCTATCTCTTATACCCACTTTTTTTTTTACTTCACCTACCCCCTTTTCTGGCTTCATATTAACATCTCTCTCTCTCTCTTTCCTTACAGTCCCTTAAACACATTCAAAACTCCAACAAAACAAAAAAAACCCTGAAGCGACTGCCTACATACAGGAACGTGGCTACCGGAAACCTGCATAAACAAGTAAAAAGCTACTGCAAATCTTACTTTTATCAGCAGACTGTGGGCAGTGTAGGTCTAATATAATCACCTCTCTGTGATACTCCCATCAGTTCCCATCAGTTCTTCTGTTGTGCACACTACTGGACCCACCCCCCACTTTTTCCTCCCATTTATTGTAACAAAAATATACAGTTTTCCAAAGCTTTGTATTTATTTTATATTTTGCCTGATGCTCTACTAAATCTGCTCTTGAGTTCACATAGATAAAAAAGACATGTTTAGGTACTGACCTGGCTAGCTGGTTGATTGTTTTTTCTCATCTCACAGCTTTCTCCATGTCCTTGTTCAACCCCCTCCATTCGCCCTCGCTTTGTTCGGGCTCACTCCGCTCCCCTACCCTACTCCCATTCCCATGACCCCCACTTTCCTCAAACTTATATGCTCACTTTAATTAACCACACCTCTACAACCAATCAATTTTCTCCTTCAACCCTATCCTAGCTATCCAATCACTCAAAACTACCTCCTCCACCCTATTACTTTTATTAACTCTTAACTACCCTCACTTCTTTCACTCAACATACCATATGTTACTCATCCTGAACTCCCTCCTTCTACTCACTCTTAACTACTCCACTTCCTATCATGCCCATTACCACCATTCCCAATCTTCTCCTACTATCTCCCTCAATCAGTACAATCCACTTATCTCTATAAACTTCTCGGTAGTTCCCTCACTGCTTACTCACTTTCAAACTCTCTTACATAAATTTAAAATACTTCTCCCTCTCTCTCCCCCACAAAACCAAAACTCAAACTTGTTTTCTACAGCTCCCTTTCCACAGCATACAAGTACTCCTTTCCAAGCCTTCTGCTGGCCAGTGATATTCACCCCAACCCTAGGCCACCCTCCAACCCATCAACAGGTACCCATACTCACCCCTCTAACACCTCTGCTATATTACCTGATCATTCTCCCTCCTTAACCCCTATACCCCCTATACAAACTCCTCAACATCACACCCCAAAACCTTGAAAATACTCTCGCTCAATATTTAAAGCATTGCTAACAAAGTTACTTCTTTCCATACCCTTATCCCTCTCTCTCTACACACCTGATATTCTCACCCTCTCTGAAACATGGTTACAACCCCATATTACAGACTTTGAAATCCTCCTCCCTAGTTATAGCATCCTCTGCCTCAATTGACACAAGAAATGAGGTGTTGGTGTAGCTATTGTATACTCTGACAAACTTTCTCTCTATCCTCTACCTGCGTCTCCTCCCAATTTCCATCCAGCTAAAATTCCTATTGCTAACTGTAAATTAAATGATGAGAAAAACCTAGCCATAGTAACAATTTATATCCCACTTGGCAATGACATCCCTACCCTCATACACTTTGTCTCCTGGGCATCTCAAAACATCTCTTATGATACTATCATCCTAGGAGATGTCAATATTGACTGGAACTCCTTTAATTCCTACTCTTCCAATAGTAGTATCAATCTCTTTGGATTATCTGAAGTCATCACCTCTCCCACCCATATCAATAAACACACAAATAACAGCATTACCCTTGACTGGATCCTCATCTCTAACCAAAATCTGTATCACAATGCCACCACTGTACCTGACTCCCTTAGTGACCATCTCCCTATCCATGTGTTGTGGTACTCACCTCATCTGCTAAAACCTCACCAATACAAAGACAGCCTTAATCTCTCTAATTTCTGCCCAGATACCTTCAATAATCTTCTCTTGTCTATTAATTTCTCTATGCCCTCCCTTTCAATGAGGCTGTCTCCAAATTTAACAACACCTTCCTGAATATCCTAAACTTCTTAGCTCCCACTAAGAAAATAAGAACAAAAACAAACTTTGTTCCCTGGTTAACCTGATCTACCCATAAACTAATGCTTAAATGGGACAGCGCCTTGAAAACCTGGAAAAAACAACCTCCCATTGCCATCTCCAAACCTATAGAGAACTTAGGAACCTAACCAAGAAACAAGTCAGTCTGGACAAAAAACAGTGCTATCAAAAACCACTAGATAACTCCAACTCCAACACAAAAACATTTTGGAATTGTATCAACAAACTCTTACATCCAGGCAACCCTTCTACCCCCAGCACCTGTCCTAACAGCTCACCAACAGACACTGCCTCCTTTCTTAATTCCTTCCTCATTGACTCTACAAAAAGTTAACTAAACCTGACAACACTTCCCTATCCCCTCCTGTTCCCCTTCCCTCTACCAGTTCCACCCAGTTTTGTCTTAAACCTGTCTCTACTGCATGCATCAAATCTCTTCTTACCAAACTGAAAACCTGCTCTCCCTCTGCTGACAACATACCTCCTCTATTCCTTAAACTTGCAGCTAACTCTGCTGCACATCCAGACTCCATATTAGTAAAAAGATCAGTTCAGGAGAACAGTCCTTGACATCTGGAAAAAATCCTATGTCGTACCCCTCCACAAAGCTGGCAATTCAGCTGAACCAAGCAGCTACAGACCTATCACCATACTGTCCCCTTATCCAAGATTCTAGAAAAATGTATTCATAACCAGCTTCTCAAACACATCGTACAAGACAATCTGTTAACTTCCACCCATCATGGTGTCCATCCTCACCACACCTCTACAGGTCTCATTTCATTTACACAGAATATTGCCAAAGTACAGGACAATAACAAAATAGTCTCATGCCTCTTCCTTGACCTATCTAAACCCTTCAACACCATTTCTCAGACTCTAATGCTCTCAAAACTTGCTTTCCTCTTCTACTGTACTATGGTTCTCCAGTTACCTCTCCAACAGATTCCAATCCATCAAATGGCTTTCTGCCTCCTCCTCTTCCTCCCAATCCAAACAGGTACCCCCAAGGGTCAATCCTTGGACCTCTCCTTTTTAATATCTTTACAAATAATTTGCACACTTCCTGCCCAACTCCTCACTAATGCAATACACAGATGACTCCATTATTATCTTGTGCTCTGATAACCTTCCCCACCTCCTTGCTCTTACTCAAGATTCTCTCCTTTCAGTTGAAAAATTGCTGACCAATAATCAACTACTACTCAATCCTAAAAAAGCAAAACTTCAACTCTTCCTCCCCAAATTACTACAGCAACACAAAAATACCTTCACAGTATCTTCTCTTAATAATACGCTTATCTCTGTTGAACCACATAATAAACTTCTGGGTGTAATCATAAATGACCAACTAAAGTTTGACATACATATTCAGCAAGCCATCAAAATGACTGCAAGGACTGGGTTCACCTTTCAGCATAACTTAGAATAAAGGATTCAACCCACTCTTACACACCTACACACACAATTGGCTGCTGGCTGTAGCCGCTCTCCTTTTATATACAATAAAAACAGTGATTGAACCCTGTAATCTTCTGTAACACTAAGTAGTGCTTGGTTGCAATAATAAAGGACTGAGAAATGAACTTCTGTCTACCGGTTATTTGGAGTGTCTACTATATACAGTATCTCTTGGGGATTCAACTGACTGACTGATAAGGCAGAGAGATACCTCTCTCTGATGCATTTCCTACCTCTACTGAACATTTGTGGTTGGGTATACCGGACCTGTCTATTTTACTGGTACTAAAATACCACTCTTAAGTCTAAAAGGACTAGGACCTTTTCTGTATACAAGTCTACTTTCCCTTTGCGAATACACCCTAGCATTTTGTGTTGGTCCTTTGTACCTGTTTTAGGCTGAGGGCTATGCTCACAAGTCTGGGCCACCTCCATTTTATACCATATATGTTGGGAAATTAAGTTGTTAATTAGAACTACAGAATGTTTTCAGCATGCTTTCTGATGTATATTGTTTTTTTAAATACATTTCCCCTACAATTTTTGTTAAGGGCTGTGGGATATTTTACATCCAGCTGAGCTACCACAAGCTAAGGCAGATGGGTTCTTTGTTTAGCATCTCATTTAAAGAACACCACAGTTAGGGATGTAGAACTCACTTATGCTACACTCAAGTGTAAACATTTTAGTCCAACTACCTAGTGTGGGAGTAGAACCAAAGCTTTCTAATATTCCTGCACCAAAGGTAAGTGCGCTACCTGTTGAATTATTGAGATTGCCTGGCAAATCACCTTTGCAAATACCTGAATAGCAAGATAAAACATTAGCATTTAATCAGACCTGAGCAGAATCATTTCGGTCACTGAAGATAGTATCCTGTTCTATCTTGATAGATATGTTGTTTTTCTTCATCTTCTTCTTCATAGTTTCCATTGGCATTGTCAAGGAAGGATGATTTATTTAAACTGAGCATGATTTTAAATACGATGGTATCCCAACATGTATTGATTAGAAAGGGCACAATAATCCTGGCTTTTCTTTTTTTTCTTCAGTGGTTAACTAGGTAAACCCATTGGACACAAGAGTCTTGTTTCAGGGATTTACTCACACAGTCACCATGTAGGCATTATCCAACCATGTAGGCATTATCCAAGAAGGATGATTTATTTATAACTGGGCATGATTATAAATATGATGGTATCCCAACATATATTGATTAGAAAGGGCACAATAATGCTGGCTTTTCTTTTTTTTTTTTCTTTGGTGGTCAACCAGGTAAGCCCATTGGACACAAGAGTCTTGTTTCAGGGATTTACTCACACAGTCACAATGTAGGCAATTGGAGGCTGAAGGAATCAAACCCTTGCTTACAAGGGAGAGTTTATAACCTTGATTCTCTCTCTACCAACTGACAGGCAAGCTTTATGCTCTGACAGTTAAGATATTGCTACTCCTAGTTAGATTTCACAATGCTTGGTGTAAGTTGATCAGCTTAGTAAACTAATATTTGATTCTACTTGTTTGATGACGACTGGTTTACACAATCAATGTCTAGGTAGTTAAAATACCCCTTATGTATTGTATTTTCATTGATTTTACATCCTGAAGATCAGTAAGGAACTCTGTTCTTTGTAGTAGACACAGGCTGTGAAAAATAGATTACCCTAATATTATGTTCAATACCAGCAATTTTAATTGTTGTATGAGCTATTTCTAGTCATGTGTTGTTTTGCTGTCTTTTGATTTTAGTTGCTGTTTTTAAACTATTGAGACATCAACATCTCTTCCTTTGATACTGCAACAATGAAAAAAGGTATTCCATGGAATTTGCTATATGAATTCTGAATTTTTAAATCATGTTTCATTAATGGCACATATATCAACATGTAAAATAAAGCTTCTCTCACCTATTTTATTTATTTTTTGAGTGATACTTCTAACTTTTATGAAAGCTATCATCACCACTGTTTCGGTGTGTGTGTGTGTGTGTGTGTGTGTGTGTGTGTGTGTGTGTGTGTGTGTGTGTGTGTGTGTGTGTGTGTGCAAGCATCTGTTTATGTTTTTATTTTCCAGGAATTTGAAGAGGTCTAAAAAGGGCATTAAAAATAAATCCTATGTAGTATTTGTATGACCCAGCTAAAGGTAAAAGTCTGATTGCACATCTCAAGCCAGGCACATAAATACTGAATCCCCCTACGAATCTCTGAGAACATGTAGTTAGAATGCATATGGTTCTGGCAATTTAATGCACCAGACTAAAGGTTAGAGCGGTTCATTGCTGCTTCTTAGATACAGGGTTTGATTCCTTCTACCTTCATTTGCTTACTGTGTGACTCTAAGCAAATTACGTGCCCAGAGTGCTTCTGGCTTGCCCTTGAAAAGGGTCTAGCAGGGCTCAGTGCTGGATCCTCTTCTTTTTGACATTTACTTCTTGGAAGTCAAAGCCAGTGTCAAAATCCTCTAGTTGACCAAGTTTGCAGATGATTGCAAACTGGGAGCAGTCATAGAATCCCCTCAAGAACAAATATCTTCCAGGAGGAGATAACACAGACAAATAATGGGTACTGTAGACACGGTTTAAATCTCAATGCCAAGAAATGCATAGTAATACCATTTTTGAAGTCAGCTGCCCCACAAAACTGCCTTGCTGATTACACACTCCTAAGAGTAGACCCAGCAGTAAGGGATTTGAGAATGTATGTAGACAGTAACCTAGCTTTTGACTACCATGTATCAAATTGAGTAAGGAATTCATTCTATGTTGCTCAGTTTATAAGGAAGAGTATGGCATCTAGGTCAAAGGAAGACATTGTTCCACTGTACTCAACACTCATCAGACCCATCATTAAGTATAATGCCCCCTTCAGTTTGTACCTGACCAGGCACATGCAGCAACTGGAATGTCCATCCCATGGAGCCTTTTTTAGAAATTGCAACCTGATAAAAAAATCGTCTGCCATAGATAAACCAACTGCTGATAATCTAAAGGTGATACTGCTCAATGTCAGCAGTTTAAACAAAAAAACCCTATGCCCTGTAGTCTCACCTCACCCTGGAAAATATATATATGTCTCTGTAGTTATTGAGACATGGTGTAAAGCAGCTGACAGCACCCCAACAGTGTCTGACACAGATTTACACCTCCTACTACACAGAAATGGACAAATGGTGGAAGTGTCTTGATTTACATTGAAATCAATCACACGTTAAGGTTGGTCAAGCAGGATGATATCCTTGAGCTTCTTCACATTCTGCTCATCATAAGCAAATTCCCATATCACATCACATCACATCACATCTCATCTCATCTCATCACATCACATCACATCTCATCTCATCACATCACATCTCATCTCATCATATCACATCACATCACATCTCATCTCATCACATCACATCACATCACATCTCATCACATCACATCACATCTTATCACATCACATCACATTTCATCTCATCACATCACATCACATCTCATCACATCACACATCACATCTCATCACATCACATCACATCTCATCTCATCACATCACATCACATCACATCTCATCACATCACATCACATCTCATCTCATCACATCACATCTCATCTCATCACATCACATCACATCACATCTCATCACATCACATCACATCTCATCTCATCACATCACATCACATCTCACCACATCACATCACATCACATCTCATCTCTCATCTCTCATCATCTCTCATCATCTCATCTATCATATCCTTGAGAAATACAGGACCCTCATCTATGACCAAAGAAACCCACACCACTTACTTAAATGAACTGGAGTCACTATCCTTTCTTCCCAGCATCAGACTCATGGATGATTACAACTGCCCTTCTATAAACTGTGAAACATACATGACCTCAAACATGCAGGCCCAAAGATTCCTGGACTTTGTTAATATGAACACCCTAGACCAGCAAATATGCATCTCCACTAGAGGCACAATTATCCATGAGTATGCTCCACAAATATGGGGGAACATTGTACACCCCTCCCTGACTGTAGCATCATTACTGGCCAGGTTGGAACACAAAGCTATCTCCTTAAAAATAAAAATAAAGCTTGGGACACAGCATACTAACTTTCAGGAATTATTCCAAGGCAAACGTTTTGCTTTTAAGAGATAAACTGGCACAAATTCATGCCTCCTTAATCCCAGGGAACATGCTTCCTATACAGAATCATTTGCAAAGTCTTTGTACAGCCATGTATGCAGTGACATAGAGGCATCAATAACTGCCTAAAATAAGCATGGGTCAAGCTCAGAAAATGAGCCACTCTGGTGAATTCCAGCATAAATAGAATGTGCAAGAAAAGGAAAAAAGTCATGTCCAAAAATAGGAAGTTCAACACCCAACAAGGCAAGAATTCCTAAACGAAACTTAATAAGGTTCATAGGTTCATACTAGGCTATCTGCCCTAGGGCATTTATAAGCCTAGCCAGAATGTGTTTGGCTTTCACCACCCATTTTAAATTTATTTTGCTATGCCCTTTTTCGAGGTTAGTATACTGTGCCTCTGTCTAACAGTGACACAGAAGTGATACGCGGGGTAAACCTATGATCTCCCATCCACTCATCAAGATTCTTCTTGAAGAGAGTCAATGAGGGACTCTGCCTAACCTGGACTGGGATTTTATTCCAGAGTGAAGGGAGCCTCTGGGTTATGAATCTGTCCCTCCAGCATGTCCTATTTATTTCAGTGCTGAGGTTCAAGTCTCGAGCGTAGCTCGATGGGATTTGGATTTTCTGAGGTGCAGCATGTCCATTAATTCCGGGTTGGACATGGCTTTATATGTCAGGCACAGATCGCCTCTGAACAGGTGGTATGCCACTGAGTAGAGCTGGAGTTTCTTTAACCGGGCAGCATATGGCATCTGTTTGAGCCCTTTGATCCTCTTGGTGAGGTACTTTTAGGGTCTTTCCAGTTGCTGCAGGTGTCTGGTAAGGTACATCCCAAAAGGGGCATTGTACTCAATTATGGGCCTGATGAGGAATGAGTAAAGAGGCACGATGACCTCCCTGATCTAGATGTGAATCCCTTCATGATTAGGTGGGCTATATAAAATGTTTTTCTAACCACTTTGGCCACGTGGTTGTCAAATGAGAGATTGCTATCAACTTGGGTCCCCAGGTCCCTAATGACTTCTTCTGTACTTAATGGATTACCACCTATGTGGTAATTTGTGGGCACTTTGTTTTTGCCAAAGGGGATGACTATACACTTTTTGGCATTTAGCTTGATGCCATGGCTCTGGCACCAGTTGTCTGTTTCTATGAGGCCCTTTTGGAGGATGCTTGTGTCGGCTGGAGAGTTGATTATGGTGCCCAGTTTGCAGTCATCTGCAAACTTGGCCAGCCACAGTCCTTCCGTGTTGGCCTGTATCTCCGAGAAATATATACCGAACAAGAGAGGTCCCAGGACTGAGCCTTGTGGGACACCACTTGTAACTGGTTTGGAGTCTGACATGGCTCCAGCAATTCTAACCATGTGTGTCCTGTCCTTGAGCCAGTTTGCAATCCATCTAGTGACATAGGGGTTTATATTTAAGCTGTTGAGCTTATCTATAATGCCCGAGTGGGGTATTGTATCGAAGGCTTTTGCGAGGTCCAGGTAGGCTGTGTGGACCACCTTTCCCTTGTCAATGGCCTTGGTGA
The DNA here is from genome assembly GCF_019279795.1 of Protopterus annectens. Classification (NCBI taxonomy): domain Eukaryota; kingdom Metazoa; phylum Chordata; order Ceratodontiformes; family Protopteridae; genus Protopterus; species Protopterus annectens. The sequence continues at coordinate 521,152,910 of NC_056741.1, forward strand.
CTGTTTCAAAGAAATCAACCAGGTTTAAGAGGCAGGATCTGCCCTTAACCAAGCCGAACTGGGTAGGATCCAGTGTCTGTAGGTCCCCAATATCTTTATTTATGAGGTCCATGATGATCCTTTCCATAGCTTTGCAGACCAAGCTAGTCAGGCTTATGGGGCGATAGTTTCCAGGATCCGTTGAGGCACCACCTTTATGGAGAGGGAACACTGTTGCTGTACGCCACTCTTTGGGCACATATCCTGTAGTAAGGCTGAGATTGAACAGTAGTTTTATGTTTGGGTTTAACTCTTCTTGGAGTTCATGTGGGACGCAGCCCGGGACACCGTCTGGTCCCACTGATGCTGTGTTTTTTGCTTTGGAGAGGACAGCTCTTACCTGAGCATCTGAGATGTCAGGGGGGCAGCACTCTGCTGGGATAGATATTTGCCCTTTTGGTGGGGAGGGGGGGGGAGAAGTTTGTGCTGAACCTGTCAGCTAGGATGTTGGCAATGTCTGTGGGTTTGGTGTATTTTTTGTCATTTTGGACTAATTCTGAGCATATCTGGGAATTACCACCCAATAAGCTACTCAGGAGACTAATTAAATGCACAAAAGCTATATTTACAATTGTAGGATACTCTTCAGCTGTGTCCACAGCCTCAAAGGCAATATACAATGATGTACCAAAGTAACTGTGTATGAAGCCACCTGTACTGAGCCGGAGGATATAGCTAATCTGCTGGCTGAAATGTTCAGCTCCAATTTTACCCTGTTTTCTTCACCAGACATGAAATAACCACAACTCTCATTACTGGCTGAGCAGGAAGAAGAAGAGATTGATTTGTGAATCTAGCCACCTAATGGGGGAAGCAGGTCCCTAATAATAGTGATCGGGTTAATACAGTAAAGTTTTTTTTTTCTCTTCCATTGAAGAGCTGAGAGGGTGGGGCACAGGTTCATGTATAGACAGAGAGTGCTGGACAGATGACCTGATATGTGCAGTCAGAAAACCCCCAGTGACAAAAATGCCCTCCAAGAAGGCCTGACACAGACTAATAACTGGTGCCAGATTCACTGTCTAAAACTCATAGGCATGAAGTGCATAATAGTCCCTTTCAGAAAGATGGCCATCCCTGCAAATTACTGCATTGATAACACACCCCAAGGGTAGATTCAGTGGTCATGGATTTAGGAACACATGTAGACAGTGACTTGGCCCTTAACCACCATGTTTCTAATATAGCAAATAAATCATTCTATGTTACACAACAGGTCCTAAGATGTCATTTTTCCATTGTACTCATCTTTCATTAGACCAGTCATTGAGTCAAATGCCACCTTCAAGATTTACCTAACCAGGTATATGCAATGACTGGAATGTCCACTGTGGTTTCTCACAAAAAGAATACAAGGCATTAACAACATGTCCTATGCAGATTGCCTCAAAGCCCTTTCCCTATATTTGTATACTACAGACTCTAGAGGGGTGATCTATGACTGGCATACAACAAATCCCATTGTATAGCTGCAAAACAAATAGCATTAGATCTACTTGATCCAGAGACTTAAATCTTGCTTGTGACATAAATAAGACATGTTGTAAGGAGAGGTATGAGTCTCGGAGAATACCCCTTCTCTGGGATGAGTTCTTCCGTGACCATATTCAAGCATAACCTGACCAGTGGATGGGAAATTGGAAATTCACTCTTGATCTGCCAGATATGTCTCTAATGGATAGAGGCAGACTGAAAATGTTTAACCACACATAGCCTACATTACCATACCCCTAAAAATAACCTCTAGGTCACCAACATTGTTGGATACATTTGGGATGCATGGATAGTCTTAAAAAGGCACTTGTGGTCATTAGCCTAGTATGTACCTATTAAACTATGAACATGTCGAGTCACTATCTTAGCCATTGCTTATTCAGCAGCAGGGTGGTAGCACTATGATCTTGCCCACTATTGGTTGAGAGAGTTGGCCAGCATCCAATGCATTCCTGCCCCACTCCCATCCTTGCAGTGAGCCCTTTACTACTGTGGCTAATTTATAAAACTGCAGTTATCATGCTATAGCTTGAAACAAAGAAATCCCTATGTCAGTGCGTTGGGTTTGATTTCATACTTTTCATTTGTTGAGACCATGTGAAATAAGTCAGATAGAACAGCATTAAAAAAATCAAGTTATATTTGTCTACACACATGCACACACAAACAGGGCAGGGTTAGTTAAATTTCCGAAATTTCTTTACATGCGCAAGATAAGCAGATAATCTGAGATCTTCACTGAAGATTTTTTTCTGAAGAATATAGAGTGGCCCTTGTAATTTGTCCGAATTAAATTATTTGACGCTGTTCTGGGATGTACTTATGGTCAGTGGGCTTTATAAATAAAGGTGTGTATTATATAACAAGGTAAAATGCGAACATGCTTGAACTTCACCATACCAGTTAGTGGCATGACCCAGATTGCTGGACTCCAAGTTCAGCAATACTTATATATCTTGAATTGTTCACAATAAACAACAAAGGAACTAGTGGAAAATGTGTAAGAAGGAGTATAAATAAGAATAGTGCATATATAAACCAACAGCAATGGCACAACAACATCCTTTAATTCCACCAGAGGCACATTTTGGAGATACAACACCAGCCATCTACAACAACAAAGGATATGTGTGTTGGGAAAGAGGCTTCTTAATTAAAACTTCACAGGACATAAATGAGCCTTTCTAGGGTTGTATGAAAACATACATAGAGAAAATATTGCCCCAGTTGTTAGCAGGGTGAACTCATTGGAGCTTTTATTTAAGGAAACTAAATATTCCTAATAGAGTGAAGGAGGTCTTAGGGGCCATAAAAGATACACCAAAAGAGAAATCTTCAGAAATGGATGGCTTTTCAGTAACTCTAGGAGGTTATTGCCCCAATTTTGGAAGAGAGCTTCTTAGATATACAAAAGGATGAGGTTTCTTAAACCAACATCCACATTGTCATTTGTAACACTGATACCTAAACGTAGTAAGGACCTGTTAGTATCTGGAAATTACTGTCCATTCCACCTCCTAAGCACAGACATAAAAATACGTATAATGATTCTGATAGACAGCTTCAACGCTATTGTGTCAAAAATGATTTCATATTGCTTGTTAGGCTAGCTGACTGTCAAGACACTTAAGGACCCAAATTATGCTGATGCAGTGTCAGTTTACAGCGGTATGCCTAGAAATGACTATATTGGTGGATTTTGAAAAAGCTATGATTCCATCTCCTGGGCCACTCTATAGTAATGCTTCACTTGTTGGAGTTCCCTACAACCTTTATTACAGAAGTGTTTTTTTCTGATGACATGGTAGCCTCATTGTTAACAAATCATGGCCATTCTTGAAAATGTAGGTTGGAGAAAGGTAAAAGGCAGGCGTATCTCCTTTCCCTGCTCTTTTCCTTCTGGAATTACAACTTTTATCGTGGGTTTTACAACCAGGGCAGAAAATTGGTGGGAATATCTTGGGATAGTCAAATGTTTCTACTTCACAGATAACTTCCTTCTTCTGACCCTTTAAATTATCCTGGCAAATATAGAACACAGAGACCTGTTGAGTGATCTAAGCAGACACTAAAAAAAAAAAATATCAGTCCTTCACAGACCTGAGTGTCCTGCACCTAAATGTGTTTAAGTCTTAATGATTCTAAACTAACCGTGCTGCTCAGTTTTTAAAGGGGTCTGGGTTTATCTGAGATTTTAACTGGTGTAAGGTTCCTCCAAGATACCTGAGAATATTATTACATTATAATGCATTATGAATGGTACAAACTGAACTTAATCCCTCTTAATGGCAAATTACATATATCAGTTTACATCTTGTGCCTATTGTATCTTACCCTTCTAGGGTGGATAGCCATGCATAAAACATTCATCTTTCCTTTAGTTTTGCATGTTATGAGACATATTCCATGATCATCATCTCCTATGGTCAGGAAACTTATTCAGCTGTCAGGATATATTTAGGATAACAGATTCAGAAGAGCGCCTCAAGAGGTCTGTTATCATGGCCTCAGAAAGGGGGTCGGAGTTATCCACACTTAAGGAATTTTGTCCTAGTATATGCCTTTCCTTGATGTTCACTTCATTGGAATGGGTAATGTAAGAAGTATATGTCAAATCCCAGAATTTAGGTTACTAGAAGGGAACTACATTCAGACCTGTGATTAGTTTAGTGTCAATTACCAGGCTATCTAGTGAAATGGCATGCCATACAGAGTTTTCACAGGTGTTTAAAATTCTGCAGGAAGAGATTAGGGATAAAATACCTTCTAGGAAAGGAATCTACCCTTGGGGGTCTCTTCTGTGGTGTACTGATGACACCCCCAAGTGGCCTGTATGGCAGAAGTTGAAAATTAAGAGATGTGAGTTTGTGTCCTAAGAATAAGATGGTATTTGAGAATTTGCAAGGATCAAAAGAAAGGTTTAGATTTACAGAGATTACTGGAGGTATATCCTATTACTTGATGTCACACATAGTGCTTCATTCCCAAAATGTGGAACACTACTTCTCACAGTGTGGAACAAATGAGCAAAATGTGGAACACATTAACAACTTCAGCTGGGAAACATACACTACTGTTATTAACTGTTTCTTCATATTTAAAAATAGGCTTTTTGATGAATTAATATGATTCACTACTAATCTTCATTATTCCCCATGGAATGTTCAACAAAGACTATATGTCTTAAACCCATTTAGTGTAGGACAGTGTGGAACATAAATATTTAATAATCAGTGTGTGGAATGTTTCTTATAATGAGATGCATTTGATAGGTATGATGTCATAGTTAAAGGCCTGAACAGAGCAGAGATTATAGGAATCTCCTTCTGGTGCAAACAAATATGTCCCTAAGGTTTCAGAATGATTAGGTTTACTGAGCCAGGAAGAGAAGCATGGAGTATTTAGTTAGTTAGTTTAGTTAGTTAGTTAGTTAGTTAGTTAGTTAGTTAGTTAGTTAGTTAGTTAGTTAGTTAGTGAGGTATTACTTTTGTTTACCAGGAAAGTCCAACATGTTGCAAGATTGCTTTTTAGTGAAGGACTGGGAAAAAAGCATCAATTACAGTATTTAAAAATGCATGAAAGTCGAAATTAGAAATAACAATTTACAGGAAATGTGCCATTCTAAAAAGAATAGAGTGAAACATATGATTGATGTAAAGCAAGAATGGAGCAAATAATTAGTAACAACACACCAGGCTGAACGACAAGTGGTATAAAAACAAACTTAAATTAAAAAAAGTACTGTAAATGTATAGGCAGCAGTTAAATCGACAAACACTTCAAGTTTAGTGTAAAAAAAACTTTTAATTGTAAGCTTTCGTCATACATTGACTTCTTCAGAAATCAAATCAATAAAATATTACTAAAACATTAAGTATAAAAACAATCCCTAACCAATGAAATAACATACTTAATTAGCAACAACATTTAATTAATTTAAAGTTATAACATGGTAATACTAGTAACATGAATAAAAAGGTACAGGAAGGCTGCAGTAAAACAAATAACAAACACCATCTACACTTTTATACTAATAGTTGATTTTATGCCTTTTTCTTTTAAAAAACATTTAATATTAACACTCTCATTCTGAAGAAGTCAGTGTATGATGAAAGCATAGTATTTAAAAGATAGAAAGAAAGGAATTTAGAACAATAATTATCAAAGAACTTTGGCAGAAATTATAAATTGGTATAGGAAGGTATGGGGTACATGTTAACTATTCTATCAATGTTAACCAGAGGTGTCGCTTGCTATGTGCCTGGTGCCGTCCCTGATCTGGTACCCCCTAATACAAAAAAAAAAAAGTCTTTTTTACTTTTAAACTGTAGAATGCTGGTTGCTACATTTGTAGCAAGCAGTTACAGCTATAGTTGAGACCACACACAGTGTGCTACAGTACACATTTTGACCGCAAATGCACTGCTAGTTTTTAAATGCGGGAATGCTCAGAAGAGAGGTCAGGATCACTTGATTGCACCCCTAATGCTTTACATCCAAGGTGACTGTCCTCTTCACCCCAACCAAGCTACGCTACTGATCTTAACTATCCATGTAAGGAGCACAGGCAGAAGAACCATGTTTATTAAGTGAGTTATACATGTTTATTGAAACACTTTAGAGAGTGGTCTTGCTTCACACATAGTGGAATGGTGCTCTAGATTTTGGATACATAGTTTGTGTAAAGGTAGTCACTTGCAGAAATGTTTGATTTTCATATAAGTAATGAGTAGTTTATCAGTAAAGCATAAAGACCTGGATGCAGTGCAAGGCTGGATGACACTGGTTAGAGATGGGCAGTTGTTTGGTTTATGAAGGATGTTATGTAAGATGGGAAGTTGGACATATATTAGACTGTATGATGGCAAGTTGTACGTATGTTAGACTGTATGATGGGAATTTGGACATATGTTAGACTGTATGATGGGAAATTGGAAGCATGTTACATTGCATGATGGGAAGTTAGACATATGTTAGACTGTATGATGAGAAGTCGGATGTATGTTAGACTGTATGATGGGAAGTTGGACGTATGTTAGACTGTATGATAGGAAATTGGAAGGATGTTACATTGTATAATGGGAAGTTGGACATATGTTAGATTGTATGATGGGAAGTTGGACATATGTTAGATTGTAGGATGGAAAGTTGGAAGTATGTTATATTGTAGGATGGGAAGTTGGACGTGTATAACATCGTATGATGGGAAATTGGACTTAGACTGTAAGATGGGAATTTGGACTTATGTTAGACTGTAAGATGGGAAGTTGGACGTGTTGGATTGTATGATGGGAAGATGGACGTATGTTAGACTATATGATGGGAAGTCGGACGTATGTTAGACTGTAGGATGGTCAGCTTATATAAGTCAGCTCTAAAAAATTAAAAGCACTACACCCTCACAAACTCCCCTTGAGTATCTGGTTCCCCATTGGCCCTTTTTTTCAATTATAAAGGAATTCCCAATACTATTCTAGCATGTCCAAAGGTCAGTTGTCAATCTCCTCTCTGGTCCAGCTGGTGAATCTGGGAATCTTGAGGCAATGTTACAACTGCCTCATGTACACAGACAACCCTCTCCTCCTTCCAACAAATTCCAACACATGTGAGAGATGCAACCATATAGCCAAACTGGAGGCTAAGCTCTCTCAACTCAGTACTGGCGTAACCAGTCAGGAGGAGAAGGAAACCACACTCACTACAATTCCAGTCTCACATAGACCTACCACAACAACAAACCAAACACATAAACACGCAAAAACATACTCAGAGGCTCTAAATAAAAATTTGCCTAAGCAGCAGAGACCTCCAAAGCAGACACCCAAGCAACCGCTACTCCAAAACAAAACACGTGCAATGCATAGCTCACAAAGCCAGTGTGCCGAACAGTCACAGCCCTTAAGGCTAAACAACACACCTGATACACTTGTAATAGGTGACTCTATCATCAGGCACACTGACGTCCCGCTCACCAGGCTGAACAAGGAGAAGGTCAAGGTGAGCTGCCTGTCGGGCGCTAGGATCCGCCACATAACACAAGCACTCAGGTCACTCCAAGGCAAGTACAAATATGACTCAGTCATTGTCCATGCTGGTGTGAATGACCTGAGATGTACCTCCCTGGACTACATGAAAAGAGACATAGAGGAGCTCTCTGAGCATGTAGCCCAGGCCGGTATGACCCTGACCTTGAGTAGCATCTTACCCTCACCAAGAATGATGCCACAATATGAAGACAAGATGATCAATTTCAACAATTGGCTTAAGTATTGGTGTCATTCAAAGGGATCCAATGCCTGTCAGCCTGGGATGACATGCTCGACAAGCCACGATGCTTCACTAGGGACGGCTTGTACCTGTCACCCCTGGGCTTTCGGATATTGGCAAAGGCTCTTGCTACCCCATAGTGCCTTTTTAGGCAAGGCTCAAAAGACAAACCCACCTCCATAGGTATCACAAGGGATAAGAAACTAAGAGTAATGCTACTCAACGCCAGAAGTCTAAACCTCAAGATGCATGCACTCAAAACTCTCCTTAGCATGGAGAACATCGATATCTGTGCAGTAACAGAAACCTGGTTCAAGGCTCCTGAGAGCACCCCAGCACTACCAGGTTATACCTCATACCATGATTTTCAGCCCCAAAACTTGGACCAAACCACAAAAGGAGGGGGATTATCAATATTCGTCAAAGATACCCACACCTCCAGGTTGGTGGCACAGCACAAAGCATCAGAGACTATCCATGTGCAACTAAAAGTGGGTAAAACTGCCTTCCAGTTTATAGCCTGCTACAGACCACCCTCCCAAACACAGGAACCCCACTCGGCCTTTCTGAGAATACTAGAAAATATGAAGATCTCTCCAAACACCATTATATTGGGCGACTTCAACTACCCAAACATAGACTGGGAGCATTACTCTAACTCCAACACCCTAGCCCAAAGGTTCCTAGAATTTATAAACTCAAATGCTATGGAACAACTTGTTACCACTCCCACAAGAGGGGAAAACATACTGGACCTGATCATCACCAACATGGGGACACTATGCTCCAGACCAGAAGTGTATCCCTTACTGGTATGATCAGACCATAAACTAATCTCACTGGATATTCACATCCCGACCGCACCCCCTGCCCAGAAAACCACAGTGAAAAACTTCTCTAAAGCAAATTTCACACGCCTCAAAACCGAGGTGGAATCCTTCAAAGCCCCCGGGCCTGTGGAAAATATGGCCCAGACCGCAGAATCCTTTATAAATGCATTCTATGAACACCTTCAGGAATGCATGGATCATGCAATCCAAAATAAAACCAAGACCCAATCCTCCAAAGGCAGACATCCTGTCTGGTGGACCCCAGCCATAAACAAACTATACAATAGAAGGAGGAAGCTACTACATGATAGAGCAAAATCCCAAAAAGGGAAGGTATCTCTGATCAGTATTATCAAAAAACTATGGGCACTCATAAAATCGTCTTAAGGCCAGCTTCGAGAGAAAAATTGCACAGGACACTAAGGATAATCACAAGGCTTTCTTTAGTTATGTTAGGAACCTGGGTGGGAATTCCCAGATATGCTCAGAATTAGTCCAAAATGACAAAAAATACACCGAGCCCACAGACATTGCCAACATCCTAGCTGACAGGTTCAGTGCAAACTTCTCCCCCCCTCCCCACCAAAAGGGCAAATATCTATCCCAACAGAGTGCTGCCCCCCTGACATCTCAGATGCTCAGGTAAGAGCCACCCTCTCCAAAGCAAAAAACACAGCATCAATGGGACCAGATGGTGTCCCGGGCTGCGTCCTACATGAACTCCAAGAAGAGCTAAACCCAAACATAAAACTACTGTTCAATCCTAGCCTTACTACAGGATATGCACCCAAAGAGTGACATACAACAACAGTGGTCCCCTCTCCAAAAAGGTGGTGCCTCAACGGATCCTGGAAACTATCACCTATAAGCCTGACTAGCTTGGTCTGCAAAGCTATGGAAAGGATCATCATGGACCTCATAAATAAAGATATTGGGGACCTACAGACACTGGATCCTACCCAGTTTGGCTTTGTTAAGGGCAGATCCTGCCTCTTAAACCTGGTTGATTTCTTTGAAACAGTCATCAAGGCCATTGACGAGGGGAAGGTGGTCCACACAGCCTACCTGGACCTCGCAAAAGCCTTCGATACAATACCCCACTCGGGCATTATGGATAAGCTCACCAGCTTAAATATAAACCCCTATGTCACTAAATGGGTTGCAAACTGGCTCAAGGACAGAACCCACATGGTTAGAATTGCTGGAGCCATGTCAGACTCCAAACCAGTTACAAGTGGTGTCCCACAAGGCTCAGTCCTGGGACCTCTCTTGTTCGGTATATATTTCTCGGTGGTACAGGCCAACACGGAAGGACTGTGGCTGACCAAGTTCGCAGATGACTGCAAACTGGGCACCATAATCAACTCTCCAGCTGACACAAGCATCCTCCAAAAGGGCCTCATAGAAACAGACAACTGGTGCCAGAGCCATGGCCTCAAGCTAAACGCCAAAAAGTGTATAGTCATCCCCTTTGGCAAAAACAAAGTGCCCACAAATTACCACATAGGTGGTAATCCATTGAGTACAGAAGAAGCCATTAGGGACCTGGGGACCCAAGTTGATAGCAATCTCTCATTTGACAACCACGTGGCCAAAGTGGTTAGAAAAACATTTTATATAGCCCACCTAATCATGAAGGGATTCACATCTAGATCAGGGGAGGTCATCGTGCCTCTTTACTCATCCCTCATCAGGCCCATAATTGAGTACAATGCCCCTTTTGGGATGTACCTTACCAGACACCTGCAGCAACTGGAAAGACCCCAAAAGTACCTCAACAAGAGGATCAAAGGGCTCAAACAGATGCCATATGCTGCCCGGTTAAAGAAACTCCAGCTCTACTCAGTGGCATACCGCCTGCTCAGAGGCGATCTGTGCCTGACATATAAAGCCACGTCCAAACCGGAATTAATGGACATGCTGCACCTCAGAAAATCCAAATCCCATCGAGCTACGCGCTTGAGAGACTTGAACCTCAGCACTGAAATAAATAGGACATGCTGGAGGGACAGATTCATAACCCAGAGGCTCCCTTCACTCTGGAATAAAATCCCAGTCCAGGTTAGGCAGAGTCCCACATTGACTCTCTTCAAGAGGAATCTTAATGAGTGGATGGGAGATCGTAGGTTTACCCCGGCTATCACTTCTGTGTCACTGTTAGACAGAGGCACAGTATACTAACCTCAAAAAAAGGCATAGCAAAATTAATTTAAAATGGGTGGCGAAAGCCAAACACACTCTGGCTAGGCTTATAAATGCCCTAGGGTAGATAGCCTAGTATGAACCTATGAACCTATGGAAGTTGGAAGCATGTTACATCATATGATGGGAAGTTGTATGCATGTTAGATTGTATCATGGGAAGTTGGCCTTATGTTAGACTGTATGATGCGAAGTTGAAAGCATGTTAGATTGTGTGGTAATTGTAACCATTGGAGATCTTTGAAAAACAGACAGTGGGTGATCCTGTGAGGAAGTTTAGCGGCAAGTGTAGCACCTTGTTATAGCATTGTTCCAGCTTATTTAGCTAAGAAGGTTGTGTGTTTGTAAAGATGGATGCTGAGTAGAAGAGTATGGGCAGAAGGAGGGAACAGACAATATATTTTCTTGGATATTCAGCCAGATAAGCTTTAGCCTGGTAGAGGGATCTTATCTTTTTTTTTTTGTTTTTCTGTTTTTTTGTACCATGTATTGAAATTTTTAGTCAAATTTCATACTTTCATCTGGGTAAACACCCAGCAATTTTGTATGTGGAGCAAGTTCAATGTCAGTATTGTTTGAGGAGTTATAGGAAAGGTAATATTTTTGCATACAGAATTGTTTAGGGTGGAGAACTAATATTTTTTTGGGGGGATTGAGAAATAGCTGCAAGTTTTTTGCCATGTTTCTGTTGAAGTAAAGGACTTGTGGATAGGTTTTTGCAAACTGTCAAGGTTTTAACAAAGAAAACAAAGAGCGAAGTCATTGGCGTAGAGCCCTAACTGATGCATTTAGGTCATGGTGCCATTCCATCATCTGGTGACCCTCAGCTCTAAGTTGCCCACAGTCTGGTACTCAAACCAGGTCTGTTACAGTTTTTCATACCCCTCAGCTCAAAGTAAGCCATAGAGCACAAAGAAAAGAAAATAAGGTCCATTTTCCCCACTTATACCCCTTAAAAAAAACTCTTTCTGCTTTTCTACTTTTAAATGTAGAAAACTACTTACTACAAGTTATTATCTACACACACACACACACACACACACACACACACACACACACACACATACACACACACACACACACACACACACACACATAAAGCACTGAAGTGTATTTCTATACCGGCATTCAGAAATGCAGATACAGAAATGAATGCAGGTACTGCACTACTATTTAATCAACATCTCCCAATTGTGCCTCCTAACACCTTGCACCAGGAATGGCTGCCCCCTTCACCCTACTCTAGAAATGCTTCTGAATTAGTATATTGTACTAAGGAGATGCTTTTTCTTGCTGTACATAGGCCATTGATATAAATGTCAAAGAGTACATGGCAAAGGGTTTATCCCTGGGGTCCACCAATTAATTCAGGAGGAAAAATGAGAATTAATTTTACCATTTATCTACCTGGGAGCTATTGGAGAGTAGGCTGTGGAACCAGGCCTAGGATGTGTTATTGACTCCTAGGACAGAGTTTTTGCAGAAGAATATTGCAAGAAACAGTGTTTACATTTTGGATAGGTCATGAAAGAGAAATGATACAAGACTGCCTTCTCTTCTGTTTATGTTAACTGAGTTGATGAAACTGAGGTCAGCAATAGTGCTGTGGTGAGGACAAAATCCATGCTGTTATGAAGAAAGAAGAGTGGTTTGTATGATATAGAAGTAGCTGGCTCTATAAACATGTATTTCTTACTTTACATAAGGGCAATAGAATCTGACTGTATGTAAGCACAGCCTGGGACTTTTCCTCTGGAAAGGAACATAGACTCAGTCTAGCACTGTCTCAAAATTGTCAGATGGATTAACTCCTTATCCCTTTTTTATGCAAACTGCGCTTTATTTCCACATAATGGACAATGAACTTCATGAAAGTGTCAATTGAAAGATTCATTAGTGGTGGATCGTGAGGTGCTTGTGAATTTTGGGATTGCATTAGTGTTAGATGGGTAGGGAACTTCTTTATCAAGCTAAACACCAGATTCTTGTGAGTTAAGGTGCCTGCTCCATGGTGTTGATCTGTTGACAACTTTCAGTAGTCCTAAACTACTTCATACTATCATAGGATCATACATTACTAGGTTAATGACCCTAAATTGACCATTTAAGCCCAGCCATGTTACTCAGCTATAGGGTATATAAAACTTGGGTGTGGGCGGTCACGCAGTTACAAGCTCCCTCTTTCTAACAGGAATTTTGGTGCCTGGTCAGAAGTAAATGTATGATTCCCCATCTACTGATCCAGGTTGTGCTTGAATAAGTGTAGGGAAGAACTTTGCTTCATTTGAATGGAAAGCCTGTGCCAGAGAAGGGTCAGTCTCTGAAACACATACCTGTATTTCCTGGATGTCTTATTTATGTTGCTGGCAAGGTTGAGGTCCTAGTCCAAGTGCTTCTATTTGTTTTGTGAATGTGCAACAGGTCCATTAAGGCAAATCAGAAGATGCTTAATAGGCCAGGCATAGACTGCCTCTTAGAAGTCTGTAGAAGGCTGACTACAAAGATAAGGCTTTGAGGTGTTCAGCATAGGGCATGCTGACTATGGTTTAGTATCATAAATGTAACAAATGGGTAGTCAAGTCAACCAATGCCTGCAACCTTTCCCCGAAAGTCGGCATGTTGAATACCAGTGTACCCGACACAAACACTGACCCAAAAACTCCCTACTGCTCTGGACCTAGGAGTAAATCCTAACAGTGGTCTGGAAGAAGGACAAGTTTGGACAGTTTGCAATGTTAGTTTTCAGCATTCTGACTTTTGTATTGCAGAAATTGAACAGCTGGACTCAACTGCCTTTGTGTCATGTATATGACTGCAAACTGTCACCTATACCATGTATTCTTTTTGTGATGGATCTCTGTGGATGCTCCAGCTGTTGCATAAGCCTGGTTGAGTACATAGTGAAGAGGGCATATTACTCACTGGCTGATCTAATGAGGACTGAGTACAATGGAACAATGACATCTTTGGTCCTGTATGTCAGTACAATTGCTTATAAGTTGCAAAACATAAAATGATTTACTTACTACATTAGACACATGGTGGTCAAATGCCAAGTCACTGTCTATATATGTTTCCAAATCCCTGATCACTAGGTTTGCCCCTAGGGGGTATATTATCAATGCAGTAATTTCTAGGGGTGGCCACCTTTTGGAAGAGACTCTTATGCAGTTCTTGGCAATGAGTTCTAGAGAATGATTCTGGCAGCAGTTATTAGTTTGTGTGTTTGCCCCATTGGGGGATTCTGTGACTGCACCTATTATCTGTGAACTTTGTCACCCAGAAGCCTTTGATAATAGCCTTGACTTCAGAGAAGTAGATGTCAAAGAGGAGCAGCCCCAGCACTGAGCCCTGAGGGACCACACTAGTGATCTGCCATTTAGTGGACGTAGACTCCCTTATCCTGACGTCTTGGTCCGTATCTGTGAGACAGCTGCCTATTCAATGGGTAAGATAAGTATTTATAACTAATTTCTTGAACTTATTGACAATGCCCAAGCTGGGTATTTTTCAAATACATTGGCCAGCTTGAGGTTGGCAAGATGCACCATTTTGCCCTCATCCATTGCTTTGCTGACTTCCTCGAAGAAGTCCACCAGGTTATGTAGGCATGACCTGTCATTAATGTATCCAAAATATGTTGGATCCAATGTCTGCAGGTCACCTATGTTATTATTTACCATATCTATAGTTATTCTTTCTATGGCTTTACATATGAGACTAGTCAGGTTTATGGGTCTATAGTTTCTTAGGTCCAAGGTCAGAGTTACAGTCCTCCATCACTTGACACAAAGCCTGTTTGGAGGCTCTGGCTGAATGTGATTCTAGTGGGCCAGATAGGTCATTTTTCATGCTATTAAGGAGGTAACCTGTAATATTATCAGGTCCCATGGATGCAGTGTTTCTGCTTTTTCAGAGTCCTTTTAGGCCCTGTTCTGAAAGTTGGGGGGGGGGGTTCTTGAGTGGTGTCTGGTGATGAAAACAGAGTAGAATCAGAGCTGAACTTTTCAGCCAGTACATTAGCTATATCCTCTGGCTCAGTTTAGGTGGCTCCATTACTTCGGCACATTGTTGTGTATTGTCTTTGAGGTTGCAGACAGTCACATAGCTGAAGTATTCCTTATAATTGCATTACATCTGGGACATTATTTTTACTTCAGATTTGGCTTTGGTTGACTTAATTAGTCCCTTGTGTTGCTTATTAAGCTTGGTGAAGGAGTTCTTGCCTTGTTGGGTATTGTATTTCCAATTTTTGGGCATGGCGTTTTTATTTTTGTTATACAACCTATTTATACTGTGATTCTACTAGGGCTGCTTGCTTTTTGAGCTTGTCCTATGCTTATTTTCAGTAGTTACTACTGGGTCTACACAGCAGAAGATATGGCTCTACAAGGGCTTTGTGGATGACTCCACATAGGAAGAGTGTTCTCTGGAAGGAGGTTGAAGTTTTGCTAGCGTGCCACTTAAAAGCAGGAAGTTTGCCTTGGAATATTTCCTGAAAGTTCCAGGATTATGTTGTGCTCTTAGCTTTATTTTTACTTCAAAGGAGACAACTGCAGGGTCCAACCTGACTAGTGAGGGTGTTACCCTAGGGGGAGTGCAATGTTTCACCATGTTTGTGAGGACCTCGGGGAGGGTCTACACAACCATGTTCATTAGCTGCAAAACACACTCCAGATCCTTGTGCATCATATCACTGTACTTCTTAAGGCAATTATCTATCTTGCACATAATGCAAATCTTACTACTGAAGTCCCTGGCTATAGTCAGACATATTGAGTTATATAACTCCTCATCTTGGAATGCTGTCTGTCCAACTCCATGATTTCATATGCACAAATCAGCAGAATAAAAGGGCAAGTTTCACTTTTATCCAGCACAGGGGCAAGAGGCCCATAGCAGGAGCATTTCACTTTTTGCATAATCCTTGCTTGTCAAGGAAAAATGGTTTGAGATTAGAATGAGTGAGAAGGCACTGGATTTGTGTGAATGTGTTCATGCAAGTATGTGCAAAATGTGATAGCCACCATACTGGCATCACTTTGCTTGTATGGACACACAAATATAGTACTTCATTTTCTATACATTATTGGGTTTTATCATCCATAAATGTAGGTTCCTTGATGTTATCCTTGGGCCACAGCATGTGTACATTACACATGATCATATGCAAACCCTCAGTACTCAGTGTCTCTCACTGTAGCTATACTACAGACAGTCCTACAACAATGCTACAGACCTCATAAGGTACAGTACGTCAGTTCAGGGACACAATGCAGACAGTAGCTCAGTAACCAGAGGCTGGAATATGATTAGGGAGCTTAAAGACTGGTGGGGACTGATGGGTGCAAAATTCTTGAGGGGATTTGAGCAGACAGTGTGAAGAGTAAGGGTGTACAGGGATTTTTTTTTTTTTGTAAAGAATAGAGTAATTGACATGTAACTGTATCGCTGTATTAATAGGTCAGAAGCATTACTATGTATTTAAAAGCTTGTGTAATTTCCAGTGTCCGTTTAGAGAAGGACAATATCTGCAAATTAGTGTCAACTGATAATGCAGTGGGTAAGGTCGAAACAGCATGACTTTTCATTGCCTGTGTTGATTATACACTGCTTAGACTCTAACCAAAATGAGAGTTAAAAGTTAATAATTTATAGGGAAAGACAGAATCTGGTGATGGTTATGTCATCTGCAGAGGAACTGATAGTTTCCCAATGGTTGGAAGTAAGATTTGCTCATTCATACAGGATATTGGAACCTATGTCACCCATACCTATCAAATGTCCAGCTTTTTGCAGAATGTCCAGATTATTGCCTCATATTTTTGGCCTGTTCCTCATAAAATGTGTGTTCTTTTGGTAAATCACTGATGGCTGAAGTCACTGAATAATGATGCACATTTGAGTTTCAGACTTTGTATGCTTCAGAAAATGCATGCTACCACAAATCCTTTTATTCATGTAACTTTCTAAGTTTATATGAGCAATATGTAAAATTTATCCCTATTTTGTGGGCTTTGGCCCCCCATTATTTTAGGCTGATTCCAGATTTCTTATGCTAAGAGGTTGAGAGGTATGATCTCAGCAAATTAGAGGAGGGTAGAAAGAGAGCAGTAAATGAAAATTACTTTTACAGACCACTTTCTGAAATAATTATAAAAATTTTATGTGTGTTGTGCCTGTTCCATGAAGCATTATGCTCATTTTGTATAAGAAGTTAAAATGTCAAGTCAAACGCTTTGCTGAGGTCAACAAATGTTGCTATTGTGAGTGTCCATTGGTTCATAATAAAGTAAATATTGCTGAACAGAGTTAAAATCACAATGAGGGTACTGTAGCCTTATCTGAAGCTGTGCACAGTAAGATAATCTGTAAGTCGTGGGCAAACAACTGTCTCTAGAGATGTGCATGTGATGAGGAGAATAGTAATGGGGTGCAGACAGCAAATGATGCTACATGTGGAAAACTTTGAGATGTGGTGTATAGCTGCAGCCTTTCAAAGGTAGGCAAGGGAAGATATAATGTACATGAGTGTGTGAATGTCAGTTATAGTAAATAACTGGCATCCAGAGCCAGGTCATGGTCAAATGAGGTCCTAGGGAGGGAAATAGACTGGACCCCCCCCCCCCAACACACACACATACTCAAACAGGCATAACAGTACTCCACTACTTGAGTGCTCTTCAAAATGGCCATAAAATACTGTTCAGACACGTCAGTGTGCATACTATTCTATTTTCACCTCTACAATGATCACAGAGATTTTGATTTAACTTAAAACAGTTATTTCAAATTTTACAGCGAAACCCTTTTAGACATTTACTGAACAAAACAGCCTCACACTGAAAGCAAATGTAACAAGAGCAACTGTAAATAAATCTTCTCTTGAAACTCACATTTATTGAAAATGCATCTGGCAATCAATTAAACTACAAGACATGGACTCACAGCTGAGTAGCATGTAGTGAAGCACTAATTACTGTCTATGTGAAGGGTGCATGAATTCAAAAGACAAATGTGCAATGCATTTGCAACATCCTTGGACAGCCCATTGGATAGTGTACCTTAGGAGCACTGTCTGGCGAAGTGACTTAGATTCACATAGTAGACAGATGTAGGCTGAAGGAATCAAATCCTGAACTACAAAAGCAGCTCAGCTCAGAGCTTTACTCATCCAAACAGACTGTTGTAGCCCAATACTGCATTTCACACCCATATGCCTGCAAAAACAAGTTAATTAAATATATTCACTTTTAAATGTTAACATTAAATCCATAGACTTCATGCGGTCCAGTTTATTCACAGCTAAATAGTAAGCACACTGTCAACAACCAACAAAACTAAGAAATTAAAGATTGTACCCAAAGAACATGGCTCATATGATGATGTTCCTGTTTACTGCAATCATTTTCTTTACACCATAACTACTGGGGTTTACATGAACCAATGATTTATACACACAAACAACAATAAGTTACAGCCACTTGCATGATATTACACTAAAGATATCTGGAAGAGAACAAGTGAATGAATACATTTATAATATAATTGGCTAAGCTTCTGGTGTCATTCTAAGGGGATCCAGTATCTGTCTGCCTGGGATGACATGATCGACAAGCCACGATGCTTTGCCAGAGACGGCCTGCACCTGTTGCCCCTGGGATTCTGGATACTGGCTAAGGCTCTAGCCACCCCTATAGAGACTTTTTTAGGCAAGGTTCAAACGACAAATTCACCACCCTAACAGGTACAGGCAAGAAGAATCTGAGGGTATTGCTACTCAATGCTAGAAATCTAAACCTCAAAATGCACTCTCTCGAGGCACTCCTTAAAATGGAGAACATCGACATCTGTGCACTGACAGAGACCTGGTTCAAGGCTCCAGAGAGTACCCCTGCATTACCAGGCTATAATTCATACTACACCTTTTGGCCACCTAACCTGGACTGAAACACTAAAGGCGGAGGCGTGTCCATATTCATTAAGGATATCCACACCTCCAGGTTAGATGGTCAGCATAATGCATCCGAGATAATCCAAGTGCAACTAACTCTGGGCAAGACCGCAATCCAAATTGTAGCTTGCTACAGATCCCCCACCATGCCCCAGGATACCCACTTCTCATTTCTTAATACACTGAAAAATATTAGGATACAACCTAACACCCTAATAATGGGCGATTTCAGCTACCTTACCATTAACTGGGAAAACTACTCATGTACCAACTCTTGTGCTCAAAGTTTTCTGGAATTCATAAATTCCAATACCATGGATCAACTACACCCCCACCAGGGGCAGCAATATCCTAGACCTGGTTATTATCAACATGGGCATCCAGTGCTCCACACCAGAGGTCAATTCCTCGTTGGTCAGATCCGACCATAAGCCAATCACCCTAGACATCCACATCCCTCCCCCACCCCCCATTAGGGAAACCACAGTAAAAAATTTCTCCAAAGCCAACTTCATGCTTCTTAAGACAGAAGTTTCAAACCTCACGACACCCATGCTGACGGACAATAGAGGTATGACTGCTGAATCCTACACAAATGCACTTTATAAGCACTTACATGAGTGCATGGATCGTGCAATCCCTAACAGAACCAAGATGCTATCCTCCAAAAAAAGGAAGCCAATCTGGTGGTCCCCTGCCATAAACAAACTGTACAATAGAAGAAAGAAACTGTTGCAAAAAAGAGTAAAATCCCATGATTGGAGAAACTCCCTGGTCAGCTTCAGTAAAAAGCTGAGATCCCTCATAAAATCCTCCAAAGCTAGTTATAAAAACAAAATCGCCACTGACTCTAAAGACAACCACAAAGCATTCTGTAGCTATGTCAAGAATCTCAATGGCAACACTCAGATCTGCTCTGAGTTACAGCACAATGGCACTAAATATACAGAACCAACGGATATTGCCAACATCCTGGCAGATAGGTTCAGTGCTAACTTTACCCCTCTGTCATCCCCTAAAGGGCCCATCTCTATACCAGAAGAATGCAAAGTTCCTGTAATCACGGCTGCACAGGTAAAAAACACACTATCCAAAGCCAAGGACACAGCATCCATGGGACCTGACGACATCCCAGGTTGTGTTCTACATGAACTACAGAATGAACTGGCACCCCACCTAAGCACCATGTTCAATCATAGCCTCACCTCAGGCTATGTGCCCACTGAATGGTGCACAGTGACAGTTATCCCACTCCAGAAAGGGGGAGCCACCACAAACCCCAGAAACTACTGCCCCATTAGCCTAACGAGCCTGGTCTGCAAGGCTATGGAGTGTATCATCATGGAACTTATAAACAATGATATTGGTAATCTCCAAACTCAGGACCCCACCCAGTTCGGGTTTGTAAAAGGCAGATCATGTCTCCTAAACCTGATAGACTTCTTTGAAGCAGTCACCAAAGCCATAAATGAGGGTAAGGTGGTTCACACAGCCTATCTAGATCTCGCCAAGGCTTTTGACACCATCCCCCACTCTGGAATTATAGATAAACTCACTAAACTAGGTATAAATCCCTATGTCAGAAGATGGGTTGCCAACTGGCTCACTGACAGAACCCACACTGTGAAAGTAGCAGACTCCAAATCCAGCCTCAGACCAGTGACAAGTGGAGTACCACAGGGTTCAGTTCTGGGTCCTCTCCTGTTTGGTATCTACTTCTCTGAAATACAGGCCAACACAGAAGGTCTTTGGCTAATGAAGTTCGCAGATGACTGCAAACCAGGAGCCATAATCAAAACTCCAAAAGATGTGGACATCCTACAAAAGGGCCTTGCTGAGACAGATGCCTGGTGCCAAAGCCATGGCCTCAAGCTCAATGCCAAAAAGTGCATTGTCATTCCTTTTGGTAAAAACTCAGTACCCATGAAGTACCACACAGGTGGTAGTCTACTTAACGGTGAAAGTGTGATAAGAGACCTTGGGACACAGGTGGACAGTAGTCTCTCCTTTGATAATCACATTGCCACAGTAGTCAGGAAATCCTTCTATGTGGCACACCTCATCACAAAAGGTTTCTCATCCAGGAAAGAAGAGGTCATTGTTCCCCTCTACTCGTCACTCATTAGACCCATTATAGAGTACAATGCCCCTTTCGGTATGTACCTCACAAGACATCTACAACAACTGGAAAGGCCACAGAAATACCTCACAAAGAGGATTACCAGCCTCAAAGAGATGCCCTATGCAGACTGTCTCAAAAAACTGCAGCTTTACTCCGGTGCATATCGCCTACTCAGAGGCGATCTCTGCCTAACACACAAAGCTATTTTCAACCCAGAGCTTTTAGACATGCTCCTCTTAAATAAATCCCAATCCCTATGAGCTACACGCTCTAGGGACCTAAACCTCGTCACCACAATAAACAGAATATGCTGGAGGGATAGATTCCTGTCCCAGAGACTTCCCATACTCTGGAACAAACTACCTATCTATATCAAACAAAGCTCCTCATTAGCACTGTTCAAGAAAAATCTTGATGACTGGATGGGAGATAGGAAATTCACCCCGGGGATCACTTCTGTGGCTCTGCTCGACAGTGGCACAGGAAAATAATTTTCTTGGGTGGTGAAAGCCAGGGTACCTTTGGCTAGGCTTATATAGGCCCTAGACCAATAGCCTAGTACCGACCTATGAACCTACCTATGAACCTATGAACCTAAAAATAATGCACCAAAAATGTATCTCAACATGCTGCTGTCAAAATCATACAGTGGAATGTGTCTCAAACTCCTCCCCTGCCCTCTCAAACTCAAATCAGAGGCAAAGACAAAAACAAAAATTAGGAACAGATTTTAAATGTTTCTGTTATATACATAGTTAGAATAAACATTAGCAAGAATTTTTCTGAAGGATGCATAGTCTGAAAATCATGCATGTCAATATTAAACAGCATTCCACAACAGTTTGTCAGAAAGCCACAAATTTTACAAGAAAGGGAGAAAATACCTGTTTTCTGAAGGCAGTCAAGGCAGTAATCATCGGGGCTGAGTTGTTTCTGTAATACACTGGAGATAGTAATCATCCTGGAGGGGAAGGCACACAGGCACACACATATACCTGCAAAATTTCCATTCCCTATAGCAAAGTTAAATCTGTCCTGCTAAAACCAAATCTCCAGTGCTAAGATGATCTTGCTGCTACTCAAAATGGTCCTGTGAGTCAAATCTCCCACTTCATTCAGGGAGTGCAGTGCAGGTATGCTTCTGGCATTGGCTTGCTGATGCTGAAATGTGTGTGCTATAAAATAAATTTCCTCCTAAATGATTCTGCTACCACTAAAACAAAGAAATCCAAACCTTATGCTTGATTCAGGAAATGTAGGCATGTTTCTGAGCTGGCTGAAGCATAAGTGCTGTATAAAAAAGGATGTTCATCCTAAAAAAATACATGCTGGTGCAAGAAGAAGACCTTAAATCTCCCATTCTTTGTATGGTAAAATGGGAGGTAGTGGAGGTTTTCTCTTTATTACTTTTATGTCCAGGCAGGCCCCTATGTCAGCAACAGGCCCTAGGCAGTTGCCTAGGTCACTTGTGCTGGATCCCTAGTTGCAATATAACTAGAGTTCCATAAAAATATATGGTATATAGGAATACAGGGTTTGATTCTGGGGATTACTATGACAGCATCATGTAAGCAAAGTTTGTTGTTTTCCATATCAGTAATCAGAAAGTTGATAAAGATCAGATAAAAGAAGGCCATGAATTGGTCCTTCAAAATCTATGTGTTGATAAAGAAAAAAAAAGTAGCCTCCAGTTAAAAGTGTGGGGTCAACATACTAAGCAGATCTCATTATTAATTAATTTCAAATATTTCAAATCATAGATAAAAAGTGTATCAGTCAGAAAAAGAGCACATAGAATAGAAGAGGAAAAGCCTATCTAGGAATAGAATGAGAAAGTGCATACTTGGCTAATCTTTTGGAATGTTGGCAATAATCTTTTTTCTTCTGCCAAAGAAAAGTGAAAAGTAGAGCATCCAGAAGACCATGTGTGAGAAGAACTAGGCATGACAGAGAGCATTTTGCTCCTCAGACATAGGATACCATGCATTGTTTTTACATTTTTACTTAAATGGCAACAGAACTGAAGCAGCCACTTTAGAACTGCTACTGGTTCATGTTCTGCATGTTCATGGAACCATATGAAATCATACATTCAATGTTCTGAGTTAGAGATTAACAAAAAAACTACCTCAGAGGCTGTGCTTTGGTCCTGCTGCTTCTGGTCTCCAATTCACGACTATAAAACTGTGATTCTGTACCCAAAGATCACAAGGGAAGATTCTAAACTCATATGGGCCCTAACACAGTTGTACTTAATGTGCACTGTTGACCCCATGAGAGAAAAAGTTAGTATGAGACAGTGAAGGGCAGACTGCCACATCAAGTGAGGAAATGGGACAATAACAGAAACAGGAGTTATAAAGGAAAAAATGAAAATGTCACTGAAGCATTAAAATGGTAGCATTTTTCTTTGTTGAAAGTGATTATATTATATTCCAGGAAAGATTAGGAAACTGGGTCATCCATTTACAGTCATTTATAAAATGAATTAGGTTTTTGTTCATTATAACCTTTTCATCAAAAAAGATTAGCCATAAGGTTAAATCGGATTAGTTCAGTGGTATACGGATAGTTGTAAAGGGGAATATTTATCAGTCTTGGCTGTTTAGTTTACCCAATACATTTTTGAATTTTAGTTGCATATTTTTCCCCGCAGGTTAAAACATAAAGGTTACAATTACAAAGAACTCCTTGTCTGACAAAAACCTCTCAAGCCTTCTTAAGAATATTCTCCGCCACATGCTAAGTTGAAAACGTCAGCCCGTTAATACTGCCCTGGGTTACAATGGCATGTAAATTCCCTACGCTTATGCATCCTTTTAAAAATGTAACTATATGCACGAAAGCTATATATTGGAAAGTCATCAGATTTTGTTTTATAATACATACGTAAGAAGTATGTAAATCATCTTTTGAACCACGACAGAATGCCTATAACAGATATGTTTCCCTACTTCTGTTTTGTTGAAGAATGTTGATCTCTCTCTCTCTCTCTCTCTCTATATATATATATCTGTATTTTTATATATATATATATATATATATATATATATATATATATATATGTATTTATATATATATTATATATATATATATATAAATATATATATTATATATATATATATATATATATATATATATATATATATATATATATATATATATATATATATATATATATATATATATATATATATATACACACACACACACACACACACACACACACACACACACACACACACACACACACACAAACACACTAGTGAAGCAGAAATGAATTAAAAAATCCAAGTGTTTAAGTAAGTATAAAAGTATAGGGATAAATAAAATGCATTTGTTAATGGGATTATGTGGCAGAGTACAAACGCTAGTACGTTAGATGTACAAGATAGTTTTGCAATGTTTATTCAAGACCATTTTTGCCACTTTATTTTGTCATTTTCCACTCTTTGTAAGTCTGCTAGTAATGCACCTCAATTCTTTTTTAGCTGAGCCAGCTCACCTTTCCTTTCAGAATGCTACAGATACTGACAACATCTCCTTAGTCTCCCATCTCCTTTCCTCTTCTGTAATCTGTGCATGATGGGCCATGATATTTTTGGGTGCACACTTCATATAGCCTAACTCTGTAACCCATCATTGGATTCTTTACATGCTCATGACATCTTTCTTGAGGTACGGCTTCTAGAATTACTTATAGGACTTCATATGAGTGTTCTCATGTGCCTCCTGAAACACACTCAAGCATTATATTCATCCAGATCACTGTCCTTCTACTCTGTATAGACTGTTTTACTCTTGTCATAGTTATGACTTTGGTACTTCTCGTCTATCGTATTATCTTATGTTCAACCTCCTCATCCCCCCCACACACACACACACACACACACACACACACACACTCACACAGTAGGCATACATCTCTCAGTGTTCTTCCTATCAAAATCTACAGTCTTGCATTTTCAGGCAGTGTATCCCAAACAGCAATTTTCTCTCAGTGGAAAACATGTCAAGAGTCTCTAACAAGCTGTTTCCCCATCTGTAACAAAAGACCCAATTTCAGTATAATCAATGACCTGACTACATTGGCATCGGAGATGTTGGATGATACCACAAATGAAGAAAAAAACAGGGAACACGGTGGAGTAAAATAAAATGTTTACTGGTGCATGTGGTACATCCACTTATGCCTTCAGGAAATAACAATCTCACCACATGGCTTCCTTTTATATAGTGCCTTGATTACATTCAACTAAAGAATGTGTACATTAACAGAGCTTAACAAATTAAAGTGACAATTCATCCCCATTTAAAGGTTAACTAACAAATATTTTGTACAAAAATATTGTGAAAACTTTCAAATTCAGAAACCTACTGTATGAAAATGTGACCCTTTTGGGAAACAGTCCATATAAACTTTCATCATTGCTAATAATAGGCCAAAATCTGTCATAGGTTCATAGGTTAGTACTAGGCTATCAGCCCTAGGGCCTATACAAGCCTAGCCATAACAATTCCCTGAATATTTCTTCCCACATTATTTACTTTCCTGGACCCCTGTCTAGCAGGGCGACTGACGTGATCCCTGGGGTGAATTTCCTTTCTCCCATCCAATCGTCAAGGTTCCTCTTGAAGAGGTCCAAAGAGGCACTCTGCTTGACAAGTATGGGCAATCTATTCCAGAGTCTGGGGAGTCTCTGGGTCAGGAACCTATCCCTCCAACATGTTTTGTTTATTGTGATGACAAGGTTTAGATCCCTGGAGCGTGTAGCTCTGAGGGATTGGGATTTCTTTAAGTGTAGCATGTCCAACAGCTCTGGGTTTGACATGGCCTTGTATGTTAAGCAGAGATCGCCTCTGAGTAGACGATATGTGACAGAGTATAGCTGGAGTTTTTTAAGGCGGTCAGCATAGGGCATCTGCTTTAGGCCTGTGATTCTTTTAGTGAGGTATTTCTGAGGCCTTTCCAGTTATTGCAGATGTCTTGAGAGGTACATACCAAATGGGGCATTGTATTCTATAATGGGTCTAACGAGGGATGAGTACAGTGGGACAATGACCTCCTTTTTTCTGGATGAAAAGCCCTTCGTGATGAGGTGTGCCACATAGAAGGAGTTCCTGACTGTTGTGGCGATGTGGTTATCGAAGGTGAGACCAATGTCCACCTGTGTCCCTAAGTCTCTTATCACACTTTCTGTGTTTAGTGTACTGCCACCTATATGGTAATTCATGGATATATGTTTTTTCCCAAAGGGGATAATAATACATTTCTTGGCATTGAGCTTGAGCCCATGGCTCTGGCACCAAGCATCTGTTTCTGTAAGGCCCTTTTGTAGAGTATCCACATCATTTGGGGATTCAATAATGGCTCCCAGTTTGCAGTCATCTGCAAACTTTGTTAGCCAGAGTCCCTTAGTGTTGACCTGTACTTCAGAGAAGTAGATGCCAAACAAGAGCGGCCCCAAGACTGAACCCTGAGGTACTCCACTTATCACTTGTCTGGAGCTGGATTTGGAGTCGGCTACTTTTACAGTGTGGGTTCTATCAGTAAGCCATTTAGCAACCCATTGGGTGACATAGGGATTAATGCCCAACTTAGTAAGTTTATCTATGATTCCAGAGTGGGGGATGGTGTCAAAGGCCTTGGCAAGGTCTAGGTAGGCTGTGTGGACCACCTTACCCTTGTCCATGGCTCTGGAGACTGATTCAAAGAAGTCAATCAGGTTCAGGAGACAAGATCGGCCCTTCACAAACCCAAACTGGGTGGGGTCCAGTGTTTGAAGGTTGCCAATGTCTTTGTTTATAAGTTCCATGATAATACGCTCCATGGCCTTGCAGATAAGGCTTGTCAGACTGATGGGACGGTAGTTTCCGGGATCCAAGGTGGATCCCCCCTTGTGGATTGGGATAACTATAGCTCTGCGCCACTCAGTGGGCACGAAACCTGAGGTGAGGCTATGATTAAACATGACACTTAGGTGAGGTGCCAGTTCATATTGTAGTTCATGTAGTACACAGCCGGGATGTCATCTGGTCCCATGGATGCTGTATTCTTGGCTTTAGAGAGTGCGTTTTGTACCTGTGTGGCCGTTATTACTGGAATTTGGCAATCTTCCGGTATTGAGATGGGCCATTTAGGGGGTGAGAGTGGGGTGAAGTTGGCACTGAATCGATCTGCCAGGATATTGGCAATATCCTTCGGATCAGTATATTTAATGCCATTCTGTTTTAGCTCAGAGCAGATCTGAGCATTGCCATTTAGATTCTTGACATAATTATAGAATGCTTTGTGGTTGTCTTTGGAATCTTTGGCAATTTTATTTTCGTAACTAGCTTTCTAAGTACATCAGAGAATAGTGAATATCTATTCACAAAAAACATTTTTTCTACATTGTCCCTAATCCCCCTATTCATGTTTCAGCTACCATTCCCCATGTAATTCTGTAACCTAGAGGTGTTGTCAGCCTCCCCCAAAAGACTTCTAACTTTGCTTTCAGCTGTGTTGAAAATATTTTCAGAGTATCCCCAGATGGTTAACTTTGATCTTACTTTAAATAACTCGTCCCCAAGTTTAGATTTGTTTGATGTGTTGTTAGCTCCACACAAGTATTCCCATATGGCAAAGATGCCAGAAGGTGAGGGGCATGCCTGCTGCTTGCCATTAAGAAATTGCTGACCGCCTTCTCTTTAATGTATGGCCTGCATTGTACATTATGATCCTCGCCAACAAAAAATTACAAATCCAAATATTGTATGGCCTCTCTATGTGCATGAAAGGTGAACTCAAGTCCAAACTGATTATTCTGTAAATCTGTCATGAACCCTTGGAATTCCCCCATGTCTCCTTTGCTTATGAATATCAAATCGTCCATAAACCTTTTGAAGATGATTACTCATCATCCAAAGAATTCTGTGTTGTAAATATAAGAATTTTCAAAATGATTCATAAATATGATAGCATAAGCAGGGGCATAAGATGTCCCCATAGATGTTCCTTCTTTTGGAAGTAATACTTGCTCTCAAATTTAAAGCAATTATCTTTAATGAAAATTCCAAAAGCCAAAGCACATAATCTGTGCATGGACCTTCACCTAGCATTTTTCGAACTGCTTCCATGCCCCGCATGTTCTTAATGCTGGTGTACAAAGATTTAACATAAATGCTGGCCCAATAGTAGTCCTTACCCCACTCCATAACACCGATCAGGTCATAGAGTTCCTTTCCATTTTTAATGCGTGACATGATCCTGGTCAAACAGCCCTTGAGCTAAGAATCCAGGAAAATGCCCACATTTTGGAAGTACTCCCCCATGCCTGATAGAATTAGTCTGCCTGGAGGATTACATAGGCTTTTATGAAATTTGGGTATGACTACGAACTTTGCATCCTTTGGATTCCTAATGTGTAGTTTCCTGACATCTGGAGCAGAAAGAAAACCAATCCTTTCTCCCCTCTCAAGTAACTCTAACAGCTGTGAATTGAATTCACATGTGGGATTGTGGGTTAATTCTTCATATACACAGTAATCTCTAAGTAAGCTTTCACCCATTTTGTTACACTGTTCTCTGGAGAGAATTACCCAATTACCCCCTTATCCACTTGGGTGAACACATAATTCTTATTATTTTTTTCTTTTAAGTACTGTAATGCTTCCCATTCACTTTTATTCAAATTAAACCTTATATTTGTCCCTTTGATTTTATTATATTCCACCTCAAGCTGTTTGCATAAAATATTTTCAAACATGCACATGCTGACAGAAGTTTTGGGAGGTAAAAAGGTATTTGTATGAGGTACATAAGGTACCTTTAACTTGCCATACCCAGTTATAAAGCATGCCTTCTGGTCACCTTCCTCATCTGTTTCATCAACAAATTCACAGATATCATAAAACTCATTCTCATAAATTGACAAATTCAACAAAGAATCATCGTTATCATTAATTGTGCTATTACATAAACTCACATTTTCCTGAGTAATTTCATTCCTGTTACATTTTTTAAAAAACACCTTTAAATGTAACTTACGGCAGAAATGGATAACCTCCAATGTTAAATCTGCCAAACTTGGAAAATAAATAGGGATAAACTTGACCCCCCTGTTAAACAATGACTCAATGTCCATATTTAGAGATGTCTGATAAGTTAACTATTTTTAAGTCCACAGACTCACTTTGAACATTTTGGACAGTCTCATGCCTGTTATAGACACATACATTAAGTCCCATGCTGTGGTTGCATGCCATTTCCTCTAAGACTCCACTGTTGGAGGTTAAATTCTCTTTCTCTGCTCCTGCCACCTTTATTGGCATTCTCCTGTCATTTGTGACCTTGGCCCCTGGATGGTTCGGGTGTTCCCCTTTGCCCTATTGTGTCTGCTGCATCCTCACTCAACTCCTTAAAGGAAATGCTCTTTTTGCTTCTGGATGCTGTTTCCGTGGATGACAAGGAAGAATCATGCTGATCACGTGTTTTCTCATTGGTCCGATGACCTGTCACTCTCCCCCTCATGGGCTTATGCTGCCAGGCAGAAATTAGGTTATTTTTATAATTGTTTATATCTCTCTCCAATTTGCCTTTTTTGCAAAGTGTAACACCTTCCTCCACTTTATCAACCCTCAGTTTTATGTCCTTCATCTTGGTATCTAATGCGGATTCCGAGGTAACAACAACCAAATTATTCTGCAGCTCCAAAATCTCAGCCCGTACCTTATCCTGCAATCTAGTGTTCCGTTTGATAAGAATCTTAAGCCAGATTTTGGTATAGATTAAGGAGGCAGCATTTCATTTCTCTGATAAATCTGCTTCGTCCTCAACAAAATCAAATGCAGGCAAACGGCTTATTATCAACCCTCTATGGATAATGTCCAAGCCCACATACTTTTCTAGGAGTATGATGTCATAAAACAATGTTACCTCCTTAATTAGCAAATGTTCTAATTTTCCAAAATCTACCTTGTGGGTATTCACCTCTCCCATTGACCAGGAGTCGTCACTGGCAATTATTATTTCACTCTCCTTCTACATGTCTAAACAAGAAAAATGGAAACCTTCAGCTGCCATGATGTAATTCTCCACTGGTTCCCAATTGTCGCAAAGTGTGTAAGAAACTCAACAACCAACAACTGTAAAACCAAGAAAAAAACAAGGAACACAGTGGAGTAAAATAAAAGGTTCACTGGTGCATCTGGTACCTCGGCTTACGCCTTCAAGGAATAACAATCTCACCACATGGCTTCCTTTTATATAATACCTTTATTACATTCAATTAAAGAATGTGCCCATTAACAGAGTTTAACTAATTAAAGTGACAATGCATCCCCATTTACAGGTTCACTAACAAATATTTTGTATAAAAATATTGTGAAAAACTTTCATTAAGTAACCATTAAATAACATTTAAATGTATATCCTGATTTAACCCTCTGGGATACAAGGTTCCAAAGTTAATGATTAGCTTGGTTTCCACTGCCAATAACTTGCTCAAAAATTCTTCTCCCTGACAAAAGTCAGGTTTGGCCAACACAATAAAAAAAAAAAACTAGTATCTGAATTACCATGACCACTATAAAATGATGTGCTACTGGACTCTCTAACCTCCCATTTCAGATGTCCCCCAGATGTTCCATGATGCGTATTTTTACCACTCTTTACCATGAATAGGAGGATTATGGACAATGAAGAAAAAATGTTTTTGTGAATAGATATTCACCATTCTCTGATGTACTTAGAAAGCTTGTGGACAGATTTTGGCCTATTATTAGCAATGATGAAAGTTTATATGGACTGTTTCCCAAAAGGGTCAAATTTTCATATACTAGGTTTCTGAATTTGAAGGAACTTCTATCAGGAAACTAGATGGGGTCACTGTTAATGAAAGGGTCTATAGAGCCCAGGATGAATTTAGGTGTGATTCTTGTGGTATGGTCTTTATTATCAGTTGTGACAGCATACCTATTAGATGGTACATAGGGCAAACCAAAAGAATGGTAAAAAGATGCATCATGGAACATCTGGGGGACTTCAGAAATTGGAGGTTACAGTGTCCAGTAGCACATCATTTTTATAGTGTTCATGGGAATTCAGATACTAGTTTCTTTTTTAGTGTGTTGGCAAAACCTCACTTTTGTCAGGTAGAAGAATTTTTGAGCAAGTTATTGGCACTGGAAACCAAGCTAAGCATTAATTTTGGAATCTTGTATCCCAGGGGGTTAAATCAGGATATAAATTTAAGTGTTATTTAATGGTAATTTAATGAAAGTTTTTCACAATATTTTTGTACAAAATATTTGTTAGTGGACCTGTAAATAGGGATGCATTGTCACTTTAATTTGTTAATGGGCACATTCTTTAATTGAATGTAATCAACGTATTATATAAAAGGAAGCCATTTGGTGAGATTGTTATTTCTTGAAGGTGTAAGCTGAAGTATCATATGCACCAGTAAACCTTTTATTTTACTCCACTGTGTTCCTTGGTTTTTTTCTTGGTTTCACGGTTGTTGGTTGTTGAGTTTGATACCACAAATGAATCAACTGTGCAACATAACATCATAAGAAGGGCAAGACAGATGTTAGAAATGCATGCATTGCTGTATCAAATGTATCCATGGCTTTAGATTTTGAAATGTAAGCAAATAAAATGATCAAGAAAATTATTGCTTCAATAAAACAACTTTTATTACCATGTGTAATTATAGTCAATGCATACTGCAGATTACATGAACACAAAATGCAAATGCATAAAGCAAATTTACATTCAGTAACTAAAGCCAGAATGACATGCACTTCTTGTATTTTATAGAAAGCAATACAAATGGACATATCAGACAGCAATTTTTACATGCAGCTGTATAGTTTTTAAAAGCACCATATACTGCAGACTTTTAGCTTCATTGCCAGAAACAGCACTTTTGTTAAAACTATTTTATTATTTAGGAATGTTGGAGTATAGGAACAATAATAGACAAGTGATCACAGGGTCCAGAAGAGCCCTAGTCAAGTATACCCTTAAGATGACAAACTTCAAAGTTCTTGCTACCCTTTATGAGTACTTAAAAGTGAACACCTCCCAAATCAAGCAGAGTCATATATGATAACCCTGGTGTAAATTTCTCTACCCATCCATCTATTGAGATGTGCCTTAAAGGCAGCAAATATAGTGCTTTGCTTGACCTGTTGTGGTAACTTAGTCCACAGGCTGGGATTATATTGAGTAAGGAACCTATCCCTCCAGTCTTGTTTATTTTTTGATGCAAATTTAGGTACCCAGTATGGGTGTTTGTAGAGCCACTGGTTTTGTGAAGAAATAGGAGGTCAAATAGGATTGGGTCTTTTATGGATCAATACGTTAGACACAGGTTTATAGGTGTATATTAGGCTAATAACCACTAGAACCCTTAAACGCCTAGCTATGCAACCTAAATGGCACCCACAAATTTGATTTATATTTGATTTATAAGGGGTGATTGAATGAATGCCTCTGTCCATCAGAGACATAGGAGCCAGACTAGGGGTGAATTTCCGATTACCATCCATTGGTCCAAGTTGTGTTTAAACAGGGATAGAGAGGAACTCCGCTTCACATGGATGGGGAGTGTGTTTCACCGAATGGGAATTCTCTGAGAAACATATCTGTGTCTATACCGTGTCCTACTTATGTTCCAATAAAAATTTGGGTCTTTTAATCTAGTAGTTCTGATGCTGTTTATTTTGTGGATGAGAAAAGATTCATCAAAACTGGGTTCAGGGATGCCTTGTATGCCAGGCAAAGATCACATCTCAGATGTCTGTATGATACCAAGTAAAGACACAAGGCTTTGAGGTGACCACAGTAGGACATTTTGTTTACTTCCTGTATTCTTTTTGTAAGGAACATTTGAG
Organism: Protopterus annectens; assembly: GCF_019279795.1. Taxonomy (NCBI): domain Eukaryota; kingdom Metazoa; phylum Chordata; order Ceratodontiformes; family Protopteridae; genus Protopterus; species Protopterus annectens. The sequence continues at coordinate 521,185,700 of NC_056741.1, forward strand.
GATGTTCCAGGTGCTGCACGTGTCTGGTCAGGTACATAGTGAAGGGGGGCATTACAGGTTCATAGGTTCATAGGTAGGTACTAGGCTATTGGCCCTAGGGCCTATACAAGCCTAGCCAAAAAGGTACCCTGGCTTTCGCCACCCAAGAAAATGATTTTCCTGTGACCCTGTCAAGCAGAACCACAGAAGTGATCCCCAGGATGAATTTCCTATTACCCATCCAATCATCAAGATTTTTCTTGAAGAGTGATAATGGGGAGTTCTGTTTGACATAGATAGGTAGTCTGTTCCAGAGTATGGGAAGTCTCTGGGACAGGAATCTATCCCTCCAGCATATTCTGTTTATTGTAGTGACAAGGTTTAGGTACCTAGAGCGTGTAGCTCGGAGGGATTGGGATTTCTTTAAGTGGAGCATGTCCAACAGCTCTGGGTTTGACATAGCTTAGTATGTTAGGCAGAGATCACCTCTGAGTAGGTGATATGCGACAGAGTAAAGCTGGAGTTTTTTGAGACGGTCTGCGTAAGGCATCTGTTTGAGGCCAGTAATCCTCTTTGTGAGGTATTTTTGCGGCCTTTCCAGTTGTTGTAGATGTCTTGTGAGGTACATACCAAAAGGGGCGTTGTACTCTATAATGGGTCTAATGAGTGATGAGTAGAGGGGAACAATGACCTCTTTTTTTCTGGATGAGAACATTTTGTGATGAGGTGTGCCATGTAGAAGGAATTCCTGACCACTGTAGCGATGTGATTATCAAAGGAGAGACTACTGTCCACCTATGTCCCAAGGTCTCTTATCACACTTTCAGTGTTAAGTAGACTACTACCTATGTGGTAGTTCATGGGTACAGAGTTTTTACCAAAGGGGATGGCAATGCACTTTTTGGCATTGAGCTTGAGACCATGTCTTTGACACCAGGCATATGTCTCAGTGAGGCCCTTTTGTAGGATGTCCACATCATTAGGAGTTTCGATTATGGCTCCTAGTTTGCAGTCATCTGCGAATTTAGTTAGACAAAGACCTTCTGTGTTAGCCTGTACTTCAGAGAAGTAGATACCAAACAGGCGAGGACCCAGGACTGAACCCTGTGGTACTCCACTTGTCACTGGTCTGAAGTCTGATTTGGAGTCTGCTACTTTCACAGTGTGGGTTCTGTCAGTAAGCCAGTTGGCAACCCATCTTGTGACATAGGATTTATACCTAGTTTAGTGAGTTTATCTATAATTCCAGAGTGGGGGATGGTGTTGAAAGCCTTGGCAAGATCTAGATAGGCTGTGTGAACCACCTTACCCTCATCCATGGCTTTGGTGACTACTTCAAAGAAGTATACTCTATAATGTGCCTGATGAGGGCCAAGTACAGTAGTATGATCACATCTCTGGACCTAGATGCCATGCCCTTGCTTATAAGTTAACAAAGAAGGATTTTCTTGCTACCTTGGACACATATTGGTCAAAGGCTAGGTTACTATCTACATGAATTCCCAGATCCTGACTAGTGAATCAACTTTTATGGGTTTTTTATTGATGGTGTAGTTACTCCGGGTGCCAGACTTCCCAAAAGGTACTATAATGCAGTAATCTGCAAACATGGTTAGCCATAAACCTTTAACATTAGCTTTGATCTCCAAGAAGTAAATCTCAAAAAGGGAAGGCCCAGGTATTGAGCCTTGAGGTACACTACTAGTGGGTTCTATTTATTAACCAATTTGCTATCTAGTGATTTACACAGGGATTTACATTTGCTGGGTGAGTTTGTCAACTATATCCGAGTGTAGGATCGTACTAAATGTTTTTGTGAGGTATAGATATGTGGTGCATATAGGTTTTCTTTCATCACTTGCTTCAGCAACTTTTTCGAAGAAGTCAACCAGATTAAGTAAGCAGGATCTGCCTTTGCTAAAACTAAAACTGTCTCGGGTTGAGGGTTTGTTGGTTGCAGGCTGCCTATATCCTTATATATTAATTTCATAATGATCCTTTCTATAGTCTTACAGATGAGGCTGGTCAGGTTTATTGGTGTATGAATGCCCAGATGTATTAATGCCCCATCTTTGTGCTGGGGGGGATTATGATTCTTCTCATCAAGTACAAAACCCATATGGAGGCTGATATTAAATAGCTTCTGTAGGGAGTTTAGTATGTCCTGTTTAAGAATGACCAGTAGGTAGCCTGGTAAGTTATCCAAATCCATAGGAACGATGTTCTTGTCCTTGGGTAGTGCTTTGAGGGTTCTTCTTGGAAAAATTTGGGGGGGGGTAGATGCCAGTATTTGTTTTGGGCATGGGGTGAAGGCGGAGCTAAATTTATCCTCTAGTAATTCATCTCAATCTTCTTGGTCAGGATATGTGATATTGTTTACAATTAGATCTGTACAATTTTGTGCATTGCTTCTGAGGTTTCTAAAATAGTTGAATAAGGCTTTAAGATTGTCCATTGCAGGGTCATGATTTTTATATCATATCAGGCTTTGGTTGATATGATCAGGGAGTGGTATTCCCTGTTAAACTTAGAAAGACTGCTTTAGCGTCTTGTGAGTTACATTTATTTTTATGAGTAAAAAGCTTTTTCCTTTTATTGTAGAGCCCATTTATATTTGCTTACTACCAGATGGGTTAATATTTGGATTTGGCATTGCACTTACTTCGGAGAGGGGAGATATGTATCTATGCAGCTATTAACATGCATACAATTAGGCTTTGAAGGATTCTGTATTTGCCGAGGTGCCATCAGAGTTGAAGGGACTGTTAAATTTCGTCATGGCATCACTCAGTTTTAGTAGATTAGCTTTAGCATAATCTCTGAATTCCAGATTATTGTAGGATGCTTCTGGCTTCAGTCTTATGACAAATGTGACTGATTTATGGTGTGATTTGACTAGGGAGAAGGTGACAACTGGTAGGGAACAGAGCTGTGCCATTGGGATATGTTTGTGAAGTCTAGGAAATATTTGGAAATACATACTAGGTGATGTATAAGTCTCTTAGTTCATGGAAGGGTAGTTGAAATCCTTATAATAATGGTGTTGGCAAATGCTTAGGGTTTCCATACTAGTCAGGTAGGTGGTATGAACCAAGGAAGGCATGGAGGGAGCCCTACAATGGCATGGAGGAAGTCCTACGATGTGATATGGGGTTTTGTAGATGGTAAGTTGGACACAAAGAAGTTCCAGGTCATTATCCTGCCTAATGAGTCTGGTGGAGGGATTTTGTTTAATGAGTATAGAGACACTGCCACCTTTAATGCCTTCAACTAGGGTGGAAGGCCTGAATGTGCGATAGGTATTGAGGCCTTGCACTGCTGAGGTGGCTCTTATTTGTCTTGAACCAGGTCTCAGTGACAATGCATATATCAATGCATTCCAGAGTAAGGAGGGAGTGGAGTTTTTGGAAGGCTCCTAGCATTGAGCAGCAATATCCTGATATTATACAGATTCTGATGTGTTTTGTTAGAAGCTTTAAAAGACTGATGTTGCCTAAAAAAAAAGGCACCATGGGGTGGAAATGTTTTTTTTGCCAATATATAAAAACCCTGGGGAGATATACACAGGCCATCTCGGGTAAAACAGCTTGGCCGGTCTACCATGTCCTCCTAGGCTGATCTACATTGTGCCAACTTTAGATGATACCAGAAGCAATACCAAGTGTTGAAGTCAATTATCTTTTTTTCATATTGCGGCATCATTTTTTGTGATGGTAAAATGCTGCTCAGGACTAGGTTCATACCTGCCTTGGACACATATCCTGAGAGCTCCATAATGTCTGTCTTCATATAGTCCAGGGAGGTACGTCTCATTTACTCCCATGGGTACTATGTGTACTTGTGTGGTGGGTTCTACTAGGGTTCGGTATTTGTGAGGCTGCTGGGGGTACTTGTTTCTATAGTCGCATTTGGGAGGCCTTTGTCATTTTTGTAGATTACTTTTAAGAGCCTCAGCATATGTGGGGAATATGTGTTTGGTCTGTAATGTGAGTGGCAACTATAGTGTACTCCTGAAAAACTGTTTGGAATTATCTGTGGCTGTATGTAAAAACCTTGCTTCCAATGATATTGTATAACTACATCTCTCATACACTGTATCAGATTGTTTCATATTTGATGGTCATCAGTAAACATGAGAAGATTGCTACATTGTCTCAAGATGCCCATTTCCACCCAAATGGCTACAGAGTCAGTTGGAAAGTGCAAATTAATGGTTTCAGATGCTTTATTTGCTTGAGCTGTAGGGAGAGTGGTACTGACTGTTGAATGGTTAAAACTATTTTACTGGGATGCTGTCTGGGTAAAATGACAATCCAAGTCTAAATACAAAGAGCAGTGCTCCTCTGCATGCAAATCAGGGGCTCATCACACAACTGGAGAGTGCTAACTACTCAAGGAATTTAGGAAGTTAGTGTTATAGGGGAAAATTAAGGTTCTAAGTAACTGCATCTATACACAGTTCAGCTATCTGCTACTTAGTTATGAGCATTGTCCCACAAATGCAACTGCTTTATACAGCCAGAGAAATTCAAAAACAGTGCAAGCAGCCTTCAAGCCAATAGCAGAACAGCACAGTATGGGGTTCTTTAGGTAATTACAAGCACATAAAACAATTGATTCCCCTTTACTCCCACTAAAGTTTTAAACCAAACCTTTTCAACTCAGACCAAGCTGTCAAAAATAAATAAAGCTCCAGTAGGTATCGCACTTTTAAAAGCACAGAGTACACACAAAAAAAGTAAAAACAGTAAATAAGTAACTGTCAGCATTTTATTGAGGTAGGAAATTAACTAGATCAAGGTAGCATGATAGTGTGGTTGCCAAGTGTTGTCAATGTCTGTGAAAGTGAGTCAAGCATTGCGTGTGTGTGTGTGTGTGTGTGTGTGTGTGTGTGTGTGTGTGTGTGTGTGTGTGTGTGTGTGTGTGTGTGTGTGTGTGTGTGTGTGGTTCCCTTCACAAGATTGAATGGATGGAAGCTCGAAATTCATAATCTCGAGACCAGAATCTCAAATTTCCATTCACTCGAAACTGTGAATGGGAACCTTAGGTTTAAGAAAATAAAAAGTTAACTTACCTTATTGCAGGGGGCCAGGTCCCCTTGTACCCTAGCAGTTTAAATGTGAATGTTCCGTGACCACCCTATAGCGAAGGAATGGAAAATCTTCCATTTTGTGCTAATGCGTATAGCGCGGAATGGGATATTTCCCTTTCCTTCACTATAGTGAGATCTCGGATTAGGTATATCTAAGTAGGGAGGGTGCAGGGGGGTGAAGCCCCCATGCGAAAACATTTGAAAGGTGTTAATATTTTTTTTTTGTCCCTTTCATATGTTCGAGTTTCTCTAAATTCGAGATTCTGGTTTCGAGTTTATGACTTTCAAGTTTAGAGAAATTCAATCATATGAAGAGGAACCGTATGTACATGTATGTATATGTATGTATATAAATATATATGAGTATATGAATTTATAATAAATAATCGCCAGTGAGTTTGACTAAAACATAAGACATCAAAATCATTGGTAATTTCCATTAATTACCACTAAGATCATCAAATGGGATACATTAAAAACAGAAAACAACTTTTACATGGACGGCTCCACTTTCAGATACCTGGAAATTAAATATGTTAACTCCAAGGTAGCACAAACTTGAAGAAAGAAAAAAGTCTTAGAATTATGCAACAGTCAGTCGAATGAACTTTGACTGTTACATGATTCGATCAACTGTACCACAAAAAAAAAAACACCAGTGTTTTAGCATGGAATGAAATGCACGCAGTGATAAATCACATAATATTCATATATTAATCATTATGGATTATGGCAGAAAGTTTCCATGCTCCCTACTCTCTGAGCTTTTATCCCTTCATGTCTGTGTCTATATCTTTATCAACAGTGCTTCTCCTACAAGCTGTCATTGGTGTACCTGCTGCTTCTACCTTTAGTCTGCCTGCTCCACAACTCCAGGCGAATTTCCAATTTAAAATATGATGGGGACATTCATAGGTTCACAGGTTCATAGGTAGGTACTAGGCTATCGACCCTAGGGCCTATACAAGCCTAGCCAAAAAGGTACCCTGGCTTTTGCCACCCAAGAAAATTATTTTCCTCTGCCCCTGTCAAGTAGAGCCACAGAGATGATCCCCGGGGTGAATTTCCTATTTCCCATCCAATCATCAATATTTTTCTTGAAGAGTGCTAAGGAAGAGCTTTGTTTGATATAGATAGGCAGTTTGTTCTAGAGAATGGTAAGTCTTGGGACAGGAATCTATCCCTCCAACATGTTCTATTTATTGTGGTGACAAGGTTTAGGTCCCTAGAGTGTGTAGCTCGGAGGGATTGGGATTTGTTTAAGTGGAGCATGTCCAACAGCTCTGGGTTTGACATGGCTTTGTATGTTAGGCAGAGATCACCTCTGAGTAGGCGATATGCGATGGAGTAAAGCTGAAGTTTTTTGAGATGGTCTGTGTAGGGCATCTGTTTGAGGCTGGTAATCCTCTTTGTGAGGTACCTCTGCGGCCTTTCCAGTTGTTGTAGATGTCTTGTGAGGTACATACCAAAAGGGGCATTGCACTCTGTAATGGGTCTAATGAGTGACAAGTAGAGGGGAACAATGACCTCTTTTTTTTCCTGGATGAGAAATGTTTTGTGATGGTGTGCCACACAGAAGGATTTCCTGACTACTGTGGCAATGTGATTATCAAAGGGCAGACTACTGTCCACCTGTGTCCCAAGGTCTCTTATCACACTTTTGGTGTTAAGTAGACTACCACCTATGTGGTAGCTCATGGGTATAGAGTTTAAAGGGGATGACAAGGCACTTTTTGGCATTGAGTTTGAGGCCATGGCTTTGACACCAGGCATCTGTCTCAGTGAGTCCCTTTTGTAGAATGTCCACATCGTTAGGAGTTTCAAGTATGGCTCCTAGTTTGCAGTCATCTGCAAAATTCATTAGCCAAAGACCTTCTGTGTTAGCCTGTACTTCAGAAAAGTAGCTAGCAAACAGGAGAGGTCCAGGACTGAACCCTGTGGTACTCTACTTGTCACGGGTCTAAAATCGGATTTGGAGTCTGCTACTTTCACAGTGTGGGTTCTGTCTGTGAGCCAGTTGGCAACCCATCTTGTGACTTAGGGATTTATGCCTAGTTTAGTGAGTTTATCTATAATTCCAGAGTGGGGGATAGTGTCAAAAGCCTTGGAGAGATCTAGATAGGCTGTGTGAACCACCTTACCCTTGTCTACAGCTTTGGTGACTGCTTCAAAGAAGTCAATCAGATTTAGGAGACATGCTCTGCCTTTTACAAACCCGAACTGGGTGAGTTCCACAGTTTGGAGATTACCAATGTCTTTGTTTATAAGTTCCATGATGATAGGTTCCATGGCCTTGCAGACCAGGCTTGTTAGGCTAATGGGGTGGTAGTTCCCGGGGTCCATGGTGGCTCCCCTTTGTGGAGTGGGATAACTGTCGCTGTGTACCATTCAGTGGGCACAGAGCCTGAGGTGAGGCTATGATTGAACATGGTGCTTATGGGGGGTGCCAGTTCATTCTGTAGTTCATGTAGAACGCAGCCTGGGATGTTTTTAGGTCGCATGGATGCTCTGTTCTTGGATTTTTTTTGGAATTATATGATTATCACATTTGGTACAGTCCAAATGCAAAAAGTGTCCAGATAGAGCATATGACTTTCAGCATGTCTCAGATGCAGCCAGCTTGTATGGCCATCTAGTTGTCCTGACCCTAAACTAAACATTTTTCCCCAGTACTATTTTGCACATCATACCATGAGAGGGGTTTTCTTGGAAGCAGGAATACCTTTTCAGTAAACAGAGTTTGTTTCTATGTGCTAGAAATGAAATAGTTGCCAGATGATAGATCATATATGAGTCTGCAAAAAGAACTGCTCACCAACAAACTGGAAGAGTCAAAACTGTTGAAAAAATATCCCACCCCCAAAAAAAAAAACTCAGGTAAAATCACATGAAACACACCCACTCACACCCCTTACTTATATATTCCAACTTAATTATCATATAATACTGGGAAAAGGAAGAATTACCTTGCAAAGGTAAAACATTGCTCGCACAAAAGAGATACTGTACCAGAGCTATTATGCATGAAAAAAAATTGGAGTCTTTATTTCCTTCACTCTTATGTCAGCCATTTGGAGTTTATTGTTTTGTAGGTATTCTGTTCTTACATGTGGATTATAGCATCTTGACAGCACCATGGCAGCTGTTGTCCCCATCCTATTATGAAGCATGTCTTGGCACTTGGTCATACGTTCTCCTCAAGTGTGCCAAACAAATTCAGAGAGGATTAGTAAATGCTCAAGAACCTTCACACAACTTTGTAAGTTTAAAAAGCTGTTAAACTGTTTGATTGGGCAGAATCAGCATTGTTCCTCCTAAAATTACTTCCACCAATTGGATAAAATCCCATCTCTAGGCACTTTGATATAACATTTCCATAGAAGATGAGAAGTGTAAACCAGAACACAACCTGTGATTCACTTCCATGACAAATGGGGTCAACCCACAATTTGAAAGTCCAGAAGTTAAATTCTAGAATTGCATGATACCCCAAGCTTGTTATATGTGCTTTCATAACATATAGGTGGATTTAATCCATGCCTGGTGCCTTATCATGACAAAGGCCTCCAATTACTACTGTCACTTCATTTATAGTGATAAACTTTAACTTACCAATAATTTCAGGCACTGTCTTTTATTAGTAGGACATATCTGTTTGGTTAAGGAGTTTCTCAACATGTTCCTTTCATATCATGATAGATACCTATCGATGGGCTACACTTCCCACCCTTGCTAATTATTGCCTCAGTGATTTCCCCATCTTCTCCCATGAAGTTCAAAATAGCTTGTCTGATAACTCTGAAAATGCCTGATGGCCTTTTATCACAGACTCTCAAAAATACTCCAAAGGCTAGACTTTTCTTTGTTTTGTTTTTCAAAAATCATTATTTTATTCTTGATGTGTTTTCCAGATAATAAACCTCTGTGAACTTTCAAGTTTCTACCCTATTGCTCATGAAGGCCCTGCTTCCAAAATGTGGTATTCTAGACACATTAGCTACAATGAGAAGTAACTCATTATCACCTAACTTGCATGTCTATGAATTGCAGTTAACTACCATGAGCACAGTTTGGCATTTCCTGCAGTAGTTACCCTGGTGACAGTTGTATCCTGCTAGCAAAAACACTTTCCTTCATCTGCTGTCCCACACAATACAAACATTCAAACATATTCATACACACACACATATTGCATATCCCATATCTGTCCCTGTGATATCACATTGTCCCCAATACCTCCTTTGTTCTTGAACTTGTAAATCACTAAGCACTACAATCAGGCATTACCGCCAGACATCAGAGTTTCATACTTCATATGCTTCAGTGGTACTGCAAAACCTGTTATACTAGCACTTTCCTAGGAGCTTTAAGGGCTGATATAACTGTTGCCCCTGTTTGTCTTGTCTTCCACTATAAGGATGAGTGGTTTGCCTACTGGTCCCTGTTCCCTCTCCCATCATATGTCTCACATATTTTCTGGCATTGAATAATGCCTACGATTCGCAGTATAAAAGCTAAAAAACCTTGCTCTGCAAACTTGTTAGTTGCAGTGGATTAGTTAAGGTATGTTTTATGATAAGGGCATATGGCTGCCTTTCAGTGCATTTAAGGTATGCTATTTAATAGTATATGTGATGTCTAATGGATCCCAGTAACACACTTTTTTATTTTAAAAGTTAGCTCTGGTGGCTAGTTTTTCCCTTGACCCCCTTGACATGTAAGTGCCATTAAGGTGCAAAGCTATGGAGTAATACCTAGTGTCTAGTGTCCCCACTCCATCCTTGTTATGTTTAAATCCCATTAAAGCAGTAAATGTGAGAAGCCTACTTGGTGGCTAGTGTTTCCCTTCCTGATTCCCATTATGTATAAGCACCATTATGGCATGTAAAGTTAAGATATTCCTGGTATCTAGTGTGTTCTGCTCCCAACCAGCATTTAGTACGATATCCCCAGTGTTTTGTGTTCCCCTTCCAACCATAGCTTTGAAAATATCCCTGGTGGCTAGTGATGTCTCTGACTGAATGCTGCAGGCTTTGCCCATTAATCCAGCAGCATGTGTGGATGTATAAGAACCACCTCAACCCATTCTCACCACATACACGCACATTAACACATTCATTCCACATAAACAAACACACATACATTCACATGTAGACACACACACACACACACACACACACACACACACACACACACACACACATGAGCCCCCTCCACATCCAATTGCATTCACATGCAAACTCACCCATACATACACACACAGAGACACACACATAACCTAATCCCTCAGTAACCCTCTTCTCTTTCCTCCCAAGCAGACACACACTCATACATACACTCACAGATTCAGCTCCTGGAATGCACTCATGTACACACCCCCAACATTACTTTAACATCAAAATCCTCAGCATTTACCTCCTCTGTGATGGATGAACACATCCTTTTGTCAGTGTTTATTACTGTAAGCTGCCAGAAGTGGCCATAGTAAGTTATGCAGCCAAGCGATTCCACAAATCCCTCAGCTGTGTAAATACCTTACCACATGCAGCTCCTGGAGAGAGCATATGGTTAATTAGCATATGACTCTCCCACAGACTGTTTCATTAGCATCTAGTATGGCCATGGCTACGATCCACCACATCGCTGCATGTCTTCATGCAGAAGTACCATGGTATAGGTATCTATGAATTCCAAAAGGTTACTGCAAGGTATACACATCACATACACTTTGTGGTAACATTTATGAATTCAGCCTCCAGCTTTCTCTTGATGTCATGAGTGGAAGTACCAGAGAATCCTGTTATACTGCACAGCTGCACTTCTGTTTTTTTTTTTTTCATGAGGTAGAAATCTGATTGTGAAGTATAAAAACCTGCAGTGAAATCATTATTGCTTTAATTCTGCCACCTGATATGATTATAATATCTGTGAAACATTAACAGTAATTAAGAAGATGGTGTTGAATGTTAATATATTAATGAACACTACCAATACAGCTGATTAAACTGCTATCTAGCTAAAATGTCAACAAGCTTAAATTCTGCATGTCTACAGCAAGATATGGTAACCATCAAGACTTAAGGCCAAATACAACACCAAACATACTTGTCATAGGTGACTCCATAGTCAGACACACTGACGTCCCACTCACCAGGCTGAACAAGGAGAGGGTCACAGTAAGCTGCCTACCGGGCGCTAGAATCCGCCACATAACACAAGCACTCGGGTCACTCCACGGCAAGTACAAATATGACACAGTCATTGTCCATGCTGGTGTGAACGACCTGAGACGTACCTCCCTGGACTACATGAAAAGAGACATAGAGGAGCTCTCTGATTATGTAGCCCAGGCAGGTATGACCCTGACCCTGAGCAGTATCCTTCCTTCACCAAGAATGATGCCACAATGTAGAGACAAGATGATCAGCTTTAACAATTGGCTTAATGTCTGGTGTCATTCAAAGGGGATCCAGTGTCTGTCTGCCTGGGATGACATGCTTGACAAGCCACGCTGCTTCAAGGGACGGCTTGCACCTGTCACCCTGGGATTCCGGATATTGGCTAAGGCTCTTGCCACCCCATAGTGCCTTTTTAGGCAAGGCTCAAATTCTAAACCTACCACCCTAGAAAACAAAATGGGAAGAAACTGAGGGTAATGCTGCTCAATGCCAGAAGTCTAAATCTCAAAATGCACGCACTCGAGGCCCTTCTCAGTATGGAGAACATCGATGTCTGTGCTGTAACTGAAACCTGGTTCAAGGCTCCTGAGAGCACCCCGGCACTATTAGGTTTTACCTCATATCATGCGTTCCGGCCCCAAAACCCGGACCACACCACAAAAGGAGGGGGTGTATCCATATTCATAAAGAATACCCACACCTCCAGGTTGGTGGCAACGCACGAAGCTTCGGAAACCATCCAGGTGCAACTAACCATAGGCAAAACTGCTCTACAAATTGTAGCATGCTACAGGCCACCCTCTCAAACTCAGGAACGCCACACAGCCTTCCTGAAGACACTGGAGGGTATAAATGTATCTCCAAACAGCATCATATTGGGTGACTTCAACTACCCGAATATAGACTGGGAACATTACTCAAGCCCTAACTTTCTAGCCCAACGGTTCCTGGAGTTCATAAATTCAAATGCCATGGAACAGCTAGTCACTGTTCCCATGAGAGGAGAAAATATACTAGATCTCATTATCACAAACATGGGGACAAAATGCTCCACACCGGAAGTATATCCCTCATTGGTGAGATCTGATCATAAACTAATCTCACTGGAAATCCACATCCGCCCCACCCCAAACAAAAAAGACCACAGTGAAGAACTTCTCTAAAGCAAACTTCACACTACTCAAGACTGGTGTGGTATCCTTCAAGGCCCCTGAGCCAGTGGAAACCACAACCCAAGCTGTGGAAGCCCTTACAAATGCCTTCTATGAACACCTCCAGGACTGCATGGATCAGGCAATCCCAAATAAAACCAAGACTCTTTCCACAAAGGGCAAACGTCCAGTCTGGTGGACCCCAGCCATTAACAAACTTTACAATAAGAGGAGAAAGCTATTACATGATAGAACAAAATCCTTAAAAGGGAAGTCACCCCTGATCATTATTATTTAAAAAATACGAGCACTCATAAAATCAACTAAGGCCAATTTTGAGAGAAAAATTGCCATGGATTCAAAGGACAATCATAAGGCCTTTTTCAGCTATGTTAGGAACCTGGGTGGAAACTCCCAGATATGCTCAGAATTAGTCCACAATGATACAAAAATCACTGAACCCACAGACATTGCCAACATACTGGCAGAGAGGTTCAGTGCAAACTTCACCCCCCACTCCCCCCTAAAGGAGAGATAACTATCCCAGCGGAGTGTAGCCTCCCGGACATCTCAAATGCGCAGGTGAAAGCTGCTCTCTCAAATGCTAAAAACACAGCATCAATGGGACCGGATGGTGTCCCCGGCTGTGTGCTACACGAGCTAAATGAGGAATTAAACCCGCACATAAGGCAGCTGTTTAATCTCAGCCTTACCACAGGATACGTGCCCAAGGAGTGGCGTACAGCAACTGTGGTCCCACTCCACAAAGGCGGTGCCTCTACAGACCCTGGTAATTACCGCCCCATAAGCTTAACAAGTCTAGTCTGCAAAGCTATGGAGAGGATCATAATGAAGCTCATAAACAAAGATATAGGGGACTTGCAGACATTGGACCCGACCCAGTTTGGCTTCGTCAAGGGCAGATCATGCCTTTTGAACTTGGTCGACTTCTTCGAAACAGTCACCAAGGCCATTGATGAGGGAAAGGCAGTCCATACAGCCTACCTTGACCTTGCAAAGGCGTTCGACACAATACCCACTCGGGTATTGTAGAAAAACTTACCAGCTTAAATGTAAACCCATATGTCACAAGATGGGTTGCAAACTGGCTTAAGGACAGAACCCACAGGGTTAGAGTTGCTGGCGCTATGTCAGACTCCAAGCCGGTCACAAGTGGTGTCCCACAGGGCTTGGTCCTTGGCCCCCTATTGTTCCGGCATCTACTTCTCAGAAGTACAGGCCAACATGGGAGGACTTTGGCTGACAAAGTTTGCAGACGACTGCAAACTGGGCGCCATAGTGGAAAGTGCATCGGACACGGATATCCTTCAGAAGGGACTCATTGAAACAGATAGCTGGTGCCAGAGCCATGGCCTGAAGTTAAACGCCAAAAAATGTATAGTCATACCCTTCAGGAAAAACAAGGTAACCCCAAGCTACCATATAGGTGGCAATCCACTAAGCACAGAAGAGGTTATCAGGGACCTGGGGACCCAGGTTGACAGTGGCCTTTCTTTTGACACTCACATTGCTAAAGTGGTTAGAACGACCTTCTACATTGCCCACCTGATCATGAAGGGATTCACATCCAGATCTAGTGAGGTCATTGTTCCCCTGTACTCTTCACTTATCAGACCAATGATCGAGTACAATGCCCCATTCAGGATGTATCTCACCCGACATCTGCAGCAATTGGAGAGACCCCAAAAGTTCCTCACCAAAAGGATAAAGGGACTCCAAAATCTGTCATATGCTGCCAGATTGAAGAAACTCCAGCTCTATTCAGTCGCATACCGTCTGCTCAGAGGTGACATGTGCCTGACATACAAGGCCATGTCCAACCTGGAATTAATGGACATGCTCCACCTCAAAAAATCCAAATCCACCAAAACCACTAGAGCAAGTGACTTAAACCTTAGCACGGATATAAATAGGACGTGCTGGAGGGATAGATTTATCACTCAGAGACTCCCTATGCAGTGGAATAAAATCCCGGTCCATGTGAGGCAGAGCACCTCGCTGGCTCTGTTCAAGAGAAATCTTGACCTGTGGATGGGAGATCGTAGGTTTACCCCGGAAATCATCTCTGTGTCACTGCTGGACAGAGGCACAACAAACTAATGGGTACAGTATTTTTCCATATAAGGGGTGGCGTAAGCCACAAAACTTTGGGCTAGGCTTATAAATGCCTTAGGGCAGATAGCCTAGTATAAACCTATGAACCTATGAACCTATGAAAATACTGCATCAGTGTAGAGTGTGCAGTATTGTGATGTACAGTCAAAATCTGTCACAGTAAGAAAGGGGAGTTACAGTCTTATGATGCAGAGAAAATGGTATCTCTGGAATAGGGCACAGTATCATTCTGCACAGAATATGCCACGTGAGGAGAGGGGTTACAATTTTATGTGGCACAATTTATATCACACCTTGAGGGAGGGTTACACCCTCATGATGCACAGGATAAGTCACACCTGGAGTGAGAGTAACAGCCTTATTATGCACAAGATATGCCACACCTGGAGAGGGTCACAATGTTATGATGCACAAGGTATGCCACATCTAGAGGGTGACAGCCTCAGGATGCACAGACTATCTCACATCTGTAAGAGGTTACAGCTTTACAATGCATAGGTTATTTCATGCCTGAAGATTGCTTACAGCCTCATAATGGACAGGATATGCCACACCTGGGAAGAGAATGCTGACTCATGATTCACGGGATGTGTCACACCTCGGCAGTGGTTATAGTATCATGATGCAAATAATACATCCATCATACTTGGAGAATGTTAATAGTCTCATAATGCACAGGATATGACAGACAAGAAGAGGGGGGGTGTTGTACTCTTATGATGTACAAGGGGTCAACTACTAAATCACAAAGCCCAAAAGATGGAAATTCACATTCTTGAGACGGCAATGCCAAAAAACCTGAATCATGAATGGTTGAAGTTACCCAGGACAAGTAAATATATGTCCAACACCAAACACAAACACACCGTCCAATATAACAACCACCTAGGTGGGGGGCTGCACCCCCCACACCCCTAACTAATTAACTATATATATATATATATATATATATATATATATATATGTGTGTGTGTGTGTGTGTGTGTGTGTGTGTGTGTGTGTGTGTGTGTGTGTGTGTGATATATATATATATATATATATATATATATATATATATATATACCAACTACAGGATAACACTATAGTGGGGAAAAGGGCATATTTCTACATTCTGGGCAACTGTTTACTTGCCCTGAGTAAGTGCAGCCATTCATGATTCTGGGTGTACAGTATTGTTGCCTCAAGCTTGTGCACATCAGTATGTTGGACTTCGGCATTTAGAAGTGGACCCTGTACAGGATATCTCACACAGGGAGGTGGGTTATACTTTCATGATGCACAAAATATGTCACATAGGAAGGGAGGTTCACAGGGAGGGAGGTTATAGTCTCATGATGCACAGGATATGATATGCATGGTGTGTCACACCCAAAGAGGGGATTCAGCCTTATGATGCACAGAAAATGCCATACCTAGAGGGGGTTATAACCTCATAATGCACACAATATGACACACTGGAAGAGGGAATACTGACTCAAGATGCATAGGGTATATCATACCAAGAAAAGGGTTACAGCCTCATGATGTACAGCCTGGATATGTCACAACAGGAAAGGAGGTTACAAGCTCATGCTGTATATAATATGACATACCTGAAGAGGGGTTACAGCCTCATGATGTGCATGGTATGCCACATCTAGAGAGACGTTATAACCCCATGATACACAGAATTTGTCACAGAAGATTTAGGACGGTAATACTGTCACATGCAAAGTCAGGAATCACTACATAATGACACCAATAACATCACTTTTCCTGTATCACCACAGCACATAGGGTAGGGACCAGAAGATGACCTCAAGAATGGCAAATGAGCAATATCTGAATATTCCATCAGATGACTGTCTCTCAGTGTTATGAGTTTGACTGGGTCTGGCCACAAACGTATCACTTAGAAAACCCTAGCTAAAGTCCGTCTGTGAGATTGGCAGAGACCAGAGACCAATGAAATAGGGGAACTTTCTCAGAAGATAAAGAAGTTTGTAGGTTAATACCAGTCTGCTGATCCAGTGTATGATGGGTAGCCTTGCCACATTATCCCACATTGAATTTAAGAAAAAATAAAGTAATACCACACCTCCAGCTGTATGGATTACTTTAGACCTACTTATAACCACTTTCCATAAGGGCCTGAGGGTCCAAATCGGGGTGTGCTTATGATTGTGCATCAGCTCATTCAGGTTGCACTTAAAAAGGGTCAAGAGAACTAGTATGCTTTACATCCAGGAAAGTTTATTCCATAATAGAGGAATTCTCCATGTATATCAGCTATGCCTGCAGGTGCTGTTAATAAAATGGTGGAAACTGAGATCTCTTGAGATGGTCTTTACGGTATTATTAGTTTTCTGAATGTGAAGGAGGTTGTACTGGATTGTATGGCTTGAGGTTTTGTTGGCTTGGTAGAGGTCCTATCTCAAAAGTCAGTAGAACACAGAATATTGAGAACTCTTTAAGGTGGTTAGGGTAACTCAGTATGGACATGCCCTTGCTTGTCTTAGTGAGGAAAACTGTGGTGTCTTCAGTTGCATAAAGTGCTTATATAAGTAGATACCAAAGGAGACATTATACTTTTTAATTGGCCTCATGGGGGGATGACTTCTTTGATACTGCTGATGACTACTCAGTCAATGTAAAATGATTTCATAACAACAGCATTAATGTGCTGGTCAAAGGCTAGCTTACTGTCAGTGAAAGTACCCACGTCTATAATAACTGACTTAAATTTGGGAGAGGTGCCAAAGGACACAATGTTGCATTTTTTGGCATGTAATTTGAGGCCATGGTCTAAACACCACTTGTTAGTGTATATCAGACCCTCCTGGAGAATCTGGTGGCCAGTTGTGTGTTTTAACAGCTCCCAGTTTGCAATCATCAGCAGACTTTGTCAGTTACAGGCCTTTAGTGTTGGCCTTGATGTCTGAGAAGTAAATACCAAAGGGGAGTGGTCATAATACCATGCATAGGCCCCTCAAAGTATCTATGTTATGCTTCCAGTTAATCTCATTCGGAGTAATATATAATTATCGACCATAGGATGAGTAAGGCCAGTGTCTAACCAAATTGAATAGGTTAATTTGACCACAAAAAGGGAAACTGGCTAGGCTTAAAGTGGTCCACAAGGGCAGTTAGTCTACTGCTTACCTGTCAAGCCATGAAACTATAATACAGATCCCTAGTGTAGACCACTGGTAACCACTCTTGGTTTTGAGTCTGCCTCCAACACAAATAGATTGGGTTCTGGTAGTGAGCCAGTTTGCTATCCACTGGCTAACACAGAGATTTACATATGGCTTGATTAGCTTATCAATGATGCCAGAATGTGGAATGGTATCAAATGTTTTGGCCAAGTCCAAGTACACAGTGTGAACTTATTTGCCTGTATCCAATGCCTCTGTGACATGTTCAAAAGGTTCCACCACATTTAGAAGGCAAGAACTGCCTTTAGTAAACCCAGGGTTTGTATCCAGAGTTTGAAGACTGTCTATGCCTTTATTAATGACTTAAACAATGATGCACTTCTTTGTCTTACGGATAAGTCTGGTGAGGCCTATGGGTCTATAGTTTCCTTGATTAGTAGCGGGTCCCCCTTTGTGGACTGGGATGACTACAACAGTTCTCCATGTCTCTGGCATGAATCTAGTGGAGAGCCTGTGGCAGAGCAGATTTAATAATGAATGAACCAGACAATGTTTGATGTTGATAAAAATGTAGCCTGGCATATTATCTGGGTCCATGGAGCTGATGTTCTTAGCTTGGATAGAGCATTTAGGACTTGTTCACAGATGACTGTAGGTGGCATAGGCAAACTAATGTGTGGGGTTAATTAAGCAGAGATAGAGAAGTAAAGTTTAAGAAAGAAGAAGTGCAAGAAGGGAAATGTTTAGTGTGTTATACAATATTCTGTTCTTAGGAGTGGAATTCATATAGTTTCAAGATGGATCCTGACAGCTATGGCCTGTGCTGAAATCATTCTACTTCCTAGTGCCAACGTGGATAGTGTCCACATGAATCGTTCCAACATGGACAATTTGAACTTGTGCCTAATAAGGAAAGGCGCAGGTAAGGGGTATGCAAATTTGTTAGTTAGCAGAATAACATACAGGTGTTTAGTTTTAAATGTTCATTGACTCTAGTCTGATAGATAACAAAATGTTTGCTCAGAAGTTCTTACAGTATAAAAATAATTACAGTGGCCTTGGTCAAGGAGATAAGTTTACTACATATGTCTGTTATTTTGTAATAAAGGAGATTTTCTACTCTGCTGAACTGTGTTACATGAAGTTATTTTTGACCACAACAAGTTTGAGCTAAATTTGTCTGCTGATAGTTGGCTATGTCCTGAGAGGATTTGCATGCAATGCTATTTTACGTTAACCCAAAGCATTATTGAGTATTATGTCTAAGGTTCCTGGCATAGCTAAAGAAGTTTTATGGCTGTCCTTAGTGTAGGTGCCAATTTTCAATTTGTACTTGCTTTTGTGAGATTTCATTTTGTTGATCTTTTTGAGTTCTTCTATAGCTGATGGGGTATTAATTTTTCAGTTACATTTTCCTCTTATTATATAGTTTGTTGATACTGGGTTCTACCAAATGGGTTTGCTCCAAAATTTGGCACTGTATTTGTGCCTTATGGGGGGGGCAATACAATCCTGGAGGTGGGCATAGAATGTATCTATCAATATGGCCATTTGTGATGTGGCGTCATCAGTATGAGGAAAGTGTTTTAGTTTCATCAGGTCATCAGATAGCTGGAGTAGGTTTATCTTGGAGTAGTCTGTGAAGATGGTCAGGTTTTAACATAACTCAGATCTTGTACTTAAGGTAAGAGTTACTGCATGGTGGTCAGGTTTGCGTATTTATTAGGTAACTATAGGCGTTGAAGATAGGGGGACTAGGTTGGTGAAAAACAGGTGCAGTTGTCTTGAGATCCTCAGTGGGGTTTGGACTAGTTGGTCTAAGGAGTTGGAACATTTGGAGCATACTTTCATAGTGCTATAGTTCCCCGATTAATGGAGGGGTAGTTGAAGTTACTCAAGTTGATATTATATGCACCCAGAGTGAAGGAAGTCAGTTTGTTTAGATATGCCTTGTGGTTTGCCAAAATCATGGAGTGGAGATGGTAGTTGTGTTACTGGGTTTGTTCATGTTGAGAATTATGTCGTGAAGGTCAATGTCATTGCCCTGCAGCTACACATTCCAATTCGGCATAGAGACTGAAGGAGCGCTACGCATTAAATCTCTGCAGAAAGGGGTGGGGTGCTTTCACTGTTCTGAAACTACTTTTAGATAACTACTTTTATATGTATTTTTCTAGGGTTAAGAATGCCTACAAGGTGTGCAACATTTTGTTAAGGCATTGAGCAGAGGCACCTTGATATTGCTGTGATTTTCATTGGCTATGTATGTAATTTGAAGAGAATGTCTTTGTCTAAAAAGGCACTATGGTATAGGGGAGGAAAAAGTCAGTGTGAAAGCCATGAGGAGAGGGAGATGCAAGCCATTCCTGGCAACTGGGGTAATTAATCATCCAAGGCTAATATATATGTGTGTGTGTGAGTGTGTGTATGTGTATATATATATATATATATATATATATATATATATATATATATATATATATATATATATATATATATATATATATATATATATATATATATATATATACACACACACACACACACACACACACACACACACACACACACACACACACACACACACACACACACACACACATATACACACAGTAACTTATACAAAACTGTGATTTTATTTACTTCTTTTTGTTGTATAAATTCTTGCTGTTTACCATGATGATGTAAATGTTTGTCTTAAAAGACTGTAATTGTAATTGGAAATTTTCTCCTTGGGTCTCTACTGAAAATGGCCCTTTGGCTCAGTTGGATCAACCCGGTTAACAAATGACAAATAAATAAATATATATATATATATATATATATATATATATATATATATATATATATATATATATGTGTGTGTGTGTGTGTGTGTGTGTATATATATATATATATATATATATATATATATATATATATGTATATATATATATATATATATATATATATATATATACTCACTTCTAGTTGGTGCACACAAACATGGCCTCCAAAACACTTGAACTGTGCACGGATAACAAATCCAACCTCCAACAACACCCAGTACTAGTTCACAGTGATGTAGAAAACATCATAATACTGAGTAAATAAAGTTAGCCCACATTTAATAACTGATGACGCCTATTGGGTAAAACTGGTTTGTTGTGGTGTCATGGCTGTCCAAAGCCATGGAAATATCAGATTAATAAATCTTTAAAAGAAAATGTGGTAGAACTTTATTTACTCAGTATTATGATGTTTTCTACATCACTGCGAACTAGTGCTGGGTGTTGTTGAAGTATGTATAAATATATATATATATATATATATATATATATATATATATATATATATGTGTGTGTGTGTGTGTGTGTGTGTATGTATATATATATATATATATATATATATATATATATATATATATATATACACACACACACACACACACACACACACACACACACACACACACACACACACACACCCATATAGACATATAAAACTATTGATGAACACCAAACGTACAATAAAACATATATACATATATTGAATACTCTTAGAATATCACCAGTAGCTAAGCCAATAATTAGCTTTTGTTTAAATTGAAAAGAAAACATTCTTAGCAAGGGTAACATACTATTTAATCCTAGTTTCACGCCAATTTTAGATGCATATTATGAGCCCTCCATCATGTCCATCATGCTCCTCCTTCCAAGGAGGTATATTTCAAGTCATTCACACTCTTGTGTGCAATGATAAGGTCATACATATACCAAGGGTGAAAGGCTATAGTGACAGTATGGATCCTGACTCTTGAGAAGCAGGTAACCATTACTCTGCCTTTGCGCATCTATGTGCATCTGTCACTGAGGAAACCTATGCCCGGGATATTGCCAGATTAGCAAGCTAGGTTCTACTGCCTTAAGGGTTTTTGCTTCCTGGCTGTGTGACCCTTTTAATGGCTGTGTTTATACTGGTGCTAGCATGTGGCACACATTATTTTAGACCTTTTGATGTTTGGAAGAATGCAGCAAGTAGATCTGAGGCTTTAAACTGATGCGGAGATTTAGGAATTCTAGGAAGATTAAGTAGAGATTTTTTAACTGCCTCAGCATAACACAGTTTTGTGATTACAGAACGTAGATGCTACCTAGGTGTGGGAGGGGGTAAGACAGCATTAAGCTCACTGCATGGTATTGGTTGTGTAGAGTCCTTTGGGTTAAGCATGAGTCTCTTTTCAGTGACCATGAGGCAGCTGTTACACTGCCTTAGAATGCCAAGCTCCATAAAGCTGACGGTAGAAGTAGGATAAGTCCACTGTCTCCCCATGATGGCCAGTACTGCTCAATGATGAAGGTAAGTGAGGAACTAAAGCGAGTCAATGGAACTAGTAGCCAAGTGTTCCTCCACGTCAGTCCTAGCACCAGTGCTGCTTGACATCACTGAATCAGAATGTACAAGGAGGATTTTACAAGGGCCATTGAGAAAAGGGTTGCTATTTTTAAGGATGACTCTAGGTCAAAAGGTATGGTGAACAATGAGAGATGAGTCTTGAAAATGCCCTCAAAAGGCTGTCAGAGTGAGCTGAGAAATGGCATTGAAGTACTTAACTTGGGCCCTAATAATCTAAAACAAAATAGGGACTGGGGAGTTCTGACCTTAAAAATCACAAATGAGAAGAAAAGTCCTTGGTGAGTTAGCAACAGCAAAAAATGAGCCAGCAGGTCAAAAAGACAAATCTACAGCCATGGCCAGTAAGATTACAGGTTGTATCCTTAAGGTAAGAGACATCAGAAACAGAAAGTTCATACTGCACCTCCTCAAATCACTGATCAGATCCCAAGTGGAGTAATGTGTTTGGTTATAGTAACCACTGGGGCAGAAGGATTTCATAATTTTTAAGGAGGCAAAATAAAATGTAAGGAAAGGACATAGGACTTAATTGTATTCTTACATGATAAAAGTTGTGAAAGGGAAGATATGATATGAGTGCATAAGGCACTGAAGTGACGTGACAACATGCAGCTGAACAGGAAAAACAGAAAATGCAGGAGTGGCATGCTTACCTCAGTAAGGTACCAAGTTCAGCCTACACATTAGAATGTACTTTTTTACTTAAAGAATAGCAGATAAATGCAACAGATTACCTGACCACTAAATAGGCTGTGAGACCATAGAACCTTTCAACAAGGCTTGGAGTGGGTGGTGTGCTTAAAGAATGAGCAGGAGACACTAGGTGAAGGATACTACCTACACCAATAAGGCAGGTATGATAGAAAGGCTCTCAATGTCGTTCATCTCAGATAATTACAGTAATGTTTACATCAGCTACCCATAAGATACCATCATAACAAATACAGAGAATGTTCATACTGTACTATGTTTGAGACAGCAAAACTGTAGAAGGAAATAAGGCACCCTATCCGAATGGTTTTCAGGTACATCAAAGCAGGCATGATGGAAAGGTTCTCAATGTCATTCATCTCAGATAATTACAGTAATGTTTACATCAGCTACCCATAAGATACCATCATAACAAATACAGAGAATGTTCATACTGTTCTACGTTTGGGACAGCAAAACTGGAGAAGGAAATAAGGCACCCTATCCGAATGGTTTTCAGGTACATCAAAGCAGCCTTTTACAGCTGATTAAACCTAAGTAATGGGCTAACTTGCCATCAGACTTATTTTCTCAGATTTACAATACAAATGTCCTAAAGTGATTGAGAACTAAAAAAAAAAAAGTCAGCCTAAATCAGATATTGCAAAGTATACTTCAATCAGGAGAGGAATATGCAGATACAAAATCATGAATGAATGAATGAAGAATCATTTTAATATATAATTGTGTATAAGGTTTTTCTTTCTCCTATTTCCATACTGCATCACTGCGCAACTCTAGTACATTATAGATTCCTAGAAAAGCAGTTCATAATGATCTAGTTCCTGTACTTAAATAAGCTTCAAATAATTATGGGAAGAAAAGAGTCAAGGATAGCACAAGGGAGTTGCAGTAATTGAAGCAGGGTCATTCATCTGCCTCTGGTTGGTTTATACGTGTCTTTCTGCACGTTCAGCTTGATTTTAATCAGCCCTGCATTTTATTTAATACAGAATGCAAGAGAAAATAAGAAGCTAATGTGAATTAAATCATTCTTCTCAGAAATCTAGGACATCTAAAACTGTCAGACTACAGTCAACTTGACTTTATCAACAAAATGTTAAATTGTAATTACAAACAAATTACCTTCAACAAAATGAAGGAACCATCATTAATAGCGTATTAATCTCATGTGATTTCAAACACAGGCACACCTGTAGTAAGAATAACATGTTTGTTGATACTAATAGTATTACAAATACATTACAGTTACATTTTATGGCAGGCAAGAGCACACCTCCAAACAACAGCCCCTACTTCCAAAAACTCTCATCTCTTCTAATTTTTTTTAATGGAAGCAGTGACAAAATTTGCAGAAAGTGAATAATTTACAATTTTTGTCATCACTTTACATTATTTTTGTGTTTTGATATTTTCTTTGTATCTCTGTCCATTAACAAAAGTTGTGATGTAGTCATACACAAAGACACAAATTTCAAGATTTGGTGCTACACTGAAACTGCTTTTTCACTATTAACAAGTGACTGTAATAAGACTCTGCATTTAAGGTGAGACAGCTTCTAGCAGTGAAATGTTGGCTTTAACAGTATTCCTTGCGTCTGTTGTAGCACAATCATTTTGGATAACAGCCCTCTTCTATGTACTGTCATAAATTCCTTATGTAGACATATGCTGAGATATTGAGAATATACATACAGTTCAGAAGTAAACTATGGAACAGAGGCCTAGAAATGTATGTATTGCTAAAAAAAATCATAAATGTTGTGGTTGTTTGTTTCTCAGCCACTGGTTAATCACAAAAATACAGTAACACATGACAGCTGGCAGCTATTGGATGGTACATATGTGTTTGGAAATTATATTTCATAATATATGTGCCTAGTATTTGCAATTTTGATAAAACATTCAAACGTCCGCCTTCATTTCCAAGTTATATATTCAAGAAAGAGTGCAAACTTTGGAATCGCCTTGTCTTATGAGACTGTAGCAGCTCAAACTTCTTGTTGATTTTCAGACTCCCCAATGTTTTATGAATAACTAGAGATACCACTGAGGAGAAAATTAGATGGAACGTGAAGAAAATATGTTGAATTCCTTGGAAAAAGGGTGCTACAGATTAATGTAAGTAATACCAGCTTTTTTCTAAGTGATATATGAGCTCAAGTTATATTACTCTGTTACATTTAAATCATTGTCCTAAATATAAGCAGGATTTTTGGAATTGTAAACTATCTTTGAGAATGCAGCCTCAGACCCTCCCCCACAAAAACATTGCACACAGCCATAGACAGTGCTTGTTTCTGAACAGTATAACCTTTCTCTACTAAAAATGCAATGATATGACAAACTTAAGTCAAAAACATTTAGCCTGCAATATATTCCGAAAAAAGAAATAAATAAAAGGAAACTATACAACTATGAAACCTGATAAATGTGTAAAATAAAAATAATTTGTGGAATATCTCAGTTCACAACCTAAAAACAATATTTAAAAAAAAAATCTGTATGTTGTTTTATAAATGGCAAATGCCTGATTTCAACCATGACATAAATTACTAACTATATAATCTACAAACTGCTACTGTGATGCATAGGATTAAGTTCAACAGCATATCATAGACATGTAGATTTGTTGAGTTTTACAGGCTGTACTGACACTATAAATAAAAACTATGCTTAAGGAATTTTTTATGAATTTTAAATATGAAGTGTTTGACATATGTTAAATGACTATTTCTCGAAAAAAATAAAATTATACACAATTCATGTATGTAGCATTAGCTGTTCGAGTGACTTACTTTCTGTTGTTCTAGAATGCCAGGAATGTTAGGGAAATTACATTGTCAGAAGAATGCTTTTTTGCTATTTAGTGCATTGCAAAACTTATCTGATAGTTATATGAATACTACAGTTAAGAAGGATTTGATCTGGATTCTTTATTATGCTATGTCTTATTTCATCTGCTACAGAAGAGAAAAACAGGATTGCAATAGTTAGCACTGCTGGCTTATAGCTTGGATGTCTGTTTTTTTCATTGGGTGCTCCAGTAATATCCAACATTCAAACTACCCATAGGTGAGGAGCTACACACATGTATCATGCAATGAACTTACATTCCATCCAGGACCAGTTTTCTGCATTATACCTATTGTTTGACAGGATAGGCTTTGGCTCAGTTTTCCTTTAGGACTGGAACTACCACTTATTTCTGTTTCTTTTTACTTGAGCATGGATCTTTGACTGTGTCTTTCATGTTTGACAAGTACTTAATGCAGTAATATGTGTTAATTGCGACTGAATATATTCTTCATAATATTCTTTCTGCAACAGCAAGCTGTCTTAGAGAAAAAACAGAAATTACAAAAATAATTAAGAAGCAATGTTGGTTTTACATAGTTATGACTATAATAAAGTAAAGGAAGGGATGCAGTTTTCAGTTTTTCCCGTAGCAAAAACATTTATTTTTGTTTGTGGGCAGAATAATTCATCAAAAGGTTATTGCTATGTGAGCACTTGGGCTTGCATGATATGGTCATTTGAAATAATAGTTTTGTCGATTCAAAACAAAGAAATTACGTTTTTTCAAAACAAAGAAATTATGTTTTAAGGAGTTCAGAATCAAGGTATTACAGCTCAGCCTAATTCCATGGCTGTAGCATTGCAGAACACAATATCTGCAGTCCTGTTATGCTGTGCAGTTTTGAACTTTAAAATGTGCATAATAGTAAAGGTATATACGTATGTGAGTCAGTATACACCCCTGTATCAACCCAGTGTATGAGGCCTGCTTTGCCTACACCCACTGCATTAATATTATTACTGTGAGGTCACATGACATTGGAGAAAATGTAATGACAGGATTTGTGTATTTTTATAAAAGGCTTAAAATTTTTTAAAAAATTATAATATATGAGTGCATATATTCTTTATTTCCTCCTGGCATCTGCAGCAGCTGTATCATGGCCATATGGAAAATGTAATTATAGGCTTCATGTACTCTTAAAAATGTAGAAAAATTTAAAAAATGATTATAATATATGTCTGCAGCTGCTATATATACTGTGCCTTCTGAAAGAATATAGTACAGTATTTCACTTGACACTGTAGATATGGTACAAATAAATCAAGGTACCTTTTTGCAACTGTCTTTAAATAAAGATTTAAAAACTGTTATCTTGTCATCTAAAATAATACAAGATTAAAATTGAATATAATGAAACAAATAACTAATCATGATTATAAACAAACTATTTAAATGAAGACATAGTTTTGGACAACCATTCCTTACATCACTAATTGCATATAAATGTATATATATATATATATATATATATATATATATATATATATATATATATATATATATATATATATATATATATATATATATATATATATATATAGGTCTACCTGAGATGGTCGACAAGCCATTTGATCGACTTTTATTTGGTCGACAATTCATTTGGTCGACAGGCAGATTTGCCCTCCCCAATGTTGTGCAACCCTGG